>NC_134403.1:222020341-222620341 GCF_038048845.1 Mixophyes fleayi | reverse complement strand
CAGTGAAGTCCAAACCTCCTTGCAGGGGTCCCTGGGACTAAATCGTGGCAACTGGTCCTCTACTTCAGTCTCCTTCTTCATGTTTCCCCCATTCCTGATGTCACACACGTTGCAATTCCTCTAAGCACCACTGTGGCTGTCAGGAGGGCCGGACTGGGACTAAAAATCAGCCCTGGCATTTAAAGTACACAGGCCCATCTCAGTTCCAGCAGGAAAGAAACTATGTGCCGAAAAGGGCATGACTACATTGTGTTGTGGGTATGGCCAACATGGGGCATTGATACATACATTATAATAAAACATTACATTCATCACGCCCTCCCAGGCACATCACGCCATCCCCCACGCACATTATGACACCACTAGCCCACTGCACTTATCTATGCTTATGGTGCTGCTGCCATCCATAAGGGTGGGAACTTCCTGTAGAGTGAGCAGGGAAGCTCTTTGTCTCATGAGATTACCAAATTTTGTGTTACTTAGAGCTCCTTGGCTTGCTCTGCAGTCTGTGTCCTGTCTGGGAACTGGGAGCAGCTATCAGTTCCCTTCCCCTAACCAGAGGTGGATTAAGGCTAAGGGGGCCCAGGGTATTTAAGACAGCAGGGTCCCTATTATGTAACATGGTTATCATTTTAGACAAATACACAGGCACAACTGTTAGAAGCACGCAGCTCTGCCTTCACAAGCAGTACGTTGTGATACCTCCGAACTGTCCTTGCAGTAGGACCAAATCCTGACTAAGTGAGACACTCACCCAAATTCAGGACTGCCCCACTAGATTCAGGACTGTTGGCAGACTGTCCTGCTCTCTCCTACCTGTCTTGGTCACTTTCACCACTTGTAGCAGCTGGTTTCTTTAGCTCAGTTCATTCTTGTCTTGATCCTGGAATATTGGATGCCCTATTTTGAAAAAAAAATGGGTACATGAGATTTAGAAAACTCCAGCCAACCCCGGTGTTAAAACAATAGCACTCACGTTTTATAAATAGGCCTCCCTCCAGTCCCCACAATAATAGTATTCACATTTAATAAATAGACCTATTTCCCTCCAGCCAGCCCCAACATTAAATTAACAGTATACCCATTTACTCAAAACATATTTCCCTCCCTCCAAACAGTCCCAGATTAATTAAATAGCATTTAAGTTTAATAAATATAGCATATAGCATAATATGGGGCGTGACTGGAGGGCGGGAGGGGGTGGGACGAGGCCAATCGCATAATTATGGCCCCATCCCCCGCGAAACCGTACTTTACGTCGTGGGGGTGGGGCCAAAATGACTCAATTTGCCTCGCCCCGCCCCCTCCCGCCCTCCAAAATGACGCGATTCACGGTGAGTTCGGGATGCTGGAGAAATGCCAGCTCGCCCGGGAGACTGACCCGAATTTTGGGAGTCTCCCGGACTTTCCGGGAGAGTTGACAAGTATGAAATATAGCCATTTTCCACAAACATACCCGGCAATAAATAATTCATATTCACATTTACTAAGTAGCCCTCCTCGCCAAAATTTATCCCATATTCAATTGATAGCCCTAAACCACCCAGCATTAAATTAAAGGTTCCTCACCTTAAATAATTATCCCCCACCTACACTCCACCATTAAATAGGCTACCTCCCACACTATGTTAATATCCTCCCTTCCCTCACACATTATATAAAAATATTGCGCGTGCACACACGCACGCTATATTTAAAATACTGCGCCCGCGGATGCACCATAAACACACCATAGCCACACAGACACACTATAGCCACACAGACACACTATAGACACATAGGGGCACATTTATCAATATTTTTATAAAGTGAAAAATAGTTTTCAATCCTTATCGCATTGATAAGGATTGAACTATTTCTCAAATTTATGAAAAACGGAACACAGAAACAGCAGTTCCGATAAACTGCTGTTTCTGTGATAAAAAAAAATCACACTTACCCCGCCTCTTCGGAAGCGCTGTCTCAGGATCTCCTCCAGGCGTTCTTCGCTCCTCTTCATCCTTCAATTGCGCATGTGCATTTCGAAGAACTGCACATGCGCACAAAGATCCCTGCTCTGTCTCTGCAAGAGCGAGCAGTGAGTGACAGGGAGGGATCATGTGATCCCTCCACACATGTGCTGTTCAGCTCTGCTCTTCGGAGCAGAGCTGACAGCATTGGATTTTTTTTAATTATGATAATGTACGCCAGCTTCAGCATGACAATTTCTGAAAAAAATGTTTTTTCAGAAACTTGTTAGATAGCGGCCAGGAGCAGTCACCATACAGTTGAATGGTGACTGGTCCCAAAAACGAAGAGGAGTGCAAAGCAGCAGATATCCACGATATCTTCTGCGATGCACCTTTATTAAATATGCGGAGGACACAGCGGGACCTGATTTCAACGGTCATTACTTGTTAAATATGCCCTATAGGCACTTACATTGTTACATCCGATCCTGAGCAGCAGCACCTCCTTCCTGCGCGCTGGTCAGCGAACGGAGAGTCAGTGACGTGCCGCCTATGCAAATAATCATATGGGACGGCACCTGTCATGTGGTGTCGCTCCAGGTGATTACTTGCATAGGCGGCACGTCACTAACTCTCCGTCCGCCGAGTTGTGCGCAGGGTGCTGCTGCTTGGCGGGCATGCGGCCCATCTAGCCATCGGCCATTCTGGAATTTGCCAGAAGTGCCAGATGGCCAGTCCGGCCCTGGTTGTCAGTAAGTGTAGGTACATGCGCTTTCAGGCACTGAGCTCTGGTGCCAGCCACACTTTTATGGTGTACAGGTCACTGTGATCAGGGCTGATGGAACATGGTAAGCCCGGTATTGGCGGCAGGAGGGCACCGCGTTTACTGGGGCACCCTGCTTACCTCTTAATATGTTTGTCCCCACCAGTGGGACAGAGTCGTGGCCATGGAAAATGTGGGGCAAGGGCGTGGCTGTATCGCAACAGGGCATCGCCATGTCCCCAGGAGACTGCCTAACGTTGTAAAGCGCTAGGCTGCCCATTACATACCTCCCTTCCCTCAGCATTCCCACCTATTGGACAAACATGTCCCAGAGCGGGACAGTGGGACAGTGGGACTGAAAGTTATGCACCCTGCCAGCCCATTTTCGAAGAAAAAATACTTTTTTTGGCACGAGTGCTTTCCCTTATGCTCTCCGATTCCCTGCATTCACGAAATTCTAGGCAAGGAGATGCTGGAAATGCCAGCAACAACCCTGCCTTCCATCGACTAGTAGACCTTAATTCACTACTTGGACATCACTTTCCTATTTATCTGGCTGCACCTGGGATACACAGGAGCCTTTTACAAATGTATTGGGCATGATGGGCAGGTGCCCGGGGGCCCTGCAGGCAAGGGGGGCCCATCCGAATCCTAAAAAAAAAAAATATATATATTTTTTTTATTTTTTTTTTAAATACTTACCTTGCGGTCACATCAGCGGTGATCCGGCTCCCTCCCTGGTCCCCTCTTCCGTGCTGTGCTCGCAGTGAATGCTGGGAGTGATGTCACGCCCAGCATTTACTGCAACCACAGCACGGAAGAGGGCAGAAGAGACTCAGCGGCGCGGAAAAAAGAAGAGGATCAGACTTAAGGTAAGTTAAGGGGGCCCATATATATATATTTATATATAATCCCGTTTTTATTTACATACATATATATATTTTTTACACACACACACTATTTATATATATATATATATATATATATATATATATTTTATTTTTTTTAGGGGCCCGGTACACTGCATTGCCCGGGGGCCCAGAAAGTAGTTAAGGTGGCCCTGCCCAAAGCTGATTGCAAAGCTTGCCATTTTAGGCCATGCTCTCATCTAAGCAAGTAATGCCCCAAATTGTAAAGCCACATCCTTAATTCATGGCGAAATTGGGAAGGACTTTTAACAATGGGGGTTTGTGTGTGGTGTTAGTCTGGTTACACACAACAGTGTTTTCAGCCAATTATCAGGCCAATCAAATGATAAATGACTGTTCGGCCCAATATCGCATTAGTGTGTACACTGCAACTATGAACGATTATTGTTCCAAATCACATTGTATTGTTTGATTTGACTTTTAAATTGGACTAAAAATGTCATTCAAAGATGGAACAATGTTGTTCCAATTCTGCAGTGTGTATGCACTCACAACCAGCAATGTCCATAGATCTCTATGGAGTGTGTAGAGACAGGATCTTTTCAGCCGTTGGTTATGGCAGAATGAGAGCACGGATCTGAAGGTAAATTGTTTGAAATGTGTATAGTTTGTACACATGAATCGGCATGCTGATCGGTACTTTTTTCTTCTTTCGTTGGTAAAATCAGTAAAGATGTCGCATCAGGAGAAATTTTCTGAAGTGTGTACCCAGCCTTACTGTGATTTGAAAAGTGCCACAGACAAATATTAAATATTTCCTTGCCAATAAAGAAAACTATATTTAAAAGCGGTGTGAATATTACTGTAAAGTATTGTATACCTTAATGTCTAAATCCCTTAATTGGTATTAGTGCCAGTAAAATAAAACACACATTTATGGGTTAAGAATGAAGTAATGTTGTTATATTTTTAAATGTCACATAAACTGCCTAGTAGGAGGTCTGGAAAAGCTTCTTGTAATTACATTATTTCAAAATAACAATTCAGAACTGTCAATTTGCCAGTCTCAGTTTACATTGGGGTCGGGTGAGGAAAAGAGCCTGGGAAGAGGTGAGAAACTAGTAGGATGGACTGGATTTGATAACATTTAATAAAAATAGGTTTGGGCGGGTTTTCATAGGTCAGAATTTTGCATGATCCGAATACATTATTGTGTATGTGGGGAGATTGTGCTACAGCTCCTGAAACATTCTTTTGACTGTTAAACTGAAATCAAAGCATTGGATTGTTATACAAGCTCCATATCACAAATAGTTGAGATTTCAGAATTTATTAAGCATGTTACATCTGTGTTCTAATATATTCTTAGTGATGTATGAGCCCATATTTATGTATTATGTATCACCAACATAGTTTGCAGTGCTTCATGCTTTACTGTTGTGAACAAACACAGTAATAAGAAAAGACTGTGTATTAACAAATAGATAAGTGCACCTTGCTCGCAAGCTTACAATCTGTAGATGCTAGCTATAATACAAAAATACTTTCTAAATTTTTCATATGAAAGTAAGATCATAACTCTTTTAGGGAGTATATGTTCTCTTTTTACGCAAAGTTTATATTTGTCTTACATTACTATTAATGTACAAATGTAAAGCACACGTGAACAGATTATTCTGCATGTTTGTATTTTTTAAATGAGTTGTATTTTTAATGATTTTTTTCAAAGTAAGATATTTGGTATAAACTTTCTTATTGTGTATGGCAATGTTGTTGCAGCCAGGTCTTGGAAAAGCTTCTATCACAGGCTATTGAATTACATAACATAGGGTGACTATCATTTGGCTGCTGACATTTAGGGCTTGTTCACACCTATCTGCTGTTAATGTAGTTTTTAGCTAATGCCTGCATTAAAATAGGATGAATGGGTTTGGATGGGTTCATGCATTCTACAATTTTAACATAGTGTTTAAAACTGGAGAACACAGCACAACTATATATGTGTCAACACACATTACCAGTAAATCAATTGTATTGGTAAAACCACAATGCATGGAAAGCGCATTACAAATACTACGCTAACAGGTTTCTTATAACACACATCTATTTTAATGTATTTTACCTGATATTGTAATTATTATATTACAATTAGGAACTGGTGTCCGGGACTTGGGTTATGGATTTCAAACTGGGGTTTGGATTTGAGTTACAGACTGGGGTTAGGTATTAGGAGACTGGTGGAGACAAATTGAGGTAGAAATTTAGATTTGTGCAAAATACTGGGGTTGGTTATTTAGGTTTGGTTCTCAATTTAACATAGTAACATAGTAACATAGTAACATAGTAACATAGTAACATAGCTGATGAGGTTGAAAAAAGACACCAGTCCATCAAGTTCAACCTATTTTGGATCTCCTGCGATCCTGCACTTATATTTGAAATTGATCCAGAGTAGACAACCGCCAATCTGTTTCAATTGTGAAAATCCCCCCAGACCCAATATTGCTGTCCTATTTTTACCCTATATCCACTACTTTCCTTTAATGTAGTCATGATAAATGTTTGCCTAATAAACAGTAATTAATTGGAGCCCAAATTAACTGTATTCAAAATGGTGAAGCCCAAATGTCCAGTCACATCATACAAACCGACTGGGTGGGGAGCAGGATTATAATAACTCCCCTTTAATTATTAATTGTTATTTTGTTAACTGCTTTGTATTTAGTGAACCTTGTTATTTGCATGGCAAGCCATGGGTAACCCATCTTCTGCTGCCAACATAGAACCATCTCTCAGCTCCCTTCAATTTCTTTTCTGGTATTTTGCCTAGTGTTGAAGAAGTTATCAGCGTTGTCGGGAAAATATGAAATATTTTTTGTATATTGTCATGTAATTAAAACAAACAAAATAACTAGAGTTTATTGAATCCCTAAGCAGCTTCTCCTCTCTCCCCGCTTTACATCCCTACGTAATTCCCCAAATTTGCGATCAATATAGATCTTTTTCTCTCCATTATAAAACCTTCACTACTGTTTTCAATATATTGCTCCTCCCACTATACGCACAGTGGCACTTTATTAGGTGCACCTTTCTAGTACTGGGTAGGACCCCATTTGCTCCCGGAACAGCCGGAATTCTTTGTGGCATGGCAACAAGGTGCTGGAAAAATTCCTAAGAGATTCTGGTCCATGGTGACATTAAAGCAAAAAGCAGTTGCTGCAAATAAGTCATTTTGCGAATCTCCAATTCCACCACATACCAAATGTGCTCCATTAGATTAAGATCTGGTGATTGTGGAAGCCATAGGAGTACATTGAATTCGTTGTTATGTTTGTGGAACCAGCTTGAGATGTAGTGTGCTGTGACATGTCATGTTATCATGCTGGAAGTAGCCATTAGAAGATGGGTAGACAGTTGCCATAAAGGGATGCAAATTATCAGCAACAGTACTCAGGTAGGCTTTGGCATTTAAACAATGCTCAATTGGTATAATGTGTGTCGAGAAAACATTCCCAACAGCACCAGCAGCCTGCAATGTTGACACAAGTCAGAATGGATGATGGATTAATGTTATTTATGCCCAGTTCTGAACCTACCATCTGCATGTCACAGACAAAATTGAGATTTGTCTGACCAGGCAACGTTTTTCCAATCTTCAACTGTCCACTTTTGGTGAGCCTGTGCCAACTGTAGCCTCCGTTTTCTGTTCCTAGTTGTCAGGAGTGGAACCTGGTATGGCCTGCTGCTGCTGTATCCCATCCACTTTGAGGTTTGATGTGCCATGAGTTCAGAGATGGTCTTCTACATGCCAATTATACCATCATAACGTATGGTATTATTTGAGTTCCTTTCACCTTCTTGTCATCTAAAACCTGTCTGGCCCCTCTTCTCTGACCTCTCAGTAATAAGGCATTTTTGCCCACAGAGCTGCTGCTCACTGGGTGCTTTGCCTTGTTAAGAGAAGTAGAGAAAGAGAGATCAAAATGGATGAATTAAACGTTGTTCACTGATGTATTTTACCGGGTCATAAAGCCTGCAATACACAAACCGAGCTTCAGAATTATAACAATGATAGCAATTTTTTAACGAAAGATGTAAGGGGCGGTCTTGTTGACTCTAATACGACTATTCATTTGTTGCTCTTTTATCACAATTACATATTACGCAAATGACTTATTGCATCACATTGAAAGGTTTGCACATATGTCTGTTATACATAGTTCACAAATGCAGTAGTAAAAATGCATTACAACAGGGGTGTCCAACCTTTTAGCTTCCCTGGGCCACATTGGAAGACGACGAGTTGGTTTGGGCCGCACATAAAATACAAACAATATATACCACAAGGGTATGTAATGAGGAAGCCTAGGTGACCTCCCGAACATCATCATTGGCGGAACAAATTCCATAGCACCATACAGCAAGGAATAGAAACACTATTAACAACTATTTGCCAAATAGATTGCCTTTACATATGCATTTTCACTGGAATTTGTACTTGCGTCTTGTCACGCAACACCAAACAAAAGTGTATATGAGATCTAAGAAGCCAAAAAAAATGCACATCTAAGGGAATCATCAAATGCGGTGGAAACTCATAACTCCTCTTCCATATTTTGTTGTGTTTTCCCCACTCTCACTGCATTTATTAAGTTTGTTCATATTTTCCTTATTACATTCACCTTTTTATTCTGTTACTTCTCTTTACATTTCTCCTCTTTGGTATAATTCTTCTTGATGCACTGCTGCTGATCGCGAGTTCGCGCTGGTGACTCCTCTGTGCTGCGCTCCGCAATGGATGTTTGGCGTGATGATGTCTGCCCAACATTCACTGCGAGTGCCGCACGGTGGAGGAGACCAGGGTGGGAGCCGGAGCGCCAGCTGATGTGACCGTTTGACCGCTGGGTAAGTATTTTCTTTTTTTTCCCCAGGATTTTTTTTTTCATTAACAGGGCTTCCCCTTTGCCACAACCAAAACTCCTGCTGGGCCACATTTACAGGTGCGCTGGGCCGCGTGTTGGACAAGCCTGCATTACAACAAAGCTCCCAGTATGTCATTGTTAATGTACTATTATTATTATTATTATTATTATTATTATTATTATTATTATAATAGAGGCAGGCAAACTGGATTTAACATTTTGTTTGCCAGTTTACATTGGATCAGTAAGTGCTAATTAGTAATATGGAAGATTAGCTGGAGTGTCTTGTGACTCTAAATGTAAAAGTATATTCTTTTGTGTTATTTGATTTATTACACTCTCTTCATAATTGTTTATGACTTAGATGAAGATCGGAGCACAATATATATATATATATATATATATATATATATATATACATATATAGTCATATTTTAGCAGAAATTCAGAAGACTCTAAAGGGTTCACAAACTTTATAGCACCAGTGTAATTTCTGGAATAAAGATGTAAATCTGTCTGTTTTCCACATACAACTGATACTGAGGCCCATGAAGGGATGTTAGCTCACATAGAGGAGGGGCAAACAGAGAACAATAGTTGCCTACAGCTGATCTTTGGAATACTTGAACACGAAGTTTTAATATAGGGTGAGATTTCATTAAAAGAATCCTGGATTGCATTTTCAGGACAAGTATAATCAAGAAAGAATAAACAAAATAAGAATATTCTGTAGTTATATAAAATAGTAATATCCTAAATAGCAGAACAGGTTTGCTTTGGGATACTTATGCAGTTTGCATGCTTTAACCGATAAGCTTCAGGACTACATCAGAAATCTATTGAGGTTGTCAGTTTTGCATTTCTCAGCATTCTCTATGTTGGATAGCCTATCTTAGGGACTGTTTCATAAACTGGCCACACACAGACAATCCTGCTACTTGCTCTAAGGGACATCATTCACGCCAAATTTGTCCCAAAAATGTAAGGTAGCCAAATTGTACAAATACACCTATTTAGCCCCTTAGGGCAAACATCTGGATGACTTAAAGCACCACTGTCCTGTTAATATGGTCAGAGCATGGCCACACACACAGGCCAGTAGTGGTCATCTGACCAGATTTAAAAATATACGATGTCAATAATGGAAAGAGCACCCCCTCATTATGATAATGATTTTGATATTTAGATGAGGTATATCATGATTCTGTGTGGACTACTCCCGTTTTCTCTCAGATTTAACAATATGCCTGATCTAATTGATTTCAGATCAGTATCAGGCATCTGTTTGGCCACTACTATAGGACTTGGAGCCCTTTCTTCCCGCGTTTGGTAACTTGTTGTAACAGTGACTGTGGATACACAAAGACTCAGAATCCTATGTTAATTTCTGTCAGTGTTTCAGGGGTTGGCCAACCCCAGTTTCATCGTTTATTTTACTATAAATATTTATACATTATTAAATAAATATTATTATTAATAATAAGTACCAGTTAGTTCAGTAGCTGTTAGAAAGATACATTCAATTGTTCTTCTTAAAAATTTACATTTTTCATAGTCATTAACCTAGTTTTTATTCAGATTTCGTTGACAGTCTAATCTCATTTGATTGGGAGTATTTTTAAATCTATAGTCACTGCCTCACTAGTTATGGTATGTGCTATAAATTTAAATAACTTTATCTCATGTTTGTTACTGTAAGCACAAGACAAAATTCAGGGCAAAAGTAAAGTGAATAGTTGTTCATCATCAATACAGATTATTTATTAAATGTTTATGATCGGAACACTTATATTAGAGTTTTTTAAATTAGCAAATCAATCAATCTGTATTAAATTTATACTAAGGCAATCTATATTAAAGAACATTTGGTAGTTATACTAAGACAATATATAATTTAAAAAAGTTTTACAAGTTTAGAACAGATCTTATGACTTCAAAAAGTAACATGACCGCTTTTGTGAAGAAGTTCATGGGGCGGGGGGCAAAACACAGTCTCTGGCCACCCAACAGTGTCCACGTACTGGTGACAAGTGGATGTGATAGGTGTAATTGCTGTCATTTCCGCTGTTACTTCATCAGCATCATTCAGCTCTAACAGCTCTTCTTTGAAAAAAAAATGCAGAATGACCTTAGAAAGTCCATGCAAAGATACTTCCATCCAGTGTCTGCACATAATTTGCTTTCTATATCGAGATTACTGAGTTATTCATTGCTATGAACTCTTGTCTAAATTGTAAATAATATACAGATGTACGCATACCTCCTAACATTTGGAAATCCGGCATCGGGGTGATGGGGGGCGTGTCCATATAATGATGGAGGTGTGGCTACACCCATAGGGGCGTGCCTTGCACTTTTGAAGTGCTAGGCTGCCCCATACTCTCCTCCCTTCCTATCACCTTCATTGCCATGCTCACCAGTGCGCATGACTTTCATTCACAGCTGTTCTGCTATGCAGAGCAACAGTGAATGAGACATATCACTAAAATTTCCCACACGTGGGACAAACCTATCCTGATTGGGATGGGGGGGTAGAGCCCTCAAATCAGCAGTGTCTTACCTAAGTCAGGATCGTGGAGAGTTATTTGTTCACACAGTGCCAAATATACACCCCCTTCTAGGCAATGTGTAAGCACTGGGATGTTGTTCGCCGGGACCAGGTAATTGGGTTGACTTGCAATCTGGGTATCTGTGCAATATATAGTTAGAAAAAGATGGAAGGGGTGAAGGGGCTCTATAGGACTGCCAATTGGTTAGCAGTGTAGAGGCAGCATTGAGTATTCATGTACAGTCTATGGCTGGCAATGGGTTTTATTTCTGTACAATATATGACTGCCAATGGGGATACCTCTGCAAGATTTGATGATAGTAAAGGGTTATTTCTTTGCAATATATGAATGGTTTCTCTGCAATGTATAATTGTCAATGGGGTAGAAGGGGGGAGGGATTACTGTGCAGAATATGGCTGAGATTGGCTTGTACCGTTTAGGGCAAACTGGTTGTCAGTGTCTGAAAGGCATAGCACTGGAGCTGCTGAAAGTTAGCTGGTGTGAGAAATCTGTATAACGACTTCAAATATATCAAATACAGGAAAAAAAAAGAGAAAATTGCAAATTGCAAAGTGTTTAAGTGCTGAACTAATTTGTAGAAATATTACATTTAGGTTGCGTGGACAAACTCTAAATATAAGTATTTTCAGATGGCCTATACAATTGGCAAGGACATTTTCCACAGCATGCTCCTATAAAGCTGTGGATAGTGTATTATATACAGATAAAAAAAATGATTCCTTCCATTATTTATTTTAAGTAGTAGCTGTAATACTAACAGACAATTTTAGATGCAACCTTTAATTGCTCATTTTGAGACTATTTAAAGATTACAAGTAAAGTAAGTACCAGTAAAATACAATTTTATTAAAGTTGTAAGCATTTTAATAGTCACTTGCAGTGCTGTTAGTATAGGTACCATGTGGAAATACCTACCATTTCCCAAAGTGGTATGTACTGAGGGAAACAACTGCTATTAGTCATTAAAATAGCATTTTATGATGGGTGCAAATGGAACACAAAAGACAGCTTCAATAAAGCTATTCCAGTAAGAAATATAGCATGCTGATAATCTGAATGGTAGAAGGTACTAGTTATGTGGGGGTGTTCTACAGAAGAATTGCTAATTATGTTATGGGGAGTACTAAAGTTAAAAAAAGAAGCTAGTAGAGTTAGCCTTTAATGAAGTGCATATATCACAAATTTGCTATAACCAAGAGTATTTAGTCATTAGTCCTTCTACTAGTTTTTACTAGAATTATTAAACCTAGGGTTCTATTTATGATCATTGCTAGAATTTAACATACCTCCTTTCCTTGATGAAAAAGCCACTCCAGTTTCTTTCATCCGCAGTGTAACATTTGCAGAAATTATATTGCCCCTTACGACTGCTGTGATGATCTCAGGAAGGGTGGCGCATGCTCCCAATCGGGGAGGAGTAAAGAAAAGTAGTTTCTTCTATGTAAAATCCTCTCCCACCAGGCCTAAACTGTACAGAAAACCACTACAATTCCATCCTGAGATGGCTTTGTCTTATTAATTTTTTAAGCATTTCACTGCTTGATGTATGTGGATGTATGTATTTTAGCCATCCCTGTGTTAAGCGCCAGTAACTGGATTAACGTCTGAGAAATCAGATGTTATCCTATTCGTAAATAGGGCGAAGAGGTGAAAGAAACTTTTTTGGCCAGACTTTATACTCTTCACCGTTTCATAAGTAGACCCCCTGGTATCCTATTTGACCCTTAACCTCCTTTTGTCACATTTTATTTCTTGGTCCTGGTCTTTTGGCTGAACCAGAATTTTTTTATACCCACCGGTCATTAGGCTGGGGCCTCTGGGCACTTATTTAATTATTTATGGACACATGGCACTTATTAATAAGCACTTTTTCGTTTGCTTGTTGTGTAGCACGTACTTTTGAGGGGGTTGTCTAAAGACTTTTTTTTTGCGCAACCCTCTCCCAAAGTCATCCAAGGCTCTGGCCTTCTGACGGGAGCTGAAGAAACAGTTCCCCTAGGGAAAACTTTGGCCTACCTAGGGGAGAAAGGGGCCTGCTCGAGCCTTGTGGCAGAGGTGAGCCTGAAGACCTTGCCTCCTAAAGGGCCTTTTGGCTCTGGAAGCCAGGGATATCAAAGGGCCCTCCCGAGCTTTAGCGAAGGAGGGCCCGAAGGTCTCTTTTTTCCCTATCTGGGGTCTTCTGGCTCTTGGGGGATGGGGAGGAACGGGGCCCTTTCTCTTTTAGGAAGGGTTCAAAGTCAGAAGCCCCCAGCACAGTCACTGACTGCATTGGGTTATTTGGAGCACGCACCTCAGGCTTCAATTAACAAAAAAAAAAATTGGTAACATTTGTGCTAGCTACCTGGCCGTTAGGTAAGACTTCTGTTATATGGAAGGAAAGGAATTCACATTAGGTTAACTCAGGATTTCTAAATACTTTATCCAGTTAAGTCTATAAATGTTTACCATGTATACCCCTATATGCTTAAAAGTACCTACAACCAATCAAGTGTTTGATTTAATTTTCTAAACTATGCTAGAAACATGACAGAATCTGATTGGATGATATGTGTTACCACACTTTTTTCTCCTAAATTGCCTGTGCACTAGTTTTAATAAAACAAACGTCTGTATATTTAATAATTACTCCCATTATGAAGTACCCACAATAATTACCAACTAATGCAATAAACTGACAATTTTAGTACAGTTTAACTACAGTACTCCTTCAATATACTGGAGGTACCCCTGAGTATACTTGTATCACAGTGAGAAAAGCCGGTTTAAAGCATGTATTATAATCCCTTGATATGTTGCAGCAAATATGTGAGTGGATAGATTATATTTTTTTGTAAGCCAATTGTGTGCTAAATACTTTACTCTGTGAAATTTGTGTAATATTTTATTCCATTCTAGTCACCTACCCTCCAAACTTCTCCACCTTGTAAAAAGAAGAATAACTAAATAGAAAAAGAGCATTTCTGTCAAACAAAAGGAACTGTGAAAGATAGAATTCTAGTTCTGACCAATGTTGAGCTGGGCACACACTATTGCATTTTACTTCACATGCGATTTCTGTAACGATTTTACCAACCACTGAATCCCGATGAGCATACAGAATCATGTGTACAGTTCACACATACACAATTTACCTTCAGATATGTGATTTTCATCTCTCATAACCGTCTGCTGAAAACATTGTGACTCTGTACACTCACTCTACAGATATCTGCCAACCCTGCTGGTTGGGAGTGCATACATACTTCCAGATTTGCCCAACATCGTTCCATCATTGATCGCGATTTTTAGGAAGTTTATAAAACCAAATCAACAGATGCAATGTGTTTTGGTAAGATCAAACATGATTGTGGGAGCATACACACTCTTGCAATAGCTGACCACACAGTTATTTATCATGTGATCTGGACAATAGTTTCATCAGTTTGAACCTGGCTTTAGACATTATTGGCCCTTTATCTTGTTTGCTAGAACAGTCACATTTACTGCCAGCTGACCTTGAAGGTGCAGACAGCTTCAAACTACAGGAAACAGTCTACTCCCATCCTTCCTTTCTTCTTCATGCATCCACTTTTCCTTTATTTATACAGTGTGCACTATTAAACCTATGTAATATCAGCAGCTCACCCAACCCCTGCTGTTTCTGTGCTGGGCTAAATGTTTGAGTGTGTCATTGCAATAGGTAGACCAGGTTATGTGCTGCTAATAAAATGCAAGGAAAAAAGTACCTTATTTCTTTTGCAATACTTGTAGAGTACAATCTGATTTCTTCAGTTCAGCTAAAGTTGCCAAAACAGTTTTCAAGGCTTTAGCCTGAAATCGCTTAAATGTATATTGCCGAATATATTTGCAGTGTTTTTATTCTGTAGTCTGAAGTTTGTCATGCTAAAAGACTGATCTGAATTGTACTGTATATGTTTGCTTACAAATCTCTGGTGAGTGCCCAGAACCCTGGACTAGGCTAGGTCAACCAATGCCCTTCAGGCTAGTAAAGGCTAGTACATTATTAACAGCTTGCCACACTCAAAGAAAGGTCAAAGGAGTAGAAGGGACCAGGGAGACAAGGGATTGGATGTTTAGGTGATCTAGGTGTTTATAAGTGAAAGTGGGGGTAAGGGTGGGCTTTCACTTTTAACTAGAGGCTACCTAGCTGCTTTTATTTCTTACCATAACACTTTTATTTTTCTGTCTTAGTAGTTTTCACAGTAGGCATGAAATATCATTGTCTGGTGGTTATTTATTACATGCCCATGGTATACAATGGCTGACATCTGTTTATTGATAAATAAGTACATTTGTAGTGTGACTTAGAGTTTTCAGCAATGAAAGTTTATAAACTTTTGTATAAAATAAAGTGGACCCTTATTTTACCCATAAAGCAAACCAAATGTTTTCTAATTGTCCTGGAGACCTATGTTTTTTTCTCCCTTTAGTCATATATCATATACACACATGCTAACTGAAATATAGATATAAATGTAACTTATACCCCATTCATACTGCACCAAAAACCCGGGTTTTTGCAGAGGCACGCTGAAAAACCCGGGTCTTGGTGCAGTATGAATAGTCCAACCACAAAATCCCGGGTCTAAAATCCCGGGACTTAGACCCGGGATTTTGCGAGGGGTAATTCCTGGGTTGGACCCCGCTCGCCTGCAGTATGAATGGTGCAACCCATGTAAATCCCAGGTCTCACCATTCATACTGTAAAAAAAAAAAATGGCAAAGTGTAAAAAAATGATTTTAATTAATAAAAAATACATAACAAATGTTTACTTAACTTATTTTCAGCCAGCTGTGTCTCCGGTGCCAACGCACCGGAGACACCGCTGGCTGAAAATAAGTTAAGTAAACATTTGTTATGTATTTTTTTTTAATTAAAACATTTTTTTACACTTTTTTTTTTCTAAAACCCGGGTCGGGCAGGTGCAGAATGAACCCACCCGACCCGGGAATCTTCTTATCTATATTGCCGGGGCGGCAGTATGAAAGTGGTATTAGCTGACCAAGTACTATAATAAGATCCTCCACAATACTCCCTTCTTGGTATGTAGATTATTTTAGCATATCAGGGTTTCTGATCACACATAAATAGCTCTCACTGCCCCAAAAATAAATAGTTTGTATGCAGTAGTTCATGTTTTTTATAGTATGTGACACTTTTCTCCTACAGCTGGCTGCACATTTGAAGCACACAGTGACATTGGTCCCTGTGAAGTGACACAGGCTACTCAGGATGATTTTGATTGGCACATGATGCGGGAACCTCGTGGAAACCCTGAATTACCACAAGGTGAGTAACCAGACACAGATTGGGTAAGAACCAATCTGAAAGGAAAGGCCTATATAGAAAGGGCTGCATAAATAGCAAAACATCATTCCTTTCACAGCTGTCAATACTATTTTTCATTCATACTTCCTTATATTTTTGTTCTCTGATTTTGGATAGTTTAAAATCTTGATCTTCTTCCATCTCCATTCCTGAGTTTCACATTACATCATTCTCACTCTCACATTCCTGAGTTTTTTGCTGTGATGCTCACTGTCTCATTCCTGTGCGTCACACCATCATTCTTTCGTTCTCATTCCTGTGCTTCAGGTCATCATCCTTACAGACTCATTCCTGTGCTTCATTCCATCATCCTCACGTTCTCTTTCATGTGCTTCACTTCGTTATCCTCACTTTCTAATTTCTGTGCTTCTTGCCATCATCCTCATGGTCTCATTTCTATGTTTCATGATAACTTCCTCATACCTCTTCTTCATGTCATCATCCTCAATGTCTCATTCACGTGTTTCACATTATTATTCTTTCTTTCTCATTCCTGTGCTTCACATCATCTTTCTTTCTTTCTCATTCCTGTGCTTCACATCATCATTCTTTATTTCTCATTCCTGTGCTTCACAACATCATTCTCAATTTCTAATTCCTGTGCTTCACAACATCATTCTTTCTTTCTTATCCCTGTGCTTCAGGTCATCATTCACACAGCCTCATTCCTGCATTTCATTCCAACATCATCACAGCATCATTCCTGCGCTTCATTCCATCATCCTCACTATCCCTTTTGTGTGTTCACTTCGTTATCCTCACTTTCTCATTCCTGTGCTTCTTGCCATCATCCTCATGGTCTCATTTCTATGTTTCATGATATCTTTCTCATGCCTATTTTTCATGTCATCATTCTCAATGTCTCATTTACGTGTATCACATAATTATACTCACTTTCTCCTTTCTGTGCTTCATGTCATCATCCTCACTATCTCATGCATAAGCTTTATCTCAACTTTCTCATACCTATGTTTTATGTCACTTTTCTTACTTTCCTGTGCTACATGTCATCATCCTTACTTTCTCTGTCTGGTGCTTTCCCTATACAGGTTCCTACCTCTTGGTAAACTCTACAGAACATGCTGCAGGGAAACGGGCTCAGCTCTTCTTTCAGCCACTAAGTGAAAATGATACTCACTGCTTGCAGTTTAGTTATCTTCTGCATAGCAGAGATGCAAGAGGTCCAGGTTCTTTGCGGGCTTATGTGCGAGTGAATGGAGGTCCCTTGGGCACTGCAGTTTGGGAAGTGTCGGGACCACGTGGGAAGCAGTGGCAGCAAGCCGAGCTGGCTGTCAGCACTTTTTGGCCCAGTGAATACCAGGTAGCTATACATCTCTTCACACTATATACCTTTATTTATGGTGCTATTTAAGTGGTTTGTTATATCTTGCAGGGAGGCATGCTCCTGTGAAACTATAGGGAACCTAGTCAAATTAAAATATACTGAAATGCTAAATGTTTATGGAATGTGCTACTGTATTTTATAGGATGTTGAATTTATATATAACAATGCAGTAGTAAATTAAGATGGACAGGTGTATATTTATGCCATGCCCCCCTGCCTCATATGGGAGTCTGAATAAAATGTCACATGATAATCAGTACCTTACTTTGTCAGCACGGTACAGCCAGGGAGCAAAAAAAAACACCTGATGGTCAGCAATTCCAGGGTTTTATGTTTGCACAGCTGTTTTTAAAGAAATGCATTAAAATAAGAAAAATAAAAAAGTAAACGTAATATTGAAAAACATTTATACAGTGTAGCTGATTTTTTTTTTATACATATATATATATATTTGATACAATATGACCCATTTTAAAGATAGGGGATTTCATATTGTTGCGCATATCAAATAGAGCTGTGTAATGGGTGTAATCAGAGTGGCTTCACATGAGAGTTAAAATATGGCTGGCTTCTCACGCTAACAGATTTTCTTCTGTGAGCTGGAGAGGAATTAGCCATGTCAGGGGGGTGGGTTAGTGCTTTGGGGCAGGGGGAGCACACTGTTACTATTACTATTAGTCCTGGCACTTCTCTAATTACAAAGTTTAATCAGCCGGAGCATTGCCAGAGGCTGTAACTGAATCCATTTTAAATGTCCTGTGCACTCAGTGACTTCACTATTTATTCACTACACCGCTGGAGGCGGCACTGTAGGGCTGAAAATTAAATAAACAATAGTGGGGAAAAAAAACAGTATTCCCTCCCCCTGCAAATCTTAGCCAGACCTAGTGCTGCCAGCCTAGATCAAGGTCAGCAAAAAATGCGCCCCCCCCCACCCCACCCCATCCTAGATTTAATCAATCCTGTGCTGAGAAGCACTAGGGCTCTTTCCACACCTGTGGGGCAGTGGGTATGGGCCATTTTTCCCTTGTGCACCAGAATACCCTTGGCTCCCAAGGGCCCACTGGAACCTGTAGTACACCAGGGAAAAAATGACAATAAAACACATACACACAAGTTTAAAAATAATTTTATTTGAATTGAAAACACCTCAACACATCCCTCATTCACTCTGTTCATTGCTCACATAGGTACAGGCTCTTCATTTGTATTAAATCTAGGGATCCTGGCCTTGTCAAAATAAAAATCCTCATATGCACCACACAATTAGCTGCTAAGAGCCCCCGCCGCTAATGAGCATTTAGCATCAGTTCTGTCATATATAGTACATGGGGATTTCCCACAGTTTGAGTTCAGGGCTTGAGTGTAGGCCATGGGAACTCCCCATTTCATATATATATAGATATATATATATATATATATATATATATATATATATATATATTGGATACATTTCTTTTTTAATTGTTTATTTAATTAGCGACCTTACGGAGCCGCCCCCAGCAATGCAGTAAATAAATTAAGTGTTGTCACTGAGTGGACGGGATATTTAAAACAGATTCTCATACAAGTGTTTTGTATGTAAATGGTCAACCTCTGTTGTGGGCATATGGGGTGGAATTTCAGAAAAAAGCTTGTGGGCACATTTGGTGGCATGTGAGAAAAAGCTGGTGTGTATATGAAGTGGAAAGTGAGAGAATAGATATTGGTCATATATTGTGACATGTGAAAGAAAAGTTGGTGGGTATCTGTGGTGGAATGTGAGAGAAAATCTATTTTGCAGAGGGTGACATGTGAAAAAAAAGCTCATGTGCAAGCGGTGACATAAGAAGAGTTGGTGTGCAGGGGGTGACATATGGGAGAAAACCTGGTGCGCAGGGGGGAGTTAGGTGTGAGAAAAGCTTGTGCACAGGGGGTGTCATATGTGGGAAAAGCTGGTGCCCAGAGGGTGTTAGGTCTGAGAAAACTGGTGCACAAGGGGTAACATGAGAAATGCTGGTGTGCAGGGGGTGACATGTGAGAGAAAAGCTGGTGTGCAGGGGAGTCATGAGTAAATAGCTGGTGCACCTGAGGGTGGCATGTGGGAAAAAATCTTGTGCGCTGGGGTGACCTGTGAGAGTAAAGTGTGTAATCAGAGCAATACATGCATTAGAAAATATAGTGCGCAGAGTTGACATGGCAGGAAATGCTAGTGTGCAGGGGGTCGCCTGTGAAAGATGTGAGAGAAATGCTGGTGGGCAGAGGAGTATGTGTGAGAACAGCTGGTATGCACGGCATCACATGTGTGAAAACCTAGGGAACAAGGGGGAATGTGAGAGAAAAGACAGTGGGGGGGGGAGGGTTGCAAGTGTTTGAAAAGCTGGTGGGCAGGGAAGTATGCGTGTGAAAAAGATATTAATTTAAAATGGAGGATACTAGCTTTAGAGGAAATATGAGTAAAAAATTACTTTACCAAAACGGTAGTGAATAGGTGGAATAGGCATCCAACAAAGTCAGTATACTATAGACAAACAATTAAAACTCTTCCACTCAAACTCCAAAAAGCAAGGAAATTATGTTGATTAATGATGGGTACACACTGCAGAAATTTCGACCAACTTTTTATGCCGAGCGATTTTACATGCGATCGATGGTCCGATCGCTTGGTCCGTGGACTGCATACACACTAGCCTTGTTTAGGACGATAAAGGGAAGAGCGGATGTCCCTTTAGCGACTTTTTACAGCCATGTTGTTGTGAGCAATGATTGTAATTTCGTACTCACTGTTGTGGATCAGTCGGAAGTTTATACACAATACACAGCGGAAACGAGATTGGACCGAAAATATTAAACGGTACGACCAACCAAATGAGTCGATAATAGTTCATTTAGGAAGACTTTCGACCATCGTGTCACTGTACACACTGACCCGACTTTTGAACGAGTGGTCGTATGTCGGCTGTTTGAGCCGATTATTGGAGGAAAACAGTGTAGTGTGTACCCAGCTTTAGTCAGAAGCCTTCATGGGCGTGTTCCCTGCACAATACACACAAGGTATGCCATCACATCCTGTGGTTATCTGCAGATTCAGCACTATCATGGAGTGAGATTGCTGTCACTCACAAAATGGTGGAGTCTGCACATAAATGTTAGCTTAGAGAAGTGTTCTGATCTCATCTCTAGCAGGGAATTAATAAAATAAATATTAAAATAAATAAAAGTATCCTCCTCTATTATAATCATTCACTGCTACAGTGATAATCTACATAATTTGTAGCAGTTGTGAGGTTCTCTAGAACCCTGATACCATAACACTACTGCAATGCAATGTCCCTGAATTTACAACACTGCTGAACAGCATTGACACTTGAGCGATACTGAGATTCTTTATAATCCTGAACCTGACTGCCTGGCTATTGTTTGCTTTTGGTCAATAAACCTGAAAATTTTGGACGTTATTATACTAATAACGTGATTATATGTAAATTTCTGTAAACATAATCCATATAAAAAGGGATGTGGTCATTTGTAATCTATGAATAGTGATGCCATCATTTAATCATTCCTTAGTTAATGTTTTATGGTAGGTACAACTTACACCCTATTACCGGCTATAGAGACATTAATAGTCATCATTCAGCTACGCGTGGCCTCCATACTTGTGGCATGTACATTGTCAAGGAATTTCTCTTTGAATCTATTATTTTAGTTTTTGTATTTATTATAATGCCCCATTTATAACACTACACAGTTTGTGCATGGCCCTCAATTTAGGACACAGATTTACCCCGGCTATCCTGAGTTTGTAGAATGTGCAGTGTTTATTATTGTATTTGTTTAGATGAAGGCCAGTTGGTTGGATTTCCTAAGCTACAAATTTCAAGACAAATGAAAAAAGACAAATGTCACCTTTCTGACTAGTATCCATTCTATATACATGGGTTTGGGGCAAGGCAAAAAACTGATGCTACAACAGTTTTGGGTGCAAGGGCATATGTATCAAGCCCCTTAGCTCCCTACTACTGTGGTCTGCTCCCACCACCTTTAACCTTGGTGGAATCACTAAATAATTGTCAACTATGAGCCCACAACAATGTGGGCTCATAAGTGACATAAATTTGCTCAGTGCAAATCTTATTTCTGCTGGGAGGAATGGGGTATCAATGCGTCACTTGCTGAAAGCTGGCAAACTTTAGTAATACATCTGGTGCTGCAAATGCAAAAAGATGATTTGTGTTGTGGAACAAGTGGTCTAAATCAGCTGCAAGGGGTGAAGTTCCAGGTTAGTAGGTGGCCACTTCAGCATTTACTTCCCGCAAACTCGGAGGGGTTGAAGATTTAGCATCAGTCTTTATTTTACTAGATGGATTTTGCAGCATTAGGATTCTAATTACATGGAAAATTGCATTTATATGAGTACAAATTCCAATGTTAAGAGAAAAAAAAAAGATTTAAAAGTACAAAAATGGCACATCAAATAAATGCAGTCCTAGCTGCATTCCACCAAGCAGTAGATTAGGAGAAAAATTAATACAATTGATAAATTGTAATTAAAAGATAACATTCATAAGTAGCCCCAGGAACCCTTAGGGGATAAGCACAAAACAAAACATGAAAACAAAATCCTTGCCTGTCCAGCACTTATAAACAAACAATTCTCTAACAGAGAGTGGTCTTGCATAGGTCACAAAGCAGACCCCTTTGCAAACAAATGCACCTTTTACTCACAGTTGTTTTTGACAGAAATAATCTTTGAGGTCAGCATAAACTCTGTTCCCCCAGGCTTAGAGCAAAGTGTGTACCTTAGCGTTTATAAGGGTCTGAAAGCTGCAAGCAATTAATTGGTCAAAACCTGGAATAGCTTGAGTGACTGTACCATCAATTCCTTCCAGGATTAGCCAACACTAACCAAACACCCTTTGTGTGCCACTACAAATCTTATGCTTGGAGCTCTGAAAACCATAAAAGAAGGGTCTGAGAGAAATGTGTACCCCTTGTTTCCCTCATTCCCAATATTATTCTTACTATCTATATATATTTTTGTTTCTGTCCTGCATGTTCCTCTGTATTATGTTTTTTACTAATAGGCCCTCTACTTTTTCAGTCATCTCCCTCTGCTCTCTTTCTGTTTTGATGGAATGTGATCCATTTATCACTGAATACTATGTCTCATATTCCAGGTGCTGTTTGAAGCAGAAGTATCTGGAACACCACAAGGATACATTGCCCTGGATGATATTCTCCTGCTCAGCTACCCCTGCAGTGAGTGCACCAAATGATGACATTTCTATCATATATATGTTATAGATATGAGAGAATGGCAATTAGTAATCCCCTCTCCCACCCCTCACAGCTCAAGCTCCCCACTTTTCCCGTCTCGGGGAGGTGGAAGTCAACGCTGGTCAAAATGCTACATTCCAGTGCCCTGCTGCTGGTAGGGCAAATGAAGGCGAGACATTCTTGCTGCAGGTAAAACACAATGTGATTCTATTTAGAATACTGTATTGAATGGCTCATATAGACGACAGGTGTTTGAATGGAAAGCGTGTAGCCAAACAGAGAGTTATGTGGCTCAATTGGGAAATGTTGAAGAGATAGAGAGTTATTGTATTAATGGCACAATTCCTCAGCATGACTGCTTTATTGTGCCTTTTCAATTGCATATAAGATTTTTTTTTGTGCAATGCAGATGAACAGAAAGTAGTAGGGATAAAGACGATATAAAGGTTTCTATGACAACATCTTGAACAAATCACACACAGTGTACTGATAGTGTAACTTTAGTGTAATTAGGGTTTTAAAATGCTACTGACAGATGAGTAGATCATGTGTTCAAATCATGTGATGTGTGTGTATGTTCATTCATAAACTGAATATTCATCCAGTAATGGGAAATTATTAGAATTCATGTATTAAAGCAATTGTTAATATGGAGTAAAATGTTGGATTGATATTGTAGTTACAAATGCAATTTTCTTTGAACCTGCTTCTGCTTTTGTGCTGGTCTTTAGAGGCAAAATGGAGGCATCACCTCATCAGGGATAATCCAACATGTCAGTCACTGGCGGCTGTTGGCCTCCTTCCAGCTGTTTGAAGCCGGACGGGATGATCAAGATCTGTACCGTTGTGTGAGTCGCTCCATATATGGGGCAGGAGTGTCCAACTTTGCTGAGCTTGTAGTGAAAGGTGAGAATTGCTGTGATGTAAAATGTCTTCATTCTTATAAACAACATTTAATCACCATATGAATTACATGTCACTCTATGCACAGCAATGCGCCATGGTGCATTTTATGAATGCTGTAGTTTGTTAGTCTGTTTTCCTGCACTGCACTTCACTCTTATAAATGTGTGTAATGTACACATGCTTGCTTAGTTAGGAATCACTTATTTCCTCATGCTAACTTATTACTGCTGAATATCACACAGAGCCACCAACCCCTATTGCTCCACCTCAACTTCTAAGGGCTGGTCCCACCTATCTGGTAGTACAACTAAATACTCGCTCCATCACGGGTGATGGGCCCATCGTGCGAAGAGAGATTGAGTACCGTGTGAGTGGAGGAAGCTGGCGGGAACGGCATGCTGTCACTGCGCACACATATAAACTGTGGCACTTGGATCCTGACTCACAGTATCATCTGTCTGTGTTACTTACTCGCCCTGGTGAGGGCGGCACTGGGAGGCCTGGACCAGCACTTATCAGCAGAACAAAGTGTGCAGGTAGAAGACTAAAAATGGACATAGAGAAAAATAGGTATTCTGTGAAAAAAATATAGTATATGTGGAGGTGAGACATAACCGAGAGGAATCAAGTATGAATCGACTAGAGGATATTTTAAATATATTGTGAAATAACCAGTAAGTTGGGTGTGGTTATAAATACTGAATATTAGAAAAGTTGTTCACAAAAACACAGTGGGGCACTGCTAAGATGGATGTAAAGAAACTGCATGTCATAGCTGTTGGGGATTATTGTATTATTGGGAGGCTGAATAGAACATTGAAATAGCATAGGTCTATAGCTTATTTAACCAAATAGAGCATTATGAGATCACATTTTTTTCCCTGACTAACTCTCTCTTGCTCCATTTTTGTTATTGTTTTAGAGCCCATGAGAGCACCTAAAGGACTTTTATGCTCAGCAGAGCAGCCACGCCAGCTCACTCTGCACTGGGAAGCGATTGGTTTCAACATCACCCGTTGTCACACCTACTCCGTGACACTGTGCTACCACTATGAATCTAGCACTCTACAAGACTGTTTAACAGTGGAGGGTGGAGCCAGTCACTATACCCTCCACGCTCTACCTCCATATAGTGCCATCCATTGTCGTCTCGTAATCTCCAACCCTGAGGGTAGAAAGGAGGGCAAGGAAGTGACCTGTCACACCCAGGAAGATGGTGTGTACTTAACTATTTTTGCTTTGATATTTTCATACAACTATGAGTTACACTATGGTATTTCCATAAATATGTATACTAAAACTATCATCTCATTTGTTTTTTAGTACCAGGAGGCATTGCTTCAGAGTCTCTGGTCATCACCTCGGTGGACGATGCAATTCTTCTCTCTTGGGATGAACCTGCTGAGCCTAATGGGGTTCTAACTCAATATGAGGTGCTTTCTTAATGAATCAATATTTATACTATAAATTCTGGTTTTGTAACACATGTTAGACACTGGCAGATGCTGGCCTCCTTCCAGCTGTTTGAAGCCATTGGTATGATTAACTTGGATTTCCCACATGCTAAGTGGTTGCTTTAGGGCATTGCTGCAATTTCAAATGAAAATAAATTTACATCATGAGGAAATAAAGTATAACTGTTTTCATCCCTTTGTTTATTTATTTTAGAACAAGGTTACTTAATTAATCAAAAATAATATTTTTCTAATGAGTCATTTGTCTGGCAGTGTACAGCTGTTTGGGATTTTTCAGGTTCCACATCCTATAATTATGTCACTCTTATTTATAGTTTGATTCATGAAATAAGTAGTCATTGTAGCTCACTGTTTATTTTTTGTACATGATTCTTACAAGGTCATGGGTTAATCATCTCTGTAGTCTCTTTTAGTTACTATCATTAGCATGTATATCCCTATCTATAGACCATGACTACCGTGATACATTCACATGACAGCTATTCTCTGTCTTTTCAGCTCAGCTATCAAATCATTGAGTCATCAGATCCTGGAGTCAGTGTGCCAGGACCACGTTCCACCATCTGTAAACCTCCCAATGAAACTTCCCACCTCCTCATCAACTTGCACCCAGGAACCACGTACCTACTAAGTGTACGGGCACGTAATAGTAAAGGCTATGGACAGAGTGCTCTTACGGAGCTCACAACCAACATTTCAGGTATGTATTCTCCACCAGCATGACAGATTTATTAAAGTATTGACTTACTCAATGCTACTTGAATCACCTCAGTTATATATAGTGGTATAATATTTAGGAAAATATACACCCTACAGAAAATTCTAATAATATTAAAAGTCACCAAGTAGTTCTATCACTATATAAAACACAAGGCCGCAGGTCACGGAAATACAAGGCGGCTTCTGCGTATTAGGTCATTATACCTTGCAACTTACAAGTTTTCCTCTTGAACCCTGAAGTGATTACATCAGAACTCGCCACCTATACAGATGATTATACATAAACTAGCATATATTGTGTATTATAAAGAAATCTAGTCAGCAATATCTAGAACTCCAATGATTACTGAAATTAATTATTTTACTCTAGCTCCTGCTTTTGACTATAGAGATCTACCTGCACCAATTGCTGAGACTGATCATACAATAACTGTTCTCCTAAGGCCTGCACAAGGAAGGGGATCCCCTGTCAGGTTAGTTGTATGTGACCTTTGTGACATATATATTTTTCTGCCACTTACAGCAATGGAAAGAAACAAGCTACCAGAAGAGGTGTACATATTTTACTATATTATGTATAATCCCCCAAAAATCTGGATTACCTTTACTATGTTCTAACAACTCAGCTGGACACTTAGTTACGTATCCATTACACTATTGACTTCTCCATCTTTCACTTTACAAGTTTTGGGTTTACGTAGTAAATACTGGCTATTTCGAAAAAAAATTGTTAAGAATGGATTTTACACTAAATTTCTAGGGAGTATAACGGTAGACTGTATTGTGTTGTGTGGCTTCTACTTAAACAGCTGTATATTCCTGCTTATTCCATACTATATTCAAGTTTATTGGAGTTTAGATTCCCTTGACAATCCAGTCCCTGGTAAAAAAAAAGTGGAATTTACTGTAATTTGGATGTATAATATATAGTAGTAAACATTTGTTTTTATTAGCTATCATTTTGGCAAGCAGTTAGTTCTAGTTGGCACTGAAGATGATCAACTCCTACTAAAAGTTTTATATTTTTAGTTCTATATATCTTTTGTAATCTGCAAACTCAATATTTATATTTTTTGTTTTACTATGGAAAAAAGTTATTTTCCTTCTTTCTGACTTTCTGAGTGATTACAATTCTCTATTAAAAAAGCTTTTACCAGGTACTGGTGGAAGGAGAAAGCTCCCGTCGCTCTCGACGTGAGCTAGGAGTTCCTGGCTGTTTCCCTGGGGCAGGTGGATATGAGGAAGCGGAGATAGAGGGAGCCACTAGCTATGTAGGAGCAGAACTTCCACCAAATGATTTGCCTCGGGACACTCCCTTTGTAGTTGGTGATAATCGTAGTTATGGAGGCTACTGGAACCCACCTCTGGATCCTCGAAAAGGCTATCTTATCTACCTGCAGGCGGCCAGCCACCACCGTGGGGTAAGATGACCTGTAACATGGATGGATGCAATTTATGTGATGGTGAAATAAGTGTCAGACGTTTATTGGATGTTTTCTGGGTGGGTAAAAGCAGGCTTTATATTAAAGGAAATTATTTTCCCATGACAACTCTGTTTTGTTTTTTAGGAAACACGTCTTAATTGTGTTAGGATTGCCAGGAAAGGTAAAAACTGACATTAGTCTGTTTTCTGTTACACTCGTCTCTACTTTTATTGTTCTCTATATCCTTATTGGCTATCCTTTTGTTCTTAGAAGCCACCTACAGTAGTCTTACTCACACATTTCCTTCATTATCTCATACAGTTTTAAGCTTTCATTACTTTTTATCTGAACTACTTATCTTTTGATTATCTGTCTCTTACCGATATCCTCCCTTCTGTAATTTACAGCTCTCAGTTTAGACTATCCATGGTCCTTTAGTTTATTCTTTCCATTCTCAATCTCTACTGAGTATATAACTGACATGATTCTACTTCATTTTCAGGGTATTTCATTATTACTCTGTCTAGTATATTTATTCTTTAATTCTCATGTCTTCCGCAGCGCCCTGTAAGGACAGTCACCGCTTCTCTATGGCTCCCCAGCATTCCGAGGAGATGGGGCTTGTGCTTGGAATCTGTGCTGGTGGTCTGGTTGTGTTTATCATCCTGCTTGGTGTTGTGATTCTCATTGTACGAAAGGGGTAGGTATTTGACTGTCAGTGTTGCAAATATCTTGTTGTCAGGAAATGATTTTCATCTGAATTTTTGCCCTAAGTATGTGACATTATTGAGAGCTCTTACTTTACTTCTTTTCTCTATCGCTGGCAGAAGAACACAGTTTTCTTATGCTTACTATCCGTAAGTATGACAATAATAAACTGAAACAAGCAGACTTGAGCTTTGTAGAGTGAAATATTATATGGGGTTGCTCAGATGAGAGCTCTGGGAATTGCTGGGTGAACCTGTTCAATATACGCTCCTAAGCAAACACCTTTTGCTTTCTTTACACCTGTAGCTTGTATGCTAAAAAAGGACCTGTCAATTAAGAGTTTAAGATCATTTTACATAGTGCTTTGTGCACTATGTATAACCTAAGGAGAACTAAATACACAAGGGCCCCATCCACCTAGGAGAGAATGAAATACCTCCACCTGTAATATGCAACACACACTCATGTAATATGTCCAATAGATGCTCACGATCCATGGGTGTATTTGCATATTGAAGTGATTTTTCAAACATGAATTCCTAGTTCAGGGTATCATATTTAGGGGGTGTTACTCTGCTTTGTGACACCATTATATGCTTAGCTGTCACCTGTTAGTGGCTTGAGGGTAACAAGTCATATAAGTTATGACAATATGTCTTTCCTTTTCTTACAGGAAGCCAATGGGTCTGGCTAAGTCTGCCCTGCCGGTGCGGCATGAGAACTCCTGTGTAGCAGTCTCTAGAGAACATGCCAAGATCACGGATCAACAACCCAAGTTACTGCAGGATGAGGCAGCGCTAACATTCCTACACAGTTATGGCTCTCGAGGTATAGGCAGTATGTTGTTGCTTTCCAACTAGTACACCCCTTCTGAAAAACTCATTACAAATTGTAGGCAGGTGTCTTGACATGGTAGATGTTTTCTTCCATATTCAAAGATTATGAGATTTATATTGCCCCTTTTATCATTGCAGTTGTCCACACAATTGCCAATGCTGAAACTTGCTGAAACTTCACCTTACTTAATGTGTGCTGAGGGAAAGTTGTGTTGAGGTTTGTTAATAGAAAAAAAAATTCAGAGGTGTAAAAATATGTCAAAACTTCACACCATGTTCAACCTCAATTTTAACTTTCTACTACTTTAAACACTCTTTTCATTAAATAAAATGTTTCTGTTTGTTTTCCTAAAATAATGTTAGAATTAGCATAATTCAAGTCTTAAATGAATTATGAGAGTAATGAGACATTGTTACTGCCTTTATTACATGTGGCATTTTTGTATGTTTGTCAAAGTTTTCCTAGAAATGTTTTCAACTGGAAGGTGCAAAATGCATTTCATTTTCATTAAAAATATAGGGCAAGACCCAAGATTCTATCAGCTCAGAGCTGGTATAAGACTTAAATCCTTTTGAAGGGTGAAAATGGCTGGGTCCCCTTCTGCACCGGAAGGAATGCAACTATATATTAACCCCCCCACCTCCCATTCATCCCTTCTTCTTTATTTCATTTAAATTTCAATCCCCAAAATTAAGTCTTGTTTTTTACACAGGTGTCTAATCTGTACTTTGATTGCACTGGTTCCACCCAACTCTTTTAATTGGCTGATGGAAACCTCTGCCCCTAAGCAAAATCCACCATTACTGTGCACACCCAAAAATCATGGTGCACCTGTGCAAATCAATAAAATACCAAAGAGGACTTTTTTTTTTATAAATGAAGCGCTGTTTATATTTCACGGTATACTGAACCACGTTTAAAGTTTCAGGTATACACAACAGGTAATTGTGAAATACCTTATTTATTATTATTATTATTACTATTCCTTACTTATAGGGTATATGTTTGAAGTTTAACACATTTGTAACATTTACTAGTATTTCAAATTTATAATAATTTGTATTTAGCAATAGCGGTCTTGAGTCCTCTCTGCCTTTTCCTCTTCAGGGGAACCACGTGTTGGGTCTGTGACAGAGTCAAGCAGTCTTCTAGGAGGTTCTCCACGGCGCAGTGGGGGCAGGAAAGGGTCTCCTTACCATACAGGCCAGTTGCACCCAGCAGTACGTGTGGCAGATCTGCTTCAACACATAAACCAGATGAAGGTGGCAGAGGGCTATGGATTCAAGCAGGAATATGAGGTCAGATTACTTACTGAGCTATTCTGGCTTGATGAACAAATTGTTTTAATTCACGGTGGAATCAAACCGAAGTGAGAATTTACTGTTTATCGTAATACTTGTTTACGTACACTGGTGTGATGGCTGTTTGCTGTCTCTTCCTGCTTTCTTTTGACTTGCCTAGCCTACATGCATGACATTATCAAACAATAATTACTCTTGATTTTCTTCATCTTCACAACCTAGCGATATGCATGTAGCAAGTTAATAAACAGATTGATGCATTTATTGGCTTGCCACTGGTAAGCATTACAAGTGTGGACATAGGAATGTGTTCCCCTTTTGTGTTTCAAAATTGAATTCATAAGTAATTCTTTTAAATAAGTGTTTCTTCTGTTTCAGAGTTTCTTTGACTGGGATGTGTCTAAAAAGAAGGACAAAGGGAAAGGAAGACAAGAAGCTCCTCCAAACTGTAGGTGACTGTGGTTAATGGGAAACTGGCATTGCTGTAGACAAGAGAGGCGTGCCTTGTGATATACTGTATCTACGCTGTGCATGCGTTCCTGAGTATAGAATTATGTGTTACATTTCTTAAAGTTTTCTTTCCAGATGAGCGACACCGCGTCCAACTCCACCCTCTCCAGGCCGAGTGCAGCTCAGAAGAAATCAATGCCAACTATATTGATGTGAGTATCATACATAAATAGTACTGTCTGGTGATAATGAGTATGAACACATTAGTACTGAACATGATCCATTCAGGTTTATTTTCATGAAATCAGTAACTGCTATTAAGTTTAATAGCACACATCACACAATTTACAGTGACAGAAGGGGGACGTTTATCATTATTTACAGTTTCCAGAATCTGTTTAAAACTCACAGCAATACACACTTAATCTAGAAATATCTTGCTGTTAAAAATGGCACTTTGTGGAGCCTAAGGAGAGGATTATACAAAGTGATTTAAAAGGAGGGACATTTAAAATGTTTGTTACAGGTATGGGTTCCGTTCTATTTTCCAGAGTTCAATGGTTTAAATATACTAAATTAATGTTTAAAAATACTGCAATGTTTCTGCAGAGCAGGGGCTCGCAGCGTTGTGGGGCAGGGGGCCACATGCCTCCCAGGCCAGTCCCATAGTGGGCTACCTTGGGCTGGGTCAGTGGGCTACCTGCATTTTCTTTAAAATGTTCCTAGTTGGCTGCTGAGCCGAGTCTTCCCCCCAGCTAAATATTTCTCCTCTTTTAAAGTGCTGCTCACAGGGACTGTAGGAAACACCATCTGATTATCATATCCGTGTATATTACATACTCACTATGCAGCAGCAATTACTTACTTTTTTAAATCTTTTTCGATTTTCAGAACTTTGTAGATAAAGTGTTTCCAAATAAAAGATTCCATGCCTCTATTTTCCTGTAGTTATAATACCAAGTTGCAATACACACACACAGTAATTATTTTTTAATTTGTAAAAGTGAAAATATTTTATAAGCCTGATTAAGCGTTTTTGGGCAGTAGTGACAGTTTGATGAACCTGTGCAGGTGACCTGCAAGTGCTCTTTTGACATCACAAAACTGCGGTTGTGGACTAATTTTATGGACCCACACATGTATGAAGGTAGCATCTGATCCGCAGATACATGATTTTGTTTTGCAAAACAGGAGTTTTAACTAAGTTCATTGCATTATCCAGGAGCAGTCCTTACAATCTGCATAAACATGGGCATGTTATCCAAAATATAAGAAAAAATAACAATAAATTAAGTTTAAATATTTAGTATTGAACTATATAGTTTATGATCATTAATAAAGAGATCCGGTGGGCTATTCAGTGCCCATTCAGGATGTCATCTAAATCTGCTGAACTGTATTTCCCAGGATGATCATATGCTGACTGGCTGAGGATCATGAGAGAAATAGTCTAACAAGACTTGAAGGTGTTTTACAGCACAAATGATTACTTGTTAAAAATAACCAGTTGCACTGTATATTTAGGTAGAGTACCTACAGAACAACCTTCAATGTTTAATAATACTGATAATTAAACATGGAAATATAATACAAATAGGTAACTATTCACTGGCAATGTGCCTGTTGCACAACGTCTCATAAGTGCACATACTAAAAACAGCAAACGTGTGCCAATACACTGGGACTTTTGGGCAAGATGGCACACTGGGCCTTTATGACACCTTTACATTACATTGCTTGCCAAAGTACAATCGGATGCAGCTGCTTTGTCCACATTGTCTGCCAACACATTTAATTGAGAGTTTATTTTATGTTCTATGTGACACTTTGGAAAGCTGTACCTTGAGCACAGATGCAATGATTGGAGAGTTTTGAGTGACTGCATTTTAGCCAAATTGACAGTATGTATAATATAATCCAACAAACAGCGCAACTAAAATGTGTTATGTATCAATTAGCCTAAATGCTGTTGTGTTAATAACTTTGTTTCCAAAATGTGAATGTCTTCAGCTAATGGGTTGGCTCATTGATTAAAATCACTGTATGTAAAACGGAAGTAAAGATAGTGCTGGAAATTATGACTGTAAATCACTTTAGATCCCTATGTCCTAGATTGCAAATGTTAGATTGTAAGCTTGATTAGTATGCCATAGTGTGGGTACTCCATAGTTATGTCAGTGTTAATTGGGAATAATCAGAGACATGTTTTGTATCAGGTATAAAATGAAATAACATAACTACATATAATGATGACAGTGTGTTGCTTGTCTTCATTAGTATATTGTATACATATTTATGTTTTTATATACAAATATATATGAGTCATGTATAAAAGTGATATAAGAAGTGTTTTCAATTTCACCACCATTATTTGGTAAATGACATATACATGATTATCTATAAATGTGCCTTGTCCTGATATTCAACTATTGTAGATCTATTTACTTAAAAGATGTCTTAACATGGTGCAAACTGTTCCTGATATTGTTTTCTTCTTTAGAGAATTTTCTTATGTAGCACATTTAAGAAAAGTCAGATGTCTTCCCTCCAAAATTGTAGCATTTGTCTGTAACTATTACTCCACTTTTATGCATGTTCTCCCTAGTCTCTAATCTGTTTGTAAGTGGTGATTGATACATTTAAATTCTTGTACTACTATATTGCTCTTTTTTTTGTTTCCGCTAATGCATCTTTATCCTTTCTTTTCTCTGCTGCCCTTTTGTCTATCTTTTGCATTTTGTTTCTTCACCCTTCTCCTATCTCTTCATAACTGGTCTCGCATTGTATTGGTGTATTCTGTCACCTCTGACTCCCTCTTCTTCTTTTCAAATTTCCCATTTCTTCCAAACTTTGATGTTTCTCTCTCTTTCTAAACTTCCCCATCTTTCTCCCAACATGTGCACTGCTGTTTCTGTTTCTCTCCCGTCTTCTCTCTCCCGTCTTCTCTCTGCCCTCTTTGACATCTCTGCCCCTTTTTCACTGTCTTTCTGTCTGTGGGATCACCGGTAGATCCGGATAAACAGAGAAGTGAGTATCAAGTCAGTGCCCTGGCCAAGCACTAGAGTATAGTATCTCTGCTGTAAGGCAGCTAGCATCCTGTAGTTCCAGTAACTTACATTCTAATTTAGTCTGTTCTAATTCCCAAAAGCCTTGGTACTTCTCACCCCAATTTCCTCTTTTGTAACCCTCTGTCCTTTTACCTTGTCTCATTTCTTTCTTATGCCCTGCTGTACATCCTCTATTTACACATTCTTTCTTATCAGTTTCCTCTCTATTTCCGCCTCACTCTTTATGTCATATTTTTTTCATCTTTTTATGGAAACACATGTTTCATCTGAAGGTTAGTAATCTGGTTCAGATTACAAATTCATGGTCCTTCAAGTAGGTTTCAAGTCTCATTCTATCACCATAGCTTTTACTTTTTATTCTCGGAATGTTGTTCACATTTCCAATCATCTTCAAACAAGTGGACCTCCTCTTGAGGAGATCTTTCTCAAGAATGGTTTCCTTCTTGCTTGTTACTTCACCCTTAATTTTTCATTTTTACTCTCTTTTAACTTCATTTAAAAAGTATTGTTTCTAGATTGTGTTTATGTCCTTTTAAAGATTGTGGTTTAAGGGTTAATTGATGAGAACACCATTTGTCTATCCTCCCTTATCCTATTTCCCATCCCGCCCCCTCTTTGTGGGATCACAGTGCTTCATAAAATGCATGATGGGATCTTCGGAACACAAGACAAAGAAGCAAATTAACATATTTTCCTCTTTTTCTTTGTAGGGTTATCACAGATCAAACCACTTCATTGCTACACAAGGTGAGCAGGTGTTTTAAAACAGAAGTACATCAAACATTCTCTATTACTCTATGAATTATCCAGATGAAGGTGCAAATAATCATATTGAAGCTACTTGGATTTTGGCACTATGAGATAATAAATAATCATTCTGATGTTACATATCCTTAGTGTCTGTACTGTAAAAAAAATATTGTCTTTGCTGTTGATAGAATCTTCTTTCATGCTTTTCATTGGACCCCATTTGTAATCTTTGTAATTCTCCATATACTATAACGATTTTAATGCCATCACCAATTGAATGTGACTTTCAAACACAACTCACATTACTGCAAAATGCACAAAAACATCATGTAGAAACTGTTTGCTATTAAATTTAAGCATGTGTTACCAATTTTGACTAACATATCTTTACAATATGTATGTTGAGAGCTTATGTTTGTGTGTCACATAGGCCTAGTGCACGTTTATTTAATGACGATAACAGTCACATCTGTGGTCTAGCTGTATCTTTATGTTATTCAATGTAAAGCAAAATATTAGCTCAATATTGTGAGATTTTCTGCAAATTTGTTTTCATTTTTTTTAAAACTTTTTCAAATGCCATTTATGGGGCCCACAAATGTGTAGTACACAATTTGTTTTAAAAAAAAAAAAGGACAAACTTAGCAACCCACTCTAAAAACCATGGTAATGATTTGGGTCCCAACTCATAGATTAAGATCCTTTGTACTAGACAGTAAGGTAAGTAGTTAGAAAACTATGTGTCATAAAATATATGTACTAATGTGGTGTTTCCCCTTTAAAGCATCTGTAAAGCATATAAATGAATAGTTCTAGAGGTGCTACGTTACTGACTGAATGACTGATACACTACAGGTCCAAAGCAGGACATGATCTATGACTTCTGGAGAATGGTTTGGCAAGAACACTGCTCAAGCATAGTGATGATTACCAAGCTGGTGGAGGTTGGAAGGGTAGGTACAATAAAATCTTATGCCGACCTCACCCAATGCTATCCTGCTGCTTCACAGACATGCAAGTGCAGTCATACATTAGATGCTAGGCATTCACAGGGACATGGTAGTGTGGTCATAAAATGACTGCACACATTGTCAAAAAATGTTATCTGCGTTCATTTTTCTCATTTACCAACAAGTCTGAAAATGATCAAACCAATTTTGATCTTATTTTTATCAGACATAATTTTGGGTTCATACATGCTGCACCATTGAGCCAGTTGCCTGATATCTCTATAAATACAGTTAGAGGTAATATTTAGAGAAATATAATAGGAGGAGACAATGTTGCTGTGTTTTTAAAAACAGTCAATGGTACTAATCAACACACAGTGCTGTTTTACCAATATTTTCACAGGATCCTTATTTGTATTATATTAGGATTGTTAAGTTTATCGAATCCCTGGTTGATAGGCCAGTTCAGCTTGGATCAGATATACTGTACGTTTTTTCTTTTGGAGATTTAACAGTGGAAAACCAATGAAATATCATGTTACATAATCTCTCCTAGCTCTCTATATGACTGCTCAGCTATAATGTCCTATTTCTCTATATAACTTTTCTTTTTCCATATAAATCTTTCTATTTCTACATGTAATTGCTTTCTATAACTCGTCTTATGTTTCCTTATAACTGTTCCCTATCTCCTCCTATCTCTCCATATAACTGTTCCCTATAACGCCTCCTATCTCTCCATATAACTGTTCCCTATAACTTCTCCTATCTCTCATATAACTGTTCCCTATAACTCCTCCTATCTCTCCATATAACTGTTCCTTATCTCCTCCTATCTCTCCATATAACTGTTCCCTATCTCCTCCAATCTCTCCATATAACTGTTCCCTGTAACTCCTCCTATCTCTCCATATAACTGTTCCCTATAACGCCTCCTATCTCTCCATATAACTCTTCCCTATACCTCCTTCTATCTCTCCATATAACTCCTCCTATCTCTCCATATAACTGTTCCCTGTAAGTCCTTCTATCTCTCCATATAATTGTTCCCTATAAGTTCTCCTATCTCTCCATATAACTCTTCCCTATAACTCCTCCTATCTCTCCATATAACTGTTCCCTATAACTCCTCCTATCTCTCCATATAACTGTTCCCTATCTCCTCCTATCTCTCCATATAACTGTTCCCTATCTCCTCCTATCTCTCCATATAACTCTTCCCTATAACTCCTCCTATCTCTCCATATAACTGTTCCCTGTAAGTCCTCCTATCTCTCCATATAATTGTTCCCTATAAGTTCTCCTATCTCTCCATATAACTCTTCCCTATAACTCCTCCTATCTCTCCATATAACTGTTCCCTATCTCCTCCTATCTCTCCATATAACGGTTCCCTATAACTCCTCCTATATCTCCATATAACTCTTCCCTATAACTCCTCCTATCTCTCCATATAACTGTTCCCTATCTCCTCCTATCTCCCCATATAACTGTTCCCTATAACTCCTCCTATCTCCCCATATAACTGTTCCCTATCTCCTCCCATCTCTCCATATAACTGTTCCCTATAACTTTTCATATCTCTCCATATAACTGTTCTCTGTAAGTCCTCATATCTCTCCATATAACTGTTCTCTATAACTCCTCCTATCTCTCCATATAACTGTTCCCTATAAATTTTCTTATCTCTACATATAACTGGTCCCTATAACTTTTCCCATCTCTCCATATAACTGTTCCCTGTAACTCCTTCTATCTCTCCATATAACTGTTCCCTATAACGCCTCCTATCTCTCCATATAACTCTTCCCTATAACTCCTCCTTTCTCTCCATATAACTGTTCCCTATAACTCCTCCTATATCTCCATATAACTGTTCCCTATAATGCCTCCTATCTCTCCATATAACTCTTCCCTATAACTCCTTCTATCTCTCCATATAACTCTTCCCTATAACTCCTCCTATCTCCTCATATAACTGTTCCCTGTAAGTCCTCCTATCTCTCCATATAATTGTTCCCTATAAGTTCTCCTATCTCTCCATATAACTCTTCCCTATAACTCCTCTTATCTCTCCATATAACTGTTCCCTATAACTCCTATCTCTCCATATAACTGTTCCCTATCTCCTCCTATCTCTCCATATAACTGTTCCCTATCTCCTCCTATCTCTCCATATAACTGTTCCCTATAACTCCTCCTATCTCTCCATATAACTGTTCCCTGTAAGTCTTCCTTTCTCTCCATATAATTGTTCCCTATAAGTTCTCCTATCTCTCCATATAACTGTTCCCTATAACTTTTCATATCTCTCCATATAACTATTCCTTGTAACTTCTCCTACCTCTCAAAATAACTGCTACTCTACCTATGTCTCCTTATAACCGCTTCCTATGATTCCTACGTCTCCATACAACTATACAACGTCCCCCTTTAACTATAAGTCCTTCTATCGCTTCATATATAACTTATTTTATATCTCCTTATTCACACAACCATAATTTAATGCATGTTATGATAATCCCTCCACAAGCACTGGGTGCTGTTGAGCAATTTGATGTCAATCCCTTCCTCCATTTAGCAAGTGTAGTACACTGTCGAAATCTTTGAGTCAGAAGTCCCCACCTATATTTATAACTCCTTTAATCTCTCTATAGAACTGTTCTCTTTAACTCTACCGATCTCCATATAAATGCTTTCTATAATGTCTACTAGCTCTCCATATAAATTCTCCCTTTAACTCCTCCTATTTCTTCATATACTTGCTCTCTATAACTACTCTTATGTCTCAATGTAACTGTTCCCTATAGCGTCTCCTAGTTTTCAATATAAGACAACAAGTAGCAGAGAGATGGTTAACCCCTTTGATAGAGAAGCCCATAGATCCGTGTTTAATCTTTTCCAGCTGAGGGAGACTTGCAAAACATTGATTAAGCCCATTTCTAGAATGCATAATGTGGCTGCTCTGCAGCTATGGGAAAGGATAACATAAAAGTAGATTATGAATGGGATGATCAGATAGACAAACAGGGGAAAACAACAGAACACAACAGATGTTTAATATTTCTAATATATTTATATGACTATGTTTTTTTCCCATGAATATGTGTAAAGTTCTAGGGAGTAATAGCAGTTATCGCTGTGAACTGGATTGTTCTCTGCAAGGCTAATATGATTAGTATTGTCGCTGTGTTGCTCTGACGGGTAATTAAGAACAATGTTCCTTACATCAGATCATTTTTTAAATTGTGTTTTCTCGTAAATCTCCATTAACTGTAATGATTTTGTTTGGTCTCTGCTGGTCTAATTTTCCCTTCTCATTAGTGGTTTTCCTTCAGCGCCCTCCCAAACAGTGCTGACGTGAACGCAGTGTAATTAGTTTACTCTCTTTATCACTGTGTGTCTTGTATTGCATCCATCACACAGTCAAGGGATTATCACACTTCACGAACTGTAGTTTCCTTCTGTTCGGCTGGATGGACTCCATGTGCTATCTAAGCATTTTTCTCATCCCTTTTATTTCACCTTTATAAAGAAGAATAATCTCAATTCCATTTACATTAGTTTTGTTGTTACCACCCTGAGAAGAGACAATAAATTCATGTTGCCCTGCAGGGGGAGAACAGCCATATTGTTTCATACTCCCATCTATCTATGTAAGTGGTTCACATTTATCTCCTGAAATTCCTCAGGTTATATATGTCTAAGAAATATATTGTATGAGTGATGCTGCTTTTTTTCTTGCTTGGTAAAGGCTTATCACTCTCCCTGTTGTCCCTCTGTTCTAAAGATATGAAGGATCAAAATCAAATTTTTGGGAAAAGATGCTTACAATGTATTACTCTAATTTTACACTTTAATTTTCTGCTTATGCAGAAGACAGAATTTGCATATCAATTACTGGTTCAAACCACAGTCAAAGTCTCTCATTCTTTTTGCGTTGAAACTAAGTAGGTAGTGGTACTTTGTATCAAGCTATAATGTTTCCCTCAACATGGCAGTGCCCCATGGCATGTTCTCAGAGACAGTGGTACTCTGATACCAGCCAAAATGTCTGATATGTAAATAAAGTCCACCTTTGTTCATCTATAATTCCCTAGGTCAGTAAGCTCTTCTTCCTGACATAGCAGTCGAGGAAGTGGGGAACAATCCTTTGGGCCTATTACCATTGCTTTTATACTACTGCTAATGCATGCTCTGTTCTAGACGTCTCCAGGATGCTGGAGGACTGGAGTCACTGAAACTAATGTACACTCTGTTAGGGGAGGAATGTGATAAAGGCAGTTTGAAGGCTGCAGATGATGTGCAAACCAGTAGAACATTTATTACACAACTTCCTAACTGGTTGAATGTTTCCTCACGAAGGGCATCCCCTCTGGCTGTTGCGTAGGGAGAAGCAGTAGAAAATGAATGGTCACTACCTAGAAGGGGTTGGTATCTGAAGGTGGCTATCTTCTTTTTACCATGGTCTGTTAGTGGTACTTGAGATTGTCAGTGTGCCAATATAGAACTCTCTGTATTGCTGTCTGGGACTTTTTATTTCTTCTCTGCATTAAATCTCCTTCCTTAAACTTCTACATCTTACACAGGTAAAATGCAGCAAGTATTGGCCAGATACTACAGAAACATATGGAGATATTCGCATCACCTTACTCAGTACAGAAACTTTGGCAGAATATACAGTGAGGACACTCACTCTGGAGCGGGTAAGTGACACAGTGTACTTGGGAGAGGAAGACATATAGCCTTTTATGTGCCCTTTTATGAGACTCCCAACTAGGAATACATGGAAAAGGAGATGTTGGGAAAGGAGACATGATACTGATGACAGGTCAGTGTAGTGAAACTGATGATAACTAGTGGGAAAAGAAAAGAGTGAGTAGAAGAGCAGGGTTTAAGGATTACTAACAGGTAGAGGCTTAAGCTGGAAGAATGAGGAACATTTTGGTTAATTTTAAAAATTAAAATTACCAGTTTTTTATTTGGCTTTTGCTTTCTAAATATGTTTTATAGTTTCTTATCAAATAAGTTTGGGCGTTCTCTGTTCATGTCTGAGAATCTAATGATCACTGAACAGATCGCTGGACTCTGCACAGGAACATATGACAAGCTCTGCTGAATGGTAATAATAGTAGATCCTTGGTGGCTTTAGATTTTGGAGTGGATAGTTTGTGTGTTGAATATATTTAGTTACGTATACACATATATATATATATATATATATATATATATATATACACATATATATATATTTATATAATTTAGCTTAGCTATGCACAGGACTTTACAAACATTCATGTTGATTAATGGTAGTGGTAGTAGGCTTCCTTTTATTTTTGTGAGCACAATGACAGGTTTTGAGAAGTCTTACTTCATCTACAGTAGGGACACAAAGATATTGAATAATATTCCATCCCTATCCAGCCAGGTCTAGCTCAGTCGCAATTACATAAATACTCCATTACTGTACTCCACCTTCAATCGCCCACCCTTTCTCTCCCCCATGCTGCCTTTCCAGTCCTAAGGAGTCACAGGTGTAGGATGCTTTAAAATCTGCATATAGACATATGCGTGCACACCTTTGGTGCAAATGCAGATTACGGAAATGTGTATTTTACGCAAACAAATAAAACAGACTTATGTCCAACTCTACATGAACCCAAAGACCTAGTTACTTTATTTTATTTTTTATTTTATTTTTTAACTTTATTTTCACTATATATGATGTGGGTGCTGACAGTTCGGGTATAGGCGTATGCATGTCTGATGTCAACAGGACTCAAGGGGACATGTGCTAGAATCTGTCTGCACAAATTCTGTCTGTTGAAGTTGGAGAGTGAGATCAACTGCAGGAGAGTCCTTCAGACAGCTGTTACTACTTCAGAGTTTCACTTGTATGGATATTGGTGAAAAGTTGAAAAGCTTATCGCATTACATATTTCTTAAGCTTCTGGAATTCCATTATTTATATATACTGAACACACACATTGTGTTATGTCCAATTTGGCTATACATGTGGGGCCAATTTGACTTGGCAGGATATGTCCAAGGAAAATGCCACAGGCCCCCACTAGTGAACTGACTGATATCAGCAATTACATAGCGATAGTAGTCACCGTCTAACTGCATTTAAATCTGTGAAAAAAATGGAAGGATTTCGATCATTCTCAGTCATATTTAGTGGTCAGTGGAGTTGGAGAATATGGACTGAATTGGTTAACTAGCTGTTGAAATTTTAGTCCACGGCTCCCTCACCTTATCTACAGATCAGATTTACCATGTAAGCTACCTGATCAGTTATGTAGTACAACATACCTATTTACTCTTTTTCTAGCGGGGTTATACTGCCAGACATGAAGTAAAGCAGTTCCACTTCCTTTCATGGCCAGAGCATGGAGTACCCTTCCATGCCACAGGGCTACTTGCTTTCATCCGCCGAGTTAAGTCATCCACACCACCTGATGCTGGCCCTGTTGTGGTGCATTGCAGGTCAGTAGTACAGCACGTCTTTTAGTTCTACACTGTTTCAATTTGTATTCTTGTAGGGTTAACTTGAGAACATCTTGCTTCTCCTTATAGCGCTGGAGCCGGAAGGACGGGCTGCTATATTGTCTTGGATGTGATGCTGGACATGGCTGAATGTGAGGGAGTTGTGGACATTTACAACTGTGTCAAAACACTTTGTTCACGACGAATTAATATGGTACAAACACAGGTGAGATGGCAGTGCATTAAACATGGAATTGTATTGATTATGCTGGGAAAGACAACATGTTGAGGGCTATCCAGTGTCTTTCTACAGTAATTAGTTATGTGCATTTTCATGCCTCCAGGAACAGTATGTTTTTATCCATGATGCCATCCTAGAGGCCTGTCTGTGTGGAGATACAGCTATACCAGTGTGTGACTTCAGACAGACATACAAGGAAATGCTACAGATAGATACACAAAGCAACTCAACGCACCTGAGAGATGAATTCCAGGTATCACTGCATGCAAAATCATTTTCATTAATCCTGATGATTATTTTTATTATTGTGTATCACAAATACACATACTGTTTTCTACAAAAATGGCTAGAGTACAACAATGGCTGTTTTGTACAAAAAAAGGCAACTGAGATAGATAATTTAATAACTACAGATTTGCTCACTGCATTCTTTCTTTCTGTAGACACTTAATTCAGTGACAGCACAGCTTGGTGTGGAGGAGTGCAGTGTTGCTTTGCTACCGCACAATCGGGACAAGAACCGCACTATGGATGTGTTGCCCCCAGATCGCTCTCTACCGTTACTACTGTCTGCTCATGGAGAGGATACCAGCAATTACATCAATGCTGCCCTGACTGATGTACGTAACTGTCTCTACGCGCAATTGCATATTACACACTTTGCGACCATCTATACAATCGTATAGGTCATTTTCTGTCTAGTTCTACTACATTTCCACAAGTAATCCCAGTATAAGAGCTTTATTACACTTCCTAATCTGTCTGGTAATACTGTTTTGTAGACTTTTCATTTTTTTTAATCTGGATTCCAGAATCCAAATATCAGGCATCTCTGTTGCCGTCCATTTGTGCATGTGCAGTTCTTAGTACTTGCTGCTTGGTGCTGGACTTTAGAAATGTTTGTTTGATGTTTTTCAGAGTTATAAGAGAAGTTCGCATGTCATTGTCACTGTGCACCCACTGCAAACCACAATGACAGACTTCTGGAGGCTGGTCTATGACTATGGCTGCAGCAGCATTATTATGTTAAATCAGCTGAACCAATCCAATTCTGCCTGGGTGAGACAATGATACATTTTTGATTACAGGACTACTAAACCTAACACTGATTGATTTAAATGAGCTCCTAATATTTAGATGAAAATGTAAAACCTTTCAGGAGATTATCTGATCTGCAGACATTTTTCTGTTGTTTCCTACAAATTCTCCATACTTGGGTGAGATAGACAACAAGGTTTATCATCATCATCATCAACATTTATTTATATAGCACCAGCAAATTCCGATGCAATTGGGTATATACATAATTTCCAGTAGTTAATGTCTGTTATACAGCCGTGTCTTGGCCTGAGCATTTCCATTCATTTCTCTACTATCGCCCAGTATAGTGTAGTATGATATAGTATACTAAAGTCATAGTTTAGTAGCATTGGTAGTTTTTTGTACTAACCGTAAAAATGTGTTAATAACAATTTATCTTCAGCCTAAGGTTTATGCCTGGGGTCTAAGTTTTTATCTTGTTCTTAATAAGAGTTTTTCCAGCTTGGTGACTTTATTCTCTCTAACATGTTAATTTGTGGCACAGTCAGCATAAGGGTATGGTGGCTGAAGCAGGAACCTCAGGACCTTCGCTAAGGAAAGCATCCACCCTTGCATATTATACACGTAGTAAAAATGCTGAGTGTGTGAAAAACAAGAGGTGATGTTTGCATATGGCCTTAATGATGGCAGCACTATCAGCAGGCTCCTGTTGTCTGCACCCTATTCTTACACTGTTGCTTACAGCTCCTCCTGGCACACAGTGGAACTCAGCTTTCATTGACAGCTCACAATACAATGCATCCAGGTGTTTGCTGGGCTAGGGCACAGGGGGCATCTGCCCCCCATACCTGTCCCATAGAGGGCTACCTTGGGCTGGCTTACTGGGCTAGCTGCATTTTTTTTTTCCTTTAAAATGTTCCTCATAGGCTGCTGAGCCGAGTTTTGTCCCCCTTGGACCAAAATTTGTCAGCCAGCCCCTGTGTACTTCTTCTGAAAATGGTTTTTCTCTGGCAAGTGCAGTAAACTGAGGAACTCTAGGGGGTAAATTTATCAAGCTGTGGGTTTGAAAAAGTGGTGATGTTGTCTATAGCAACCAATCAGATTCTAGTTATCATTTATTTAGTCCATTCTACAAAATGACAGCTAGAATCTGATTGGTTGCTAAGGGCAATATCTCCACTTTTTCAAACCCACAGTTTGATAAATTTACTCCCAGGACAAAATTTTTGTTATTTGTTGGCCAGGTCTGGATTTTTTTTTCTGATAGTCTTTTTAGATCCCTTCTCTTTTTGCTATATTAACTGATAGCCAGCAGAATAAGAGTTGTTAGTAGGGAAGAGATGCTTTTCTAGATGAGTTCTGTTTATTGAGGGTGGTAATTAACTCTATTAGTACTATTTGCTATGTGCACTTGTTTTGTAGAAAATAAATTTTTAACTAAATAAAATATTTTTTCTTTCAGTATTGAGAGTTTGAGTATGGTAAAATCTGTTATTTGTTAATTACGTTTTCATCTCATTAAAATTAGTTCCTTTCAATACTCTGAATATGTCAAAATTGTCTATATTGACCAATATGTGTCCACCACCCCGAACTCCTCACATTTTGGTGTCTCCATAAAATTCTGTATTATATTTGGTAAGTTATTTTAGTGCCAAGTTCTGCCTACAAAAGCTTTGATCACCAATCCCTCCAAACTCTCCTCTGTTATTACCAGCCCTGCTTACAGTACTGGCCAGACAGTGGCATCTCCCGATATGGACCAATGGAAGTTCAGTTTGTGTCTGGATCTGTGGATGAAGATGTAGTGACCCGTCTGTTCCGAGTGCAAAACATCACAAGGGTGAGTTTTTTCGGCATCTACTGGTTGCACATTTTTAGAATACATGTTACAGTAAAGCTATCCAAATTCTTTTTATTTTATATATTATAAAGTAGAGTGAAAGTAGTGTTGGTGGTAGAAAGGTGTGTGTTTCTATGTTGCCCTTTCAAAACCTATTTAAAGTGGCAGATGCTGTTTGAACCACACATCAGGTTGCTCCTAAACACCACAAGTTATACCCTGAGAAGAATTCCTGTTGCTGCTGCTTTCTAGAATTAAAGTAGGTTATGTACCATCTGTTTTCGTGGTAGAATGGCTTTATTTGTTTACCAGAAAATTGTTTTGACTGTGCGCAATGCATGCTGCCATACATATGTGAAAGACTCTCCCATATGCTTAATCACTGACATGTATTAATAAATAAACTGCTCCGTTGCCAGCATGATATACTTTAAGAAACTTTTTAACATATATATCCTTTTTCTTATACCTTAGAAAATAGATAACATGGGCCAGTGAAAACAGATTGTCATTATAAATAATTTCCACATAGATTTTGAAAATAAGTGTTATCACTTTATAATGTCTAGTTCCACTTGAAATTACAGTGCACATTAAATTGTCTTGTAAGTATTTTGCCTGGTGGAACATCACCATCATCATCATACAAATCATACAAAATACAATAGCACATAACAGAAAACAAATACAGACAAGGTTGATGAAGGAGTTGCAGACATGAGGCAAAGGGTAGAGATGGCCCTTCATGTGAGAGCTTACAGTCTAGAGGGAGAGAGCAATGCTAAGGCAATAGGAGCCAGTGGGGCAGAGAGTGGGAATAGGACTGGAGCTGATAGAGCATGCAGATGGGGTAGTATCAGGTGGGAGTAGGATAGGCTATAGTGAAGAGGTGGGTTTTGAGAGAGCTCTTGAAAGATTGAAGGTTGGAGTGTGGTCAACAGGGATAGGCAGTTCCATAAGTGGAGATCAACACTGTACAAGCCTTGAAGGTGGGAGTGAGATGTGGATACCACAGAGGAGGAGAGAAATAGGCCAGAGGCAGATGACATTGGGTGAGAGTGAAAACAGAAGCAGAACAAAAAACATAGCACATACATAGATACATAGGGCCTGATTCAGAGTAACAGGTACGTCCGTTTGTATAGTGTGTCTTTAAATTTTTTTTTGCTCTGCTATGCCCAGAAAATGAACATACGCAAATGTAGCTATTCATAGGCTTTTTGGCACTTACAACTCCTTACACCTGAAGACAAGCGTTAGAAGAAGGGGGTGTTCAAAAGTAGGCAATGTACAGTAAGGACGTGCTCATGCTTTTGTGTACTGATTCAGACTGGGATGTAGTCGCAGATACGCCTGAAAATGGAGTAAGTAGTGTCTGATGATGACGTACACCCAAAGGAGCAAACAGCTTGTAATTGTGGTTTGCAAATCATTTACAGATGCTTATTGAGACTTTAGTAGGCCGTCGCCCATAGATTAGGATTTGCCAAGTGCGTTGAAGCAAAGATAAAAAAAAAAAAATGTTCTTGTATGAATGACAGGAAATTGTTCCTGCTGTATTAGCTAGTTTTATTTAAGTTGGAAAGGCATAGCATCGTAGCTTATAAAATAAAAGCTTTTTGTACATGTTCGCAAGTTGGACGTAAGTCATACTTACCAACTTTTCGTAGTTGGTGTCCGGGAGCCTCCCTGGGGCAGGTGCAGTGGCAGATCCAGGGGGGGTCGATCGGGGCATTCGCCCCCCCTAGAATCAAAAAGCTAGGTCCCAGCTGCCGATTAAAACGGGAGAGGCGGGGCTAAGCGCAAGCGGGGGGCGGGGCTAAATGTGGGCCAGCCAATCAGAGTGGTCCCAGCCGGCGACCACAAAGGGAGGGGGCGGGGCCAATCGCGGGCGGAAGGCAGGGTTAACGCAGGCCAGCCAATCAGAGCAAAGGAGGGGCGTGATTATGCAAAATCGCCCCCCCCTAAACATAAAGTCTAGATCCGCCCCTGGGCAGGTGGGCGTGCGGGGGGGTGGGGCTCAGAAATCGCGTCATTTTGGCCCTAATTTGGGCAGATGTGGGAGATTGCCACACTCTCCCGGGAGTCCGTGAGACCCACCTGAAATGCAGAGTCTCCCGGACATCCTGGGAGAGTTGGCAAGGATGACGTAAGTGTTTGTGGGGTGTGCCTGCTGTCAAGTGTCTGCTACTCCTTCAGACCTGAATTCAAAATACTGCGTACATGTGCATACATTTGCGTGCAAATTTTTCAGTGGCAAGTTACACTTTCGCTTGTGTTCCACTCAGAATCAGGCCTGTAGTGTACAGTAAAAAAACAGAGGGATGATTAGACAGGATATGGCTGTATAACAAAGGAGAGAAGAGAGAGAGAGGCAGGATGGAAATGCGCATGGTGGAAAGAATAAACACGTCACATCCTGCCTATTAATTAGCACATCAGACCTGCCCCCTCATTAGTTGCAATTTTTGCTGGTTTTCAATAAAATACTGCTCATGTATGCTTTAAATAAATCATTAGAGCGAGAGTATACTGGTAATATCGCTATTACATTTATTTGCCATATAATGATATAGCATCACTACATTACATAGAGCTGTACATGTGTCCCTATTGTATATTTGAATATTTTGTATTACATTGGTAAATTGATATATTTAATGGTCATACAAACATTTAGTGGAAAATTGTATCCAAGGTTACAATCATTAATTAAAATGAAGGCTAGCAGTGGATCCAGGGAGAAATAGGACAGCAATATTGGGTCAGTAGGGTTTTTTTTTGGTTTGTTTGTTTGTTTTCCTGTTTTTCATTATTCTGATTGAAACAGATTGGTGGCTGCTTCATCTGGATCAATTTCAAATATAAGAGAGGGATCGCAGTAGATCCGAAATAGGTTGAACTTGATGGACTGGTGTCTTTTTTCAACCTCATCTACTCAGTTAAATTTGCCCCTTTTAGTAGTGCATCTGGAAGATACAAAAGGCCTCCTATAAAGCAGTCTTTTTGTGTCTTTTTGTGCTGGTAAAAGGCCCTGCAGACACCCACCAACCCGAGGATACCCAATAGCTGTTCTGATGCTGTTTTATTTTTCTTCTCTAGAATTCAATTTAGTAATTAATATAACTGATGTTTTTTTTTTAATTGCTACTTCCCTTTAAATAAATAAATAAATATTATGTATATTAGGCTGATTTTTATACACATCTCCCACTGTATTTGCTAGATACTTTCTAGCTTACAGGACATGCTTGGCGCATTAAATTAGCAACTTCTGTTAAGGTTTCATAAAGTCTTTCTGCTATTATAAAGGTCAGTTATTTTAACAAATACACTGCAATCAAAGTCCTGTGCCCACTATACTTGTAGCAATATATTAATATTGAAATAAATAACATTTATGAGCAATGTAATAGCAAACACTGTGTTACGCATTGAAGTCAATAAATTGGACTCCTTTGAGTGACAATTTTAGCAAATGTTTGTGTAGTACTTATCTGAAATTTGCATGCAGTCAGCGTTGTTGTTGCTTCAGATTTTCTCTGTATTTATCTTGTCTTCCTGGCTGTTTGACATGCAAGTTCGATTTGTACATTGATTTTCTTTAGGCCATGTCTGATTATTATTTGATACAACTGCTTAGAAGTCAGCTGTGGTAGGAGCTTAATTATCACTTCTAATGTTGTTTTTCAGGTTTATTTTTCATGTGTATATTTGTTAGGTAATAACTTTACATTACTTTTGAGTTATCACATGTCAAAAAACTATATAAGAAAATGGAATGGGAATGCAATATTACCAAGTGGCTTTCTATGACAAATTTGACATCAATGGTTTACAATCCATGCAACCCGTGACCAATGTAAGCAGAGCTAAATGGAGAATTTCTCATATGGGAGCAAAGCGATAAGATTGCACTAAAGAGTGTCAAAGAAGACTTTTATAGAAAATACATCATATCTATAACCATCCCAAATACATAATAACAAACGTGCTAATTTTTATGGACTCACACATAGCTTAGCATATCAAGATGGCAGGAAATGCAGGGTGCAAAATGTTGTCACTTCTATTGGGAGGAGCTGAGAGATAAGTTTAGACAGGTGCACAAACTAGCATGTCAAGATGATGTTGTGAGAAAAACTAATATTTTTTTGGTATGATGTGTGGAGATGAACAGACATACGTTAAATGTTACAAATAGAATAAGTGATAGAGACAATGGGCCACATGTAGAGTTAGGAGCAAATCCAACTAATGGGTTGAAATGAGAGATGTTCACTGACCCCCGTGTTCTATTTTTGGTTTTGGTTTTAGATCTGGATTAACTTCGTGTCTTGGTTTTGGTTTTGGCAAAACCGCCCTCGTGTGTTTTGGTTTTGGATCTGTATTTTTTAGAAAAATGTGCTAAAATCATATAATTTTGCTCTATTTTAATTCCTACATTATTATTAACCTCAATAACACTAATTTCAAGTCATTTGCAGTCAACTTTGACCACCTCACAGGTCACAATAATATTTTCATACACTTTCGGAGAAATACTGCAGCGACCTGACTGGATTCTAAGTGACAGAGCAATGACTCAAACACACGGCAACTTCTAGCACATCTAGGAAACATTGCCACACAGCAGTGTCAGAAAAGAAAAGTGGTGCAAGATGGATCATGAAACCAGTTATGTTTCATTTAATCGCTCTACCCGTTCCTTGGATAACTGTGGTAATTCTACAGCTAATACATGGCAACGAGCGCTGACCCCCCCCCCCCCCCTGGATGCGTGCTTTTATCAGACCTAGAGAAATTCAGGGTGCCAGACAATGCACTAAAAAGAGCCATTGTAATTCCAAGCAAAAGCAAGTTCATCCCTGAGCTTCGAATCAGTCCCAATTCCCACAAAATTATAATATAGTTAGGTACCTTTGATGTAAAGTGCAAATTACAAACACTTGATGAAACAGCAGCAAAGTGGAAGGTAATAAATATACACATCTATTTAGATATCCATGGTTACATTACTTCTGCAAGCAACGTTGTTCTTTGTTAATAAAACTGTTGTCTTTATACAGTTCAAAAAAAATAAAAATAATCCTCCACCATTCTTTGGATGTTGATAGTTGATAGTAGGATCAGGAGGAGTTTCAGCAGAGGTGTCACTAATTTTGGTCAATTCTTTTACAGTAGACAAGACCAGATGTCAAAATGTTGTGCTGAATCATCTGCATCATCAATGAGTGTCTAAGATTTTTGCTAAGCACACAACAGTATATAGCACATGTAGGTAACACTGGCACACGGCGGTAGCTGAAATTTAAAGTGGTGAAAGATGGAATTGTCCTTGGGATCTCCCACCCACCCTTATGTTGGATCTTAAAAGGACATGCCCACTTTAACAAACCAAGCACTTCAGCTACAAAGTGCCACTCTTTGTGGCTAAAGTGCTTGGTTTGTTTAGGCCCCCACAAAACAAGGTAACAATGGGCTTAAAGCACCTAAGGTAACAGTGCTGTTAATGAACTCTACTGTGGAAAGATGTTGTTGTCATCATCCTCAGTCTCATCCTCACCCTCATCAGTGTGTAGATCATCCTCACAGATAATTAAATCATCACTGCTGGAATCCACCATTACAGAAGTCTCAGTATTTTGATGTAATTGGCGGGAAAGGCCTTCCTCGTGGAACTTGAAGTTCATTTTATGAACATCGTCTTTTCCACAGTTTGAGAAAGTCCTACACCGATCGCCGACAAGGTTCCTGGCTGTGCTGAAAACTCTTTTTCTAGTACACACTGGAGGGTGGGCAGCTTAGGCAGTGCAAAGCGAGTTGGTACATGGGTCTCCAAATTTCCTTTTTTTCCTCCCAGTATGTTAAGGGACTGTCTGAAGTGTCTATTTCTATGCTGTTGTGAAAATAATCCTCCACCATCCTTTGGATGCTGATAGTAGGATCAGGTGGAGTTACGGCAGAGGTGTCACGTTTTTTGGTCAATTCTTTTAGACCAGATCAGATGTCAAAATTTGGTGCTGAGCCATCTGCATAATCTGGGTCTCTTGGGAAAGCTAAGTTTTTTCCTAGCAGCAGTTGAGTGAGAAACTGAAGGAGGAGACGCTGTCCTGTCACGTAACACTTGAGCTGTTATCTTGCTTACCAGGACCTCCTTCCATCTCTGGGTCAGTTGGAAACAAAGAGAAGACATAGCTCTTAAACCAAGGATCAAGCACAGTTGCCAAAATGTAGTGATCCGATTTCAAGATTTTGATAACTCTTGGATACTGGCGAAGCGAATAAAGTACTTGATCAACAAGTCCGACATACTTAGCGTAATTGCTTTCTTTCAACTCCTCCTTCAGTTTTTTAAGCTGCTTTTCCAAAAGTCTAATTAAGGGAATCACTTGACTCAAGCTAGCAGTGTCTGAACTCACGTCACTGGCGACTACTTCGAATGGTTTCAGCATCTTGCACAACATGGGAAGTATTCTCCATTGCGCTTGACTAAAAAATACATCCCCCTTCCTTTCCCAATGTCATGGCTTGTGGAGTAAGCGTGAATGGCTTTTCGCTGTTCCTGCATCTGCAGAAGCATATACAGGGTGGAATTCCACCTTGTCACCACCTCTTGCTTCAAATTAAATTGCTCTTGTAGCTGCTGCAATCTCTTACACGCTTTTGCCGAATGCCAGAAATGTCCAGATATTTTACGGGCATAGACAGCATCTCCTGCATGTCCCTGTCATTTTTTAAAAAGCTCTGCACCACCAAGTTTATTGTGTGATCAAAACAGGGAATGTGATGGAATTCACCCAGCTGTAATGCTCTCAAAATCCAAGCGGGATAAGTCATGTTGCAATCACATCCCTTAGTTTTTATATCAGATTGTCAGCTGTATGCCTCTTAGCGAAGCCGGTGATATACAGAGTAGCCTGCCTCTGACAAATGTGACGTACTTGAGTACATGCTGCTGCTGTTCCTGCTGGTGAAGGTGAATGACCAACCCAGTCGGCTGTCACAGTCATATAATCTTTAGTTTGCTCAGTTCTGCTTGTCCACATATCTGTGGTTAAGTGTACCATGGGTAGAATGGCATTTTGTAGCCCAATAATTATATTTTTACGAACCTTCTGGTAGAGGTTAGGAATAGCTTTTCTACTGAAATGGTGTTATGATGGAATTTGGTAACGGGGACACAAGACCTCAAGTAACTGTCTAAAACCAGCTGCATTAATAGTGGATATTGGACACAGATCTAATACTAGCATAGTCGCCATAGCGTCTGTGAGCCGCTTTGCGACTGGTTGACAGCTTCATACTTGCTTCCTCTTGAAAAGGATTGTTTAACAGTCAATTGTTGTAAACTACTAGTAGTCTTCTTCTTGGTGTGCTTCTGGGATGAATAATTCTCAAGAATTCTTCTGAGGAATCCAGGATAGTGGAGGAGTCATCTAGCTTTAGCAACTTGGATGCAGGACTACCTCTGATCGCTACTGAGGATATTGATGAGGACGGTGTTGTGGGTGTAGATTGCAGGCATCAGGATGTAGGTTAGAGAAGGGTCCTAGCTGATGATGGACTGCTTGTTGTTATTTTTTTAGCATAAGTTTCTGATTTTCCCAACAGCTTGCCATGAACTCGCTTTAAATGGTGTAACATGGATGAGATTCCTAGATGGTTAAGGTCGACTGACTGTGGCTTTACAAACGCTACAAATGGCTAGACAACCGTTGTCAGGATTTGTGTAAAAATAATTCCACACATAAGAAGTGGATTTTTTGGTCTTATATCCAGGCATGACAATGGCCTTTTACTTATCACATGCCAGAACTCCTTCCACCAATGCAGGACTTACACAAACAACATCATCCTTATCAACATCCTCATTAGTGCCCTCGTCAGCTACACAAATATCCCCCTCATCCTGTTGCAATTCCAAAGTGGCATCCTCAATTGGTGTATCACCGCTACACTTGGGCTATTCAGGCACTCATCTGCAGAAATGCTGAAAGGGGCCTTCTTTATGGGTACACTATCAGAATGGTCAGGATTCCACATAGCAATCATGGATAGACTCTTCTCAGGGATTTGTGTCATTTCTGAATCTGAACGTACATTTTCCTCTAATGCCTTACTGTTTTCTTCCAGCTCGGTTTTTACACGTAAAAGTATTTGGACACCATTTTTCGAGTCCGAATGACAAGGTCTTGTTTGGTCACGACTGATCTCACAAGAAGATGCCTCAGTGACAGTTACAGAACTCGCACTCATAGAGAAAGGCAAAGGCCTCATTCTTTCTTTGCCACTGCATGTGTAGAATGGCATGTTGGCAATTTTTTTTTATTTTGCCGATAACTTTGCCTGGATTACAGGTCCTTTTTTCTTCACCAAGGTAAAAGGTGTTTTTTTTTAATTTTTGTTTCCCTGACTTAAAAACACTATGCACTTTACCAGATGACGTAGAGGGATTACTATCATCATGACTGGTGGCAGCGGCTGCTTGGTGCTCCTGCTCTTCTCTGTACTGCTGTGAATCCATTTTGATAACACCGTACACTTTGACTGCAAATTTAGAAGAAAAGCCTGCCAGCCCTAGTATTTGTATTTCAGCAATAACAATTAGCAATGGAGCTCTCCTCTTTATGTGTTACCTATATAACACTGTACATTATGGGACTGCAGGTCTAGGTAGACCAAGCCTGCCCTCTGAATTCTATTTCAGCAATGACAATTAGCAATGAAGCAATGGAGCTGTCAGGTTAGCTCACGAATAATTGAGTGAGATCCTGCTGTCTCAATGGGTATTGACTAAACTTCACTGGAGACGCGGAGTCTAACAAGATGAAAGGTGTTCACCAGGGATTCATGCAAGTGAATTTTGGTTTCTGCGGCTTCCACCTTGCAGGTCGCAGCTCTCAAGGAAAGCTCCCAGTGTGACAGATAGAGAACAAGTTACACAGCAGAAGAATGATCCAATTCGGACATCAAATGGTGGTAACGAATATTACCATTTATTATAAAACATTAATACAAGAGTTCAATGAAGACTTGAATAATTACAGATGATGATCACGAAGATATGCAAGAGTGGTAACCGTTGGCAACATTCATTAATACAGAGTGCACATGCAATGATCAAAGTCATAACAAATACTACCAATGGGTGGAACGCAATGCACAGTTCAATGGAAATCACTGAAGATGAGCAGATCTACAGAATCTTGATATGCAGAAGATGACCTCAGCTCACCACTAAGATGTAATACTAGCCGGCAGTTGAGCACGATGCAATAACATAGATAGTAAGCGATAATCACAGCAATATCACAAGTAGTAGAATTGAGGCACAGAAATCAGCAAAGGCCAGACATACACAGCCACGATGAAACACTGCTTGTCACGGATTGTAGAACAGGTTAGCAGTAGTCAGCAATTCAGGTCAAGTAGGTAACAGGTGTAAATCATAGCGTTCACTACAGACAGTGGAACAAGTATGCAGAGATCGAAGAAATCCAACATACAGCAGCGATGAACACACGGCAGCGATGAATAGCAGTTTTACCACGGATTGTGGAGCAAGTTAACAGTAGTCAGCAACGCAGGCCGAGTAGGTAACAGGTGTGGCTCGTAGCGTTTACCACGAGCAATGGAACAGGTATGCAGAGATTGAGGAAATCCAACATAGAGCAGCGATGAACACACGGCAGAGATGAATAGCAGCTTTACCATGGATTGTGGAACAGGTTAGCAGTAGTCAGCAATGCAGGCCGAGTAGGTAACAGGTGTGGATCATAGCGTTTACCACTAGCAGTGGAACAGGAATGTAGAGATTGATAAAGTCCAAACATGCAGCAGCGGTGAACACAGCTTCCACGGAATATGCATCATGAAAGAGGCATCAGAATCAAAACAGGTATGACTTGAAGAACCAGCAATGAGAAGGTGAAAGGAGGAACCTTATAAAGGGAAACTGACCAATGGCAGAACTGACAAACATACAGGTGAAGTAATCACAGATGCAGACCATGACCAATAGTCTGCACTAGGAACCAAAGTTTGAAGTCGCAGTCAGTGTTAAGAGGCTCGGGTGGAGGTACCCGGGGAGTGGAGTGTGACAGTCCTCTTTGTGTGTTACCTATATAACACTGTACATTATGGGACTGCAGATTTAGAAGAACAAGCCTGCCCTATTAATTCTATTTCAGCAATGACAATTAGCAATGGAGCAATGGAGCTCTCCTCTTTGTGTGTAACCAATATAACACCATACAATTTGTCTGCTAATTCAGTAGACCAAGCCTGCCAGCCCTAGTATTTGTATTTTAGCAATGACAATTAGCAATGGAGCAATGGAGCTCTTCTCTTTGTGTGTTACCTGTATAACACTGTACATTATGAAACTGCAGATTTAGAAGACCAAACTTGCCAGACCTATTAATTCTTTCTATTTCAGCAATAACAATTAGCAATGGAGCAATGAAGCTTTCCTGAATGTCACTGTAGACTTTGAAGAACACTGCTACCCCTCCTCCTTCTATTCTACCTATGACGCTGCCTGTGACGAAACGAGTGTAATAACCCTGTAACCATCCTGCTTCTTATATAATGTGTATTATAGCAAGTATTTTTATAGCCCTTGCTTTTGTTCCCCGGCTCAACAAACTACAACTGCAATGTATAATTACATGTGGATAAGGGGACATTGTAGCTCATTGTAAATATGTATGCTGTGTATTGTATATTGAAGATGTGGCAGTGAGTATGTTATTCATTGTCCTTAAACTGAAGCCAGGAGGGTTATGGGTAAAGATCAGGTGGTGTCCAGGATACAGGTGAGAGGGCTGGAGCTGCATTCATTCTCGCCCCTCCTTCCTCTACAGGAAGCATGGAACAGCTGGGGACCCTGTGACATCACAAAGTAGTGTAAGAGATTCATTTTAGGAGGGGCTGACTGCTACCTTATCTTTGGAAGTGGGGGAAGTCAATTAGTATCAATTGTTCTCCATAGGACTAGTCCAGATGTTTTTTCTGTATCCCAGCAGGGGGCTTCTGTGGAAGCACAGCTCATCTCCACCCCCCTTTAACCCCCTGATCCAGGACCTAACAATGTTTAAAGAGAGAGAGACCCAGGGGTTTGCTGATGGAGTGGAAAGCACTGTGGAAATTTGACCCTAGATATAAGGAGCCACTCCAGAGGGGGAGATGGTGTTCATTCTGGGATTTCATTAATGAAAGGTGCAAGATCTGGTTTTGAGTTGTTGTTCTCTACTAGAGTCTACATATGTAGCTGAGAGAGATCCATGGGTCGTCAAGTCTGTACTGCCAGGTGACTGTAACTCCTTAAGCTAGTGGGGTAAGGGGCAGATGATGTGGTAAACCTTGCTGGCATTTATTTACTGCGTGTACATAATTATTTAGTGTTTGTACGACAATAAATGTACTGTTGTACTTTTCTAACTGCATTTGCCTGAGTGACTATACGAATCCTAGAAGGTACTGGGTAGACTTCCCTGGCATAGGAAGGCAACCGTGGGTGGCCAGCCAGCGTGAAGTGGGTAGCACTGGCCCAGAAAACCCGGTATCTTCACACTGCTCAACTGCACTAGAGACTGCCAAGTACTGTGCTACCCCTTCTGTGTCCCTCTGTGAAATGGCGCTGGATCGCCGCGGAGCACGGTACTTATAGGATCCAAAGCTCTCGCGATCCGACGACGTAACAATGACATTTTGTGGCTAATATTCATTTGTATTATCTGTATTGATTTAGGAGGAACATCTCCTGGTCAAACATTTCCAGTACCTGCGGTGGTCTCCATACCGAGATACTCCGGATACCAAAAGGTCCTTCTTACAACTCCAATCTCTGGTGGAGCAGTGGCAAGAACAGAATAGAGAACACAGGACTCTTGTACACTGTCTGTATGTATCCCCACATTGAGACTGACTTGTCATATCCTTCAGTAGGATCTTTGCTTTTTTTTGGCAAAACTGACCTGCATGTACTGATCTCTTTTTGCAGGAATGGTGGGGGTCGGAGTGGAACATTTTGTGCCTGTGCGATGCTTTGCGAGATGATCCGTTGCCACCATGTGGTTGATGTGTTCTACGCGGTTAAAAGTCTGCGAAATATTAAGCCAAATATGGTAGAAACTCTGGTAAGACAATGGAGCGATGATATAGGTGGTACAAACATACAGAACACTTTAGGTACCACTAATCATGCAATTATTTTTCCCTCTACAGGACCAATACCGTTTCTGCTATGAAATCGCCCTGGAATACTTGGAATCGCATGATGCCAGATAGCATCCAGCAAAATAATGATTTTGGTGACAAATACATAGCCTGTGCCCTACAAAATAGGCATGTGAAAATCAGATACATTATTATTTTATAGCCAAAATGAAAAGCGACACCAGTCACCTTTCATCAAAAAAGGGCTTCTCTCAACTATCTGTAGGCTACAGATTAAAGGTGGAAATCATACCAATTAATGTCTGTACATATTTATGGCTGTACATATAACGTGACTATGGAAAGCATTGTAGTAGTTTCCAGTTTATTAGACTGGGAGCCCATAAGCTATTTTACTTGTGGTGAGGTAAGATTTACATATGGAAATCAACACATGTGTTTCCACTGCAAGTTAAATTGCTTTTCCAGTTTCAGTGGTAGAAAAGGACACCAGAGCTGTATATAGGGGATCTTCTTCAACATAGACTTTCATCTCTTCATGTGTGATCCAATAATAATCCAGGGCAAATTGCATCACACGAAAGACAAACAAGGAAATATGTCTATCTATATGTGTAATGGATGTCCCTATTTAATCCTCTATGCCACAATGTACTCTGAGTTTGCAATCATGATCACTATTTGTATATAAAGGTAAATGATGTATTAACCCCACAAGTGATGAAGGGGTTATAAAGGCTTTATTGTACTCAAATAAATTGCTTGTTTTTACTTGTTCTGTGTTCTGATGACAGTGTATGAGCTTAGGAAAATGAGAGATACTTTCTAAAGCTTGTACATTAGGCTTAAATGTCTCTAGTGGTTCTGTAATAGAGCACTGTGAGTGTACATATATCTAATTCCTGCTTATTTAAGGCATGTGACACTTGACAGTGATGTTTTTTACATTAAGAGGAGGTGAGAGGTATTTGTTCTGATGTCTGTGTTTAAGTAGGTAATAAATATCTCTCCCAAATGACACTGTTTATTAGGCGATGACAAGTTTATGTCTTTATATTAACTGCAGATGACAAGTGTAGACTTTGTCTCTGAATTCACTGGAGACAAGACAAGACATTTACTTGATATCTGTATGTGACATATGTTTCTTTATACTATGAGATTACAGAAGATGCAGCAACTGCCTTCACTATAATATGCATCATGTGCCAATGCTGTGAGCAAGGGGAGAGTCAACTGCTATCGAGTTCTGCAAAGGTTTTTATTTTCTGTTCTGCAAGGATGAGTAAAAATAATTTGGACTATACACACTTGGTCATTTGTCCTTGTATAAGGGGATAAAGAAGATCCGGTGGTTGACAGTGCTCCATATTTTCCACACAGCTTTCTTGATAATTCATTTGCCCCTTGATAGAGCCATAGGTTAGAGGCCTGTCAGTAGATAAGAAGCTAACACACATAATAACATTGCTCAAAGTGATAACCTGTACTGCTACTGTGGAAGTAAACACTTTCCGCTGCCTTTTGTAAGAATTAAGATTTATTTTAAATTTAGTTTCTTCTGGTATCTCTATCCTGAGATGAAGATAACAGAAAGGGGATTTTGGCCGTATTGCTATAGTCCTGATCCTTGTTAAATAGGTTTTCCTACACATTTCACTAGAGACAGGGCTTTTTACCCTACAATAAAGAGACCCCTTAGCGTGCTGAGATTCTGGCTTCAGTAGTTGAAAATAGATATATCTATAGATAGATATACACCGATCAGCCACATCATTAAAATCACCTGCCTAATATTGTGTAGGACCCTCTGGTGCTGCAAAAACAGATCTTACCTGCCGAGGCATGAACTCCACAAGACCTGTGAAGGTGTCCAAGACATCAGCAGAAGTCCTGTAAGTTGCGTGTTGGGGCCTCCATGTCTGAGACTTGTTTCTCCAGCACATCCCACAGAGGCTTGATCGGATTGAGAAATTTAGAGGCCAAGTCAACACTTTGCAATTTTTGTTATGTTCCTCAAACCATTTCTGAAAATGTTTGCAGTGTGGCAGAACACATTATCGTGCTGCAAGAGACCACTGCCATCAGGAAATAATGTTGCCATGAAGGAGTGTACTTGGTCTGCAACAATATTTAGGTAGGTGGAACATGTCAAAGTAACATCCACATGAATGCCAGGACACAAGTTTCCCAGAGCATCATATTGCCTCCACTGGTTTACCTTCTTTCCATAGTGCATAGAGGTGCAATCTCTTCCCCAGGTAAATGATGTACACGCACCCGGCTGTCCACTTGATGTAAAATGAAACATGATTCATCGGACCAGGCCACCTTCATTCATTGTTCCATTGTTCTGGCGATAAAGTGCCCATTGTAGGCACTTTCGGAGGTAGACGGGTCTGCACGGGCACTCTGACCATTCTGTGTCTATGCAGCCCCATGCTGTGATGCACTGTGTGTTCTGACACCTTTCAATCATAGCCAGCATTTACTCTTTCATCAATTTTTGCTACAGTAGCTCTTCTGTAGGATTGGACCAGCCTTTGGACCCGACGCGCTTCAATGAGCCGATTGTCTTTTCTTGGACCACTTTTGGTAGGTACTAACCACTGCATGTTGGAACACCCCACAAGAATTGCCGTTTTGGAGATGCTCTGACCCAGTCATCTAGCCATTACAATTTGGCTCTTGTCAAAGTTGCTCAGATCCTTAAGATTGCCCATTTTTCCTGCTACCAACACATAAACTTCAAGAGCTGACTGTTTACTTTCTGCCTGATATATCCCACCCCTTGACAGGTGCCATTGTAACAAGATAATCAATGCTATTCACTTCACTTTTCTGTGGTTTTAATGTTCTGGCTTATCAGTGCATATTATCATTATATTGTTCTGTAGTGTGCAGCTTCTTTATTATTCCTACACTCAACTCAAATCTTAATAATAAACATAGAAGATATGTTTTATTAATGTGTCTGGTGCGCAAATAGCGTGTGGTGTTATTTAGAGTAATACGTTGAAGTTGCACCTTACCAGTATTGGATAGTTCTCTTTCTGGTTTCAACACTTCAGATCTTCTATGCAACAGAGCGATAAAGAGATTTATCCCCAAAAATTTAAAATTACACAAGTGTATTCTGAACTGATTTCCTTTTATTAATAAGAATTACTCTGACAATTCACAATTATTTTTAAACAATATCTTATCACTTTGCAACTATTTACAATTTACAAACCTTTAAAGTCGCCATACTAATAACACTGATATCTTATTGGAATTCTATGTCTGTGGATGTTTCTGCCAGAATAAATTATTAATCTTCACACACACACACACATATATATATATATATATATATATATATATATATATATATAGATATATATATATATAGATATATATATATATATATATATATATATAGATATATATATATATATATATATATAATTACCTAACATTAATACATAACTTAACACGATAAAGAGATGAATGTCTCAATACAACTTTAAGACCTATCATCATCATCATTTATTTATATAGCGCCACTAATTCCCCAGCGCTGTACAGAGAACTCATTCACATCAGTCCCTGCCCCATTGGAGCTTACAGTCTAAATTCCCTAATATAGACAAACACACACTCACTCACTCACTCACAGACAGACAAAAAGGGAGACAAACAGAGAGGGAAAGACTAGGGTCAATTTTGATAGCAGCCAATTAACCTACCAGCATGTTTTTGGAGTGTGGGAGGAAACCGGAGCACCCGGAGGAAACCCACGCAAACACAGGGAAAACATACAAACTCCACACAAATAAGGCCATGGTCGGGAATGGAACTCATGACCCCAGTGCTGTGAGGCAGAAGTGCTAACCACTAGGCCACTGTGCTTTAGTTAGTACCCCCATGTATGTGTCTCCCCCTCCCTCTAGGTTGTTAGCTCTCATGAGCAGGGCCCTCTTTCCTTGTGTGCTCCTTCTACAGTTCCTTCACCCTCTGTACCTCTTGGCCTGCTTCGCTAGCCCTGTTTTCCCTGTTTTATTAATCTTCGGCCTTCTTGCTGATTTCTACTATCCCTTTCTCTATCTGTCAGATATAATCTGATTTGCTTTACCCTGTCACTTGTGTTTGTATATATTTGTGTATCATGTTGTGTCTTGGTTCTGTTTTCTGTATATGTAATGTACGGCGCTGCGGACCCTTTGTGTCCCATTTCTGGGACAGATAGTGAAAGGGATGGTAGAGATCAGCGAGAAGAAGGCCGAAGCTTAAGAAAACAGGGCTAGCGAAGCAGGCCAAGAGGTACAGAGGGTGATGGAATAGTAGAAGGAGCACACAAGGAAAGAGGGCCCTGCTCATGAGAGCTTACATCCTAAAGGGAAGGAGGAGACACAAATAGGATGGTACTAACTGGGGGAGAGAGCCAGGACAAGGATGTTAGGAGGAGGGGAGGAGGACTGATAGACTTGAATAAAAAAATGAGTCTTAAGGGCACGCTTGAAGCCTTTGAGATTAGATGCTAACCTGATGGAACATGGAAGATCGTTCCACAGCAGGGGAGCAGCCCAGGCAAAGTCTTGAAGACAAGAGTGAGAGGAGGTGATCAGTGAAATAGTGAGGCGGCGGTCACAGGCAGAGCGAAGGGGCGGGTAGGAGTGTAGGTAGAGATGAGATTGGAGATATAGGGAGGGGAAGATTGATTAAGAGCTTTAAATGTGAGGGTGAGGAGTTTAAATTTAACTCTGTAGGGTATGGGGATAATGGTGTAGAAACAGTTTACGGAACCAGCAGATGAGAATGTTTAGGCCACCAGCACATTGAAGCTTCAGTAGCCAGAAGGAGGACAAAAACTGTGTGGCAGAAGCTTAATGGATGGGTTTCTGTGGCCAAGCAGCAGCAGGCAAGCCTCACATCACCAAGACCAATGCCAAGCATTGGATGAAGTTTTGTAAATCACACTGGACTGTGGAGCAATGGAAATGTGTTCAAGGAAGTGACGAATCACACTCTGTTTGGCAGACAGATGGGTGACTCTGGGTTTGGCGGATGCTGGGAGAACATTATCTACCTGACTGTATTATACCAACTGTGAATTTTTTTTTCAGGGTTTGGGCTAGGCCCCTTATCTCCAGTGAAGGGCAATCTTAATGCGTCAGCATAGCAAGTCATGTTGGACAATGCTATGCTTCCAACTTTGTGGCAACAGTTTGGGGAATACTCTTTTTTATTCCAACATGACTGTGCCCCAGTGCACAAAGCAAGGACTACAAAGACATGGTTTGATGAGTTCAGTGCGTAAGAACTTGACTGGCCCACACAGAGCCCTGACCTCAACTCCATAGAACAGCATTGGGATGAACTGGAATGGAGATCGCGAGCCAGGCCTTCTCGTCCAACATCAGTGCCTGACCTCATAAATGCTCTAGACAATGAATTGGCACTAATTCTCACAGAAACACTCCAACATCCTGTGGAAAGCCTCCCAAGAAGAGTGGAAGCTGTTATTGCTGCAAAAGGGGGGCCAACTCGATATTAAAGTATATGTATATATGTATGTATTTGAATACAATGTCATTACAGCCCATGCTGGTGTAACGGTCAAGCTTCCAAATACTTTTGTCGATATAGTGTGTAAATATATATATATATATATATATATATATATATATATATATATATATATATATAAAGAGAGAGAGAGAGAGAGAGAGAGAGAGGGGTAGGGAAACAGGTGTCATCTCCTGGGGTGGATAGTACAGGAAGAAAGTAAAAGAAAGTTCAAAATAAACACCTTGCCTGTTGACTACATACAAATAACTCCTGATAGCAAACTAAAACAAAACATAAGAAGTTCCAGCACGGTGTTCTCACAGCAAAGATTAGTCTTTCTCTCACAGAGACTCTGCTTCCATTTTCACCAGGTAGTGAGAGACCAAATCCACTGCCTAGTAGTCTTTTAAATACAGCTCACAGATGCCAGCATTAATCAGTCCGGACTGAGCTTTGTAAATGGAGCCCGCCCTCCTCTCTCCATATACACCCCAGGGACCCTTGCCGGCTTTTTTCTAAGCCTAAACATCTTCTAACCTGGAACCAATATACCTGCCTGCAAACACTTTTCGATTGTCTTTGTCATAGATGTCTATTTATCTATGTATATATATCTATATATATAGTGTGGCAAAGGCATATTTGTCACAGTTCCCCTATAAGAAAATAGATAAGTACACAGTTAATCTGCAGCAGCAGGCTGCAGACAGAGTTAAATTTTCCCTGGGATCCGCTTTCAGCACATACACACAGGTGTTCCACGTGGGTGTAATTGGTTTATTTTGCTGTGATTTGTTTGTAGTGCTTGAGTGGAGTATAAAAACACTGTTTAATATTTGTGGGCAGGACCACTGATGCCAGCAAGTGGCCGGCAAGTAGTCAGGGAACTATATTTTAGCCAGCTGTAGGTGGTGGGAGATTTTGTGATACTTTTGCTAGATATAACTGCTGTACCATCGCTGGAACTATTTAGCCATCCTGACAACTGCTAATAAACAGTCAAATGGTTCAGCAAACCTGTGTGCGATTCCAGTGAATGCCGTACTTTATCATCGAGGGATGTGTAGGACAGCTAAAACACAGCCGGCCTCCCAGCCTCCAGACGCAAAGGTGGTAAGTGGAGTCTCTTAAAAACACTATACTGCATCAAACTGTTGTAATGCTTTCTTTCAAATGTTGTTACTGGGAAGAGACAAACCTGTGCACTGGAAACTGTGTAGCAACTGTTTTGGTTGCAAAAGAAAGCTAAAGTTTAAACACTGTTGGTCCTTGTAGTGCCACACTTGTTAAAGGTTCAAACTATAAGTTGGGTGTGGTCCAAAAATTTACCAGCTATTTACCAGTGAAGGTTTCTAAAGCACATGTTAGCTTTGGAAAAAAAAAGGGGTTAAAAAACAAACAAAAACAAATGTATTTTTTCTGGTAATTGTAGTGCCACACATTGTCACACACTTAGTTGTAAATTGAGTGTGGTCCAGAAAGTTTTGTTGTTTACCTGAATGCTGAGAGAAGCTGTTTCATTTCCCAGCACAAACTCCTGTGGGAATGGAAGACATTTTAAGAACCCTAGTGAATATTGCAGCAGTGCAGGAGGAAAATACCCGTCTTCTCCGTGAGGAGATCGCTTCGGGGAGACAGGACAGGGATTCTCCAGCTACTCACACGCTACAGAAATTAACTTCTGATGAAGAAGAGGAGACATATCTAATAGCCTTTGAGCGTGCCACCACCTGAGCCAAGTGGCCATCTGGGACTTGGTCCAAACACCCAGCTCCCTATCTTTCAGGGGAAGCACAGCGCACCTATATAGACCAAGATGAGGACCAGGCTGGCAATTATCAGCGGCTGAAAACCGTCATCTTCACGAGGGTTGGAGTTACCAGAGCAGGATAGGCCCATCGATATCATGGCTGGAGACTCTCCAAAGATTTACCGGTTCAGGCTCAGCTTGCTGAACTTGGTAGAACACTAAAGAAGTGGTTACAGCCAGAAAAGAACACTGCGGGCAGAATGATCGAAATTCTGGCTATTGACCATTGTATCTGGGGTATGGACCGATGGCTCCAATGGTGGGCACTGCAGGCGGCCCCTTAGTTGTATGAGGAATTGACTGCTGTTGTGGAGAGATACAGCACATTGAGCATATGCCCAAACCTGCGTTGCCCGCTTCAAGGTTTGTTCCTAGGTCAAAATCTGGCATATGGAACAGTGGACAGGATGTTGGTGAGGAGAGATTGCCTGATAAAGAGGCAGCCAAACCTGCATTAACTTCAATCTGCTTCGAGTGCAAAGAGCCTGGGCATTTGAGGGCTCAGTGCCCAATGATAGTAGAACCTATGGATTGTTCACTAGCGCACACACAACCAACCTATCCGAGCTGCTGTACAATGAGTCTGCTTTTTCCGCGGGACTGTGTTTGGGAATCACCATCTGGTGCTGGCTCTGGTAGATTCAGGTAGTGAACTGTCCTTGGTTTCCAGCTCCATATTACCAGAGAAACTGACGCATTATCTACCCAAATTTAAGGTACTCTGTGCCCTTGGAACTGCCGAGGAATATGACGGAACTCTTTTGCCTGTTACTGTGAATGGACAGACAGCAACAGTGGTAGCGTCAGTTGCCCCAAAACTGCCATACCTTTTAATCCTGGTCAGAGACTTTCGCTGTTCAAGCAGATCCTCCAAGAGCGAATCCAGCCAGACACATCGGCAATTGAAGTACCAGCCGAAAGTCCAGCCTTAATGGAGGAGTTTGAGGGAGCAGAAAATAGAAAGTGCCATAATCTACCACGAAACCTGAACCAGACAGTTCAGAAAAATACACCTCCTAAGAGGTTGGAGCATAGACAAGGGAGAGCTGCACAAGTGCCAACGCAAAACCGGTTCCTGGCATCATTCGTTGGCGAGACCTCAGGTGAAACGGCTACGCCTCCCAAAGAAGACTCAGACTGGGAAGGATTGTCTAACTTGTTTCCACTAAGAGACTTTGGCCGAGACCAACTTGGAGATGTTGCCTTAGCTAAAGTCTATAAGAATGTAGTTGAGATTAATGGGGTACAGTAGGCTAACAAGCCTGCAGAAGGTATTGCCTATTATATGGTAAAGAATGATCTGTTGTTTAAAGTTGCTAATGTACAGGGTGTGGGGGACACTTGGGGGAAGATAAAGCACGTGAGCCGATATTACTTAAGTTCTATAGGCCGGGAGTGTACGAGGCAATAAAAAGGTTTTGCCGGACATGTCCAGTATGTCAGAGAACATGTCAGAAGTCAGACTATCGGGCCCCGCTAGCTCCCATCCCTGTGGTGGAGACCCCGTTTGAGCGTATTGGTATGGATTTGGTAGACCCATTAGAGAAGTCGGCCCGTGGCCATCAGTATGTATTGGTTATAGTGGACTATGCCACCAGGTATCCCGCGGATATACCTTTGCGTAATATAAAGTCCAGTACAGAAGCAAAAGAACTTCTTCTGTATTGTACCAGGTTGGGTATCCCCAAAAAAATCTTGACTGATCAGGGTACTCCCTTTATGTCCCGTCTAATGAAAGAGCTATGCTGGTTGTTCAGAGTAGAAACGTTACACACATCAGTATATCACCCGGAGACTGACGGGTTAGTGGAACGTTTTAATAGGACACTCAAACACATGGTGAGAAAGGCAGTGGTGCAGGAAAAAAGGGACTGGGATCTGTTATTACCCTATTTAGTGAGGGAGGTGCCTCAAGCATCTACAGGGTTCAGCCCCTTTGAATTGTTGTATGGCAGGCAGCAAAGGTGCATTTTGGGTGTTCTCAAGGAGGGCTGAGAGCACAGAGTCCAAAAGAACCCAATGTGATCCAATTTGTGTCCCAGTTGTATGACAGGTTGGGGAAGATCACCCCGTTGGTACAACAACATATGCATGAGGCACAGGCAAGACAAAAAAGAAACTACGATAAGTCAGTTGTAATTAGGGCTTTCCAAACAGGTGACAAAGTTCTGGTCCTGGTACTCACACAAGAGAGTAAGCTCTACACCCATTGACAGGGGCCATATGAGGTGATTGAGTCCGTGGGGCCTATTAAATATAAAGTCAGGCAGGAGGGCAGGAGAAAACCTATTCAGACATATCATGTCAACTTGCTGAAACCTTGGCATGATAGGGAGGAGCCACAAGACACGTTGGTAAATGCAGTTGTGCAGGAAAACAAAGTTCCCATAAGGGGCGATCTGTTGCCAGGGCCGAGACGACAGACTGAGGAAATGGTTCAGAGGAACCTTGACGTGTTTTCTGATGGTGCCAGGCCATACCACGTTCATAGAACACAACATAGTTACATCTCCAGGGGTGGGGGTGAGAGTAAGACCATACCGCATTCCTGAAGCTAGACGTGTAGCTGTGAAACAGGAGATTAAAAAAATGTTGGCCCTCGATGTCATTGAGGAACCCAATAGCAACTGGAATAGCCTCATTGTATTAGTGGCCAAGCCAAACGTGAGTATTCGTTTTTGCAACAATTTTAGGAAATTAAACGGTGTCTCCCATTTTGACACATATCCTATGCCCCAATTGATGAATTAGTGGAAACCTTAGCCAATAGTCGGTACCTCACAACATTAGATCTAACCAAAGGCTACTGGCAGACTCCTCTAACGCCATCTGCCAAGGCTAAGACAGCCTTTTCAACCTAAAATGTGTTATTGCAGTACAAAGTTCTGCTTTTCGGGCTACATGGGGCTCCCACCACTTTCCAAAGAGCCATGAATCGTCTCTGGGATACTCTTTCAGCACATACACACACAGGTGTTCCACATGGGTGTAATTGGTTTGTTTTCCTGTGATTTGTTTGTATTGCTTGGGTGGAGGCTAAAGACACTGTTTGTATTTGTGGGCGGGACCACCGATGGCAGTAAGTGGCCGGCTAGTAGTCAGGGAACTATTGTTTAGCCAGATGTAGGTGGTGGGAGATTTTTTGATACTTTTGCTGGATATGACTTCTGTACCATTGCTGAAACTGTTTAACCATCCTGTTAACTGTTAATAAACATTGAAATGGTTCAGCAAACCTGTGTGAAATTCCAGAGAATGCCATACTTTATCACAATATATAAATAAGTATATTTATATATATATATATATATATATATATATATATATATATACAGACTGAGTGGGATGGTTTTGAATGTCAGGAGACTAAAAATGTAATGTAAAAAGTAAACAACTATGATGCTAACCACGTGCCATTGAGATGAGTCCCCATAGAATCTGCTACATGTGGCTTTCACCTATAGCCTCCAATTCTATAGAGTGCAATATGCTCAACAGTACTTAACACATGGTAGTAGGTGCTTATACCAGTTCTGGTGTAGTCACCAATTGTAGGAGCTTTTGGCAATGGACAGGGATCAGCATGGGCACTCTGACCAGTCTGCGACTACACAACTTCATTTGCAGCAAGCTTGGATGCACTGTTTGTTCTGACACCTTTCTATCATAACCAGCATTCATATTTTTCAGCAATTTGCGCTACAGTAGTTATTTTGTGGAATTGAACCAGGTGGGCTAACCTTCGCATCAATGAACCCTGGGCGCCCATTACCCTGTTGTCAGTTCACCAGTTGTCCTTCCTTGGACCACTTTTGGTAGGTACTAGCCACTGCATACCCGGAACATCCCACAAGACTTGTTGTTTTGAAGGTGCTCTGACCCAGTCATCTAGCCATCCAAATTTATCCGTTGTCAAAGTCACTCAGATCCTTTCGCTTGCCAATTTTAAAATGCTTTCAACACATCAACTACAGTAACTGACTGTTAACTTGCTGTCTAATATATCCCCTCCTTGACAGGTGCCACTGTAATGAGATAATTGATGTTATTCACGTCACTTGTCAGTTTTTATTTAATGGCTGATGTGTGTGTGTGTGTATACACTATATGGACAAAAGTATTCAGAGGGTTCCCTATTACACCAACAGGGACTGTAATGAAATTGTATTCAAATACATATACATTAATATTGAGTTGGTCCCTCTTTTGCAGCAATAACAGCTTCCACTCTTCTTGGAGGGCTTTCCACAAGATGTTGGAGTGTTTCTGTGGGAATTTGTGCCAATTCATTCTGTAGAGCATATATGAGGTCAGGCACTGATGTTGGACGAGAAGGCCTGGCTCGCGATCTCCATTCCAGTTCATCCCAATGCTGTTCTATGGAGTTGAGGTCAGGGCTCTGTGTGGGCCAGTCAAGTTCTTACGCACTGAACTCATCAAACCATGTCTTTGTAGTCCTTGCTTTGTGCACTGGGGCACATTCATGATGGAATAGAAAAGGGCCTTCTCCAAACTGCTGCCACAAAGTTGGAGACAGCCCCATACCATTATCCCTCCTCCACCAAACTTCACAGTTGGCATAATGCAATCAGGCAGGTAATAATCTCCTGGCATCCGCTAAACCCAGACTCACCTATCTGAATGCCAAACACAGAACAAGTTTCCACTGCTCCACAGTCCAGTTTCCGTGTGCTTTACACCACTCCATCCAACGCTTGGCATTGGTCTTGCTGAGGTTAGGCTTGCATGCAGCTGCTCGGCCATGGAAACCCATTCAGTTAAGCTCCCGCTGCACAGTTTTTGTGCTTACATTAATGCATGGGAAAGTTCGGATCTCATAAGCTGTGAAATCAGCAGAGCATTGGCGGCTTTTACGCACCATGTGCCTTAGCAGTCATTGACCGCACTGTGATTTTACGTGGCTTTTCGCTTTGTGGCTGAGTTGCTGTTGTTCCTAAACACTTACATTTTCTAATAATATCATTTGCAGTTGAACCGTCTTATTGAAAAGGTGGTATCCTATCACAGTACCACGCCAAAGTCACTTAGCTCTTCAGAGTGACCCATTTTGTATCACAAATGTTTGCAAATGGAGACTGTATGGCTATGTGCTTGATCTTATATAACTTTGGCAACAGGACTGGTTGAGACACCTCAATTCAGTAATTAACAGGTGTGGCCAAATACTTTTTTCGATATATATATATATATATATATATATATATATATATATATATATAGAGCCAATTTTAGATGTGCAATGGCCTGTTTGTGGCAGTTAAGGAGAGGGGGTTATTGGTTATCCCTGGAAAATTGGGACGGTTTGGTTATATTTGTGGGGAACCATAGAATTGGCTCGATTGGTGGTCCTGTAGGGGTTCACTGCCCACAAGTTTTGCATTATTGTTCCCGGGTTTTGATTGTCATCAGGACAGAGAGTCAGGTAGCCAGTTGATTGGGCACTGTGGACATGACCCTTAGATTTTGGTTATGGAGCACTGTATAGGTGTAAGGAAATACTTTGATATTTGCACCTCTGACCATTAGAGGTCTCTGCATTCGGAAACTTTCCCTCAGACTTGCCCTTATCCAAGATGGCCAGAATGGCATCAAAGAGAACCCATCTTGGATCCTGTTTCCTGTTTGGGCCTATAATAGGCACTACCTGGATCAGACGTGCTTGAATATTCTACCTGCTTTGCTCCTGCTACTTGCTGCACTTCCTTGCATTCGTGACTACCCCCTTGTGTACCGACCTGGCAAACGTGTGACTACCCTGCTTGTGTACCAACGTGGCAAATGTCTGACTACCCTCTTGTGTACCGACCGGCAAACATCTGACTACTTGCTGGATATCTACTCAGCTATTGGGCTTCAGATTATACCACCAGTATCATTATTTAAATAAAGAACTGTGGTCAAATCTCACAAAACTTGGTGTTGTGTCTATTATTGAATGGGTAATTATTGGATGATAGTGGGAAAGAGGAGCGGATAGTGTCCTTATCTAAGGTCAGAATTTACACACTGTTCAGCTAATTTCTGTACCTCCATTTTTGCCCATCTGTGGATAAATGTATCAAATAGCAATTTTTGCAAATCGCTGATATCCAGCGACTTTGCATGGTAAATTTAAAGTGGCAATAGCTTTAAAGGCAAAACCAGTCGGATATCGGCAATTTGCAAAAATCGCTACTTGATACATTTTTCCCCTGGACTTTTTAGGCATACAAATTTTGGTGAATTTCAGATGAAGTATATCACTAATATAAGTGAAAAACATGAACTCACAAACCACAGGTACTCTATTATTCTAAGCCAAAATGAGAGTGCTGAGCAAACTAAGAACGAGCAGCAATACCAGAGGGATTCTTGCACACTGCCCACTTAAGAGAAAGGTAAAACATGAAATAGGAAGCACTTCAATCTCTGTTCAGCAATCAAGGGCCATAATTGCAGACCTTTAATGATCGTTTGGATCTGGAGACAATTATTCCTATATATAGAATTGAGATGCACCTTTGTACTGTGTCATAATTGGATGAACAAAATAATATTGGTTAATATTGCTTTACCATGCGATTGCGATTAGTATGCCACGTAACACGTGGCATGGCGCGATCACATGCTAAAATACGCACGCATACACTCGCACTCTCACATTTAGTTATTTATATATTTCATATTTATAATGGTTCCATTCCACAGTGATTTATGAGCAGATGGTATTTAGTTTATAGATTTTATATATATATATATATATATATATATATATATATATATATATATATATATTAAGGTTATATGTACGCTTTAGTGATACTTAAGGTACAGGTTACAGGAAACATGTCATGTTTAGTATCATTTTAATCCCCTATTCATCCGCAGCTGTCCAGTTCATTCGCCGAAGGGATCGCACATTGCATACTCTAATTAGCGATGTTAGTGAATAAACGTTTAAAATGTTACTGACTGTGTATTGTGAATAGACTAGCTTAAACTGGTTTCTGGGTGGGAGAATCATCTGGAATGTTAACCCTCACCCATGGAGGGGGTTGTTTGAACTGGCCTATTACCTGTTTACACTGGACCCTCCTGAAGTCTGGACCTATAGAAGCAAGTCACGTCATCTGTATTGTTTTCTCTGTAACACTGAGTGTATATATACAAGCTCCCTGGGACCAGCTAGCCCAGTCATCTCTGACCACAGTCTTCTGGGTTGAAGTCCTGTAGCTGGTACTAGTGGAGCGCAGCAAGCGCAGGCGGGCACAGCGGTATGTATATATCTTTTGTATTGGCTGTACTGTATTATAATTATTTATTGAACTGCTAAAACTTTTGCATCTGCTAAATAAATTGTTTGCGCTTTGGAAACACAAGAAATCGCTTAGAAAATGCTGATTGGAAAACGATAAAATTACACATGAATATCAGCAGGTCTCAATCTCAACTCGTTTTGTCTTATTACCATAGACTTCCTCGGGAGATAATTAATCCACCCGCGCATGTGCAGTTGATGTGTAAAACGATTCTTCACCCTCTGTATATAATCTCGCGAGAATACGCAAGATTGCGCATGCGCAAGTGGATTCTTCTAGTGCGCATGAACTAAGATGGTGCCTGAAAGTATAAAAACAGCGTCTAGTATATTGATTAATTATCTCCTAAGGAAGTCTTTTTTAATAAGACGAAACGCGTTGAGATTAAGACCTGTTGATATTCATTCCTTTTGAACTAATTTGGTTTCAGACTATTTGGGCTGTTCATCACTGTGGATTTTACTTGGCATGATCACAAGGGAACAACTATACCAAGTCCCTAAAGAAACCCAAATAAGTTCTGATTCTATCATCATAATGTGAGTGCATCTAAAAGAGACATCAAGAGATTTGAGATTCGATTACCACTACAGATAAGCGATTTTTATTTATTATCTGGTACGCACAATTACATCCACGGGGTGTTTTGGTGTTGGTTATTATACTGAAACAATATGACACTATTGCTGCTTTCCATATGTATCTTGTATATGGTGTGAAGCCTTGGACAGTATCCGGGTGCAGCCTGTGAAGAACACAACTTTTACACAACTTATCAAAGAATTTATTCGGTACGCGTATACAATATCACCCCTTTTTTTCCTGAAAATTCCAGAAATATTGTACTCTCAGGCGCTTTGCTTTCCTTTTATCCTTTAGAATATTTTTACTGGACCAACCATCTGGATGAATGCAACACAGCTGCCACTTGTACATAAGAAGTGTTTGGGTGAAACTTCTGAATTATATTGGGACTGGATTTGAATGTAGCACCACTTATATATATATATATATATATTAGAGATGAGCGCACTCGGATTTCTGAAATCCGAGCCCACCCGAACGTTGCCGATCCGAGTCGGATCCGAGACAGATCCGGGTATTGGCGCCAAATTCAAATCTGAAACTGAGGCTCTGACTCATAATCCCGTTGTCGGATCTCGCGATACTCGGATCCTATAAATTCCCCGCTAGTCGCCGCCATCTTCACTCGGGCATTGATCAGGGTAGAGGAAGGGTGTGTTAGGTGGTCCTCTGTCCTGCTATATCTCGTGCTGTTCAGTTAAATTCTGTGCTGTTCAGTTAAGTTCTGTGCTGTGCTGTGCTGTGCTCAGTCCAGTGGTGCTGTGTCCTGTGCTCTGTCCTTCTGAGGTCAGTGATGCTGCTGGGTCCTGTGCTGTGTCCTGTTCAGTCCAGTGGTGTTGTGTCCTGTGCTCTGTGCTTCTAAGGGCATAGTTATTTCCCCAATATTCCAAAGTGTTTCAAAAAATAAAAAAAAGTTATTTAAAAAAAATACAAAAAACTAATTACATTTTTTTTTAATTACAACAAAATTTGCACAACCAATCCTGCAGTATAAGCCCATTGGTACTGAAATATTACCAAGTTCACACATTCAGCAGTAAAAGTCCAGTGGTTCTGCAATATTACAAAGTTCACACATTCTGCAGTATCAGTCCAGTGGTGCTGTGTCCTGTGCTCTGTCCTGCTGAGTTCAGTAGTGCTGCTGGGTCCTGCGCTGTGTCCTGTTCAGTCCAGTGGTGCTGTGTCCTGTGCTCTGTGCTTCTAAGGGCATAGTTATTTCCCCAATATTCCCAAGTTTTTAAAAAATAAAAAAAAAGTAAAAAAAAAAATTAAAATAAAAAATTAAAAAAAAATATATAATTATAGCCAAATTTACAAAACCAATCCAGCAGTATAAGCCCATTGGTACTGCAATATTACCAAGTTCACACATTCAGCAGTAAAAGTCCAGTGGTACTGCAATATTACAAAGTTCACACATTCTGCAGTATCAGTCCAGTGGTGCTGTGTCCTGTGCTCTGTCCTGCTGAGTTCCGTAGTGCTGCTGGGTCCTGTGCTGTGTCCTGTTCAGTCCAGTGGTGCTGTGTCCTGTGCTCTGTGCTTTTAAGGGCATAGTTATTTCCCCATTATTCCCAAGTTTTTAAAAAATAAAAAAAAAGTAAAAAAAAAAATTAAAATAAAAAATTAAAAAAAAATATATAATTATAGCCAAATTTACAAAACCAATCCAGCAGTATAAGCCCATTGGTACTGCAATATTACCAAGTTCACACATTCAGCAGTAAAAGTCCAGTGGTACTGCAATATTACAAAGTTCACACATTCTGCAGTATCAGTCCAGTGGTGCTGTGTCCTGTGCTCTGTCCTGCTGAGTTCCGTAGTGCTGCTGGGTCCTGTGCTGTGTCCTGTTCAGTCCAGTGGTGCTGTGTCCTGTGCTCTGTGCTTCTAAGGGCATAGTTATTTCCCCATTATTCCCAAGTTTTTTAAAAATAAAAAAAAAGTTAAAAAAAAAATAAAAATAAATTTAAAAAAAAAAAATATAATTATAACCAAATTTACAAAACCAATCCAGCAGTATAAGCCCATTGGTACTGCAATATTACCAAGTTCACACATTCAGCAGTAAAAGTCCAGTGGTACTGCAATATTACAAAGTTCACACATTCTACAGTATCAGTCCAGTGGTGCTGTGTCCTGTGCTCTGTCCTGCTGAGTTCCGTAGTGCTGCTGGGTCCTGTGCTGTGTCCTGTTCAGTCCAGTGGTGCTGTGTCCTGTGCTCTGTGCTTCTAAGGGCATAGTTATTTCCCCATTATTCCCAAGTTTTTAAAAAATAAAAAAAAAGTTATAAAAAATATTAAAATAAAAAATTAAAAAAAAAAAGTAATTATAACCAAATTTGCAAAACCAATCCAGCAGTATAAGTCCATTGGTACTGCAATATTACCAAGTTCACACATTCTGCAGTATCTTGTGCTACATATAATGGAGACCAAAAATTTGGAGGATAAAGTAGGGAAAGATCAAGACCCACTTCCTCCTAATGCTGAAGCTGCTGCCACTAGTCATGACATAGACGATGAAATGCCATCAACGTCGTCTTCCAAGCCCGATGCCCAATCTCGTATTACCGGGCATGTAAAATCCAAAAAGCCCAAGTTAAGAAAAAGTAGCAAAAAGAGAAACTTAAAATCATCTGAGGAGAAACGTAAAGTTGCCAATATGCCATTTACGACACGGAGTGGCAAGGAACAGCTTAGGCCCTGGCCCGTGTTCATGACTAGTGGTTCAGCTTCACCCACGGATCTTATCCCTCCTCCTCCTCCCCCCCCCTCCAAAAAATTGAAGAGAGTTATGCTGTCAGCAACAAAACAGCAAACAACTCTGCCTTCTAAAGAGAAATTATCACAAATCCTCAAGGCGAGTCCAAGGGTGTTGGTGGTTGGCAAGCCTGACCTTCCCATCACTGTACGGGAAGAGGTGGCTCGGGAGGAGCCTATTGATGATGTAGCTGGCGCTGTGGAGGAACTTGATGATGAGGATAGTGATGTGGTTATTGTAAAGGAGGCACCAGGGGGGGAAACAGCTGATGTCCATGGGATGAAAAAGCCCATTGTCATGCCTGGTCAGAAGACCAAAAAATGCACCTCTTCAGTCTGGAGTTATTTTTATCCAAATCCAGACAACCAATGTATGGCCATATGTAGCTTATGTAAAGCTCAAATAAGCAGGGGTAAGGATCTTGCCCACCTAGAAACATCCTCCCTTATACGTCACCTGAATAACCTTCATAGTTCAGTGGTTAGTTCAGGAACTGGGGCTAGGACCCTCATCGGTACAGGGACACCTAAATCCCGTGGTCCAGTTGGATACACACCAGCAACACCCTCCTCGTCAACTTCCTCCACAATCTCCATCAGATTCAGTCCTGCAGCCCAAGTCAGCAGCCAGACTGAGTCCTCCTCAATACGGGATTCATCTGAGGAATCCTGCAGCGGTACGCCTACTACTGCCACTGCTGCTGTTGCTGCTGTTAGTCGGTCATCTTCCCAGAGGGGAAGTCGTAAGACCGCTAAGTCTTTCACAAAACAATTGACCGTCCAACAGTCGTTTGCCATGACCACAAAATACGATAGTAGTCACCCTATTGCAAAACGTATAACTGCGGCTGTAACTGCAATGTTGGTGTTAGACGTGCGCCCGGTGTCCGCCATCAGTGGAGTGGGATTTAGAGGGTTGATATAGGTATTGTGTTACCGGTACCAAATCCCGTCGAGATTCCACTTCACTAGGCAGGCGATACCAAAAATGTACAGAGAAGTACGATCAAGTGTCCTTAGTGCTCTGAAAAATGCGGTTGTACCCACTGTCCACTTAACCACGGACAAGTGGACAAGTGGTTCTGGGCAAACGAAGGACTATATGACTGTGACAGCCCACTGGGTAGATGCATTGCCTACTGCAGCAACAGCTGCATCAGCAGCAGCATCTACAAAATGGCTGCTCGTGCAAAGGCAGGCAACATTGTGTGTTACAGGCTTTAATAAGAGGCACAACGCTGACAACATATTAGAGAAACTGAGGGAAATTATCTCCCAGTGGCTTACCCCACTTAGACTCTCATGGGGATTTGTGGTGTCAGACAATGCCAGTAACATTGTGCGGGCATTAAATATGGGCAATTTCCAGCACATCCCATGTTTTGCCCACACCATTAATTTGGTGGTGCAGCATTACCTCAAGAGTGACAGGGGTGTGCAGGAGATGCTTGCGGTGGCGCGCAAAATTGCTGGACACTTTCGGCATTCAGCCAGTGCCTACCGCAGACTAGAGGCCCAATTTTTTAATTATATTGTTGGCGCTGTAAAAAATTGTGTTCCGGGCACACCACACTACGCAGTCAAGGTAGATAGATGCGTATCATAGATAAAGTACATTCAGTGGTGTGGGGCAAATTGAAAAATATTCAAAATACACTGACATTATCAAAAACAAGAGGTTTTCACACGCTGAAACTCCAACATGTATATGATGGAGAGGATGGAGGAGCAGCCGTATGTGCAGTGTAATGCAGACCTGTTGAAGGTTTTTTTATACATTTTATTGTGGTGCCCAGTGCCCACTACTCTACGCAGTCCAGATACTATTTTTGGGTGTAATTCTGACCTGTTGAAGGTTTTCTATATATTATATTGTGGTGGCCAGTGGCCAGTCCTCTATGCAGTCCAGATACTTGTTTGGTGGAATTCAGACCAGTTGAGGGTGTATTTATTTTATTGTGGCCCCGGTATCAAATTGGGTACCGGGGCCACCCCACTACGCAGTCCAGATACTTGTTTGGTGGAATTCAGACCAGTTGAGGGTTTTATTATTATATTGTGGGGACCACTCTATACCACACTACCACTCTATACCACTCTATTTAATACTTTAATTCTATTTAATACTTTAATTCTATTACTAATTCCCATAAAGAGGAACTGCCGCTTCTATTTAATACTTTAATTCTATTAGTAGTTACCATAAAGAGGAACAAAATAAACCAATTTTACCAAAAGTATAATATGACTTACAAACACTACACTTGAAAGATGATGCCTTTAAATGAAAAAGTCAGTCTTCATTGCACGACTATGTGCAACAGGGACAGTTTTTTGGTTTACAAAGTCAACCAATAACACTTCGACCCTGTCTGTCTTTAACATACTTGATGGGATCTCAATGACGAATGGTCTGTACCATGTTTGGAGGAGGTATTGTGGCCCCGGTACCAAATTGGGTACCGGGGCCACTCCACTATGCAGTCCAGATAGAGGTGTATCAGATATTAAACAACGTTGACTGTTGCTGCAAAAATTTTAAATAATATTGTGGGGAACACTACACTACGCAGTCCATAAACTTTTTGGGTGGAATTCAGACCTGTGTAGGGTTTTTTAATAATATTGTGGTGACCCACTCCTCTACGCAGTCCAGGTACATTATTGGAGCGAATCATACAAGTTCAGGGTTTTTAATTTATATTGTGGTGACCCACTCCTCTACGCAGTCCAGGTACATTATTGGTGCGAATCATACAAGTTCAGGGTTTTTAATTTATATTGTGGTGACCTACTCCTCTACGCAGTCCAGGTACATTATTGGAGCGAATCATACAAGTTCAGGGTTTTTAATTTATATTGTGGTGACCCACTCCTCTACGCAGTCCAGGTACATTATTGGTGCGAATCATACAAGTTCAGGGTTTTTAATTTATATTGTGGTGACCCACTCCTCTACGCAGTCCAGGTACATTATTGGTGTGAATCATACAAGTTCAGGGTTTTTAATTTATATTGTGGTGACCCACTCCTCTACGCAGTCCAGGTACATTATTCGGTGCGATTCATACCAGTTGATGGTTTTCTTATTATATATATTGTGGTGACCCACTCCTCTACGCAGTCCAGGTACATTATAGGTGCGAATCATACAAGTTCAGGGTTTTTAATTTATATCGTGGTGACCCACTCCTCTACGCAGTCCAGGTACATGTTTTGGTGCGATTAAGACCAGTTGATGGTTTTCTTATTATATTGTGGGGACCACTCCACTACGCAGTCCAGAAAGATAGCTCGTTGCAACGTTTTGGACTAAGAACTATATTGTGAGGTGTTCAGAATACACGGTAAATTAGTGGAAATGCTTGTTATTGAATGTTATTGAGGTCAATAATTGCGTAGGAGTGAAAATAAGCCCAAAAAATTTATTTTTTAACATTTTATGCTTTTTTAAAAAAAAACCCGAATCCAAAACCTTAAATCCGAACCAAAACCTTTCGGCAGGTGTTTTGCGAAACAAACCCGAACCCAAAACATCGAGAAAATCCGGATCCAAACCACAAAACACGAGACCTCAAAAGTCGCCCGTGCACATCCCTAATATATATATATATATATATATATATATATATATATATATATATATATATATATATATATATATCATTACCATTTAATTCCGCAGCGCTGTATAGAGAACTCACTCACATCAGTCCCTGCCCCATTGGGGCTTACAGTCTAAATTCCCTAACATACACAGACACAGAGAGAGACACACAGACAGACACACAGACCTGGGTCAATTTGTTAGCAGCCAATTAACCTACCAGTATGTTTTTGGAGTGTGGGAGGAAACCGGAGCACCCGGAGGAAATCCACGCAAACACAGGGAGAACATACAAACTCCTCACAGATAAGGCCATGGTCGGGAATTTAAGTCATGAACCCAGTGCTGTGAGGCAGAAGTGCTAACCACTCCACCACTGTGCTGCCCTTATACATACATACATACATACATGTGTATATATATATATATATACAGTGTCGGACTGGGGCATGAAGGGCCCACCGGGGAACTGCAATGCTAGGGGCCCACCAGAGGGGGTGTGGCCAGTCATCATAGAGGCGAGACTAGACGCTAGAGGGGGAGTGGTCAGCCCACGAAGGACAGCTAGCACCATAGTGTAGTATATAAAGAATGCAGTGTGTGTATAAAGAGTACACAGTCTGACCTGCCCCTTAGATTGGGCAGAACAGTCACCATAAATCGGGATTGTCCCACTAGACCAGGCTTGGCTAACCTGTGGCACTCCAGGTGTTGTGAAACTACAAGCCCCAGCATGCTTTGCCAATATATAGCAGCTTATTGCTGGAAGGGTGTGCTGAGACTTGTAGTTTCACAACACCTGGAGTACCACAGGTTAGCCAAGCCTGCACTAGACTCAGAATTTTTGACAGACTGTCCTACCTGTTGTTGTCACTTTTACCACCTGCAGCTGCTGGTTTCTTTAGTTGCTGCTTGTCTGGATCTTGGAATGTTGAGGGCCCTATTTGGAAAAAATAATGGGTACATTTAGAAGATTCCAACCAGCCCTGGCATTAAATCAATAGGACCAACAATTAATACTTAGGCCTTCCTCCAGCCCCAACATTAAAGTTATAGTATTCCCATTTAATAAACCTATTTCCCTCCCCCCAGACAGCCCCTGCAATAAATCGCATTTATGTATAATACGTATAATAAATATACCTATTTCCCGCAACCGTCACTGCCATTAAATAATTCATATTCACATTTAATTAAAAGCCCCCAAACCACCCCATCTTAAATTAAATTGTCCCACCTTCACCCTACAAAGAAAATAGCACCCATTATTTAGCTACCACCTACCACACACACATTACATTGCCACAAGCCCGCTGTGCCATCACACACACATTACTGTGCCCCTTAATCACCATGCTGGGCCTCCTTATGATCAGACTGCGCCCTCCATGCTGTTTTTGCCCCCCCTTCATCACCCTGTGTCATGCTGCTTTTGTTTCCCCCTTCTCCTGGCACCCCTTAACTCTGCCATCATGCTCCCCCTTCACTCTGCCTTCATGCTCCCCCTCCACTCTGCCTTCATGCTCCCCCTCCACTCTGCCTTCATGCTCCCCCTCCACTCTGCCTTCATGCTCCCCCTCCACTCTGCCATCATGCTCCCCCTCCACTCTGCCATCATGCTCCCCCTTCACTCTGCCATCATGCTCCCCCTTCATGCTCCCCCTTCACGCTCCCCCTCCACTCTGCCATCATGCTCCCCCTCCACTCTGCCATCATGCTCCCCCTCCACTCTGCCATCATGCTCCCCCTCCACTCTGCCATCATGCTCCCCCTTCACTCTGCCATCATGCTCCCCCTTCATGCTCCCCCTTCACGCTCCCCCTCCACTCTGCCATCATGCTCCCCCTTCACTCTGCCTTCATGCTCTCCCATCATGCTCCCCCTTCATGCTCTGCCATCATGCTCCCCCTCCACTCTGCCATCATGCTCCCCCTTCACTCTGCCATCATGCTCTCCCATCATGCTCCCCCTTCATGCTCTGCCATCATGCTCCCCCTCCACTCTGCCTTCATGCTCTGCCTTCATGCTCCCCCTCCACTCTGCCATCATACTCTGCCTTCATGCTCCCCCTTCATGCTCCCCCTTCATGCTACCCCTCCACTCTGTCTTCATGCTCTGCCTTCATGCTCCCCCTTCATTCTGCCTTCATACTCTGCCATCATGCTCCCCCTCCACTCTGCCTTCATGCTCCCCCTTCATGCTCTGCCATCATGCTCCCCCTTCACGCTCTGCCTTCATGCTCTGCCTTCATGCTCTGCCTTCATGCTCTCTTCTTTCTTCCATTCCCTCACTTACCTTTTCTATCTGATTCTTTATTCTCTTCTGTCTTCTGTCTTCTGTCTGCGGCGCTCCTCACTGAATGTCGGGCGTGATGACGTCACGCCCGGCATTCAGTGCGCACGGAGCCAGCGCCGCAGACACGCAAGGTTTTTTTTGTTTTTTTTGTCTTCAGTTACTCGCTACCCCACCAACGAAGAGGGGAGCGATCAGGGTCGGGGCCTACCGGGGGATAGACCGGTCCCCCGGCGGGCCAGTCCGACCCTGTATATATATATATATATATATATATATATAGATATGGTACTCTTTGGATGTGAAGGTGTTAATATGATGTGAAACTAGTGATGGTGTTAATTTGACGTGTAGCTAGCGAGCAGATGGATGGGGCTACACAGACAATGGTCTATGGTCTGTATACTATGATGTGCTGGAAGAAGTATCTTAAAATTAGGTATCTACTATGTTGTGTTGGCATATCTGCGTTTCCCACTATCTCAGGGCCCCACAAACTATTGTCTCTGGAAAACTTCACAAATGTAGTAAAGAAAATGAAAACGGAAAGTGGTAAATGCACCTTTTTAAATGTTACATTAACCCTTATGTACAGTGTGTCTGCACAGCATTATTCCCCCTCTCCATACACCAAGGTATATTCCTAAGTTGCGAAAATGTCTCCCGAGAGTGTTAAATAGACATGCAGCTGATGTATGCCGGGCATATCATCCTGACACACACATGCAAAACTGATGAAAATTGATAAATGAATGCCACTGACTGCATTTTGGCTTCTGTTTATTTTTTGTTGGAAAATGTCCTTTATGTGTTAAAGGAAATTTAAGTGATAAATTGAAGTGAACTCAAACTGTCTTTGCAGTCAATAGATGGGAAGCAGGATAAATTTGCTGAGGGATTTGTCCATGATCTGTATATTTAATGAACACTAGCTTGTAAAGGAAGAAGTAAAATACTGAATAATACGATTGTATTCAGGGCATAATTATTGTGGAGTCATAGGTACAGTCTAATTATGTTTTGTGTCTTGCATTACATTCTTAACATACCTTTACTCAAGAATTTTTAGTCCATTTATTTACAATGCCCAACAATCACTATAAATCATGTATTTATTTTCATTACATCTATGACAACAAGTAACGAATTAATATGTCTGTTTATTGGTTCAGGATTTCCCCTTCCTCATTTTAATGGACTACCCTGGGCAGCCTATACTGTATCCAAATAAAATCCATTGTTTCATTCAGATTGAACAGAGATGATAACTACACCCACAGGAGAGACAGGCACTCTTGCAGCTTGATCGCCTTTCTTAACTGTAAATATAAACATCTTAAAGGAACTGTATATCTTATCACCATAAATGTTGATAGCTGTTTTTTTCAGTGATCTGCCAACCATGATGTGTGTGAAGAAATTGGTCCTCCTTCAGATGCAATGCAGCAAGTTGGTGCCAGTCAACATATTTAAAGAAATCTGGTAAAATAATTTTTAGATATCAAGTTACCTCTCACCCACTTGCAAAACTGCAAGATTATCGTAGTTCTGCCTGCCCCATAGCAAATATTTTTATTTGAGCTTGATGCAAAATTTTGAAGCTACTACTGCAAATGAATATCTCTGATGGGACAGCTGCCATCCTATCCATTGTGCGTTGTTAATACATTTGTACTGAGGGGTAGATTTATTCAATGCTTCCCAGGGTGTCAGGCTTTGGAGTAATAACTGTTACCCATGGATGGTTGGTTGAATTTATGTGAATCCCCGGTCAGGGCCGGATTAAGGGAATGGAGGCCCCTGGGCTAAGGGGGCCTCCATTCCCCCATGAGGGCCCCCCCCACCCGTGATCCGAGCCGTCCCCGAGGCACTTACCTCCTTCTAGCATTGCAGTCCTTCCCCGGCGCACTGTACGCTCTTTACTGAGGAGATCTCGTGAGAGTGAGACTCACGAGATTTCCTCAGTAAGGAGACTACAGCGCGTCAGGGAAGGACTGCAGTGAATGTGCTCAGCAGCATTGAATGCGCCAGGGCCACCCCCGACCGATCAATACTGCTGCTGAGCACTTTCAAGGGCCCCCTGGATGCCCGGTATGGGATCTGTGGTTCTGCCAGTTGTAGGAGGAGGATATATATAAAAAGAATTGCTTGGATTTTTTCTTTAAGTAACTTTTTAAGTGAGGTTCACAGGTGTTTCACCTACAGCAATGCAATCCATTGTATATTACCTATATCATGTATCACTCAGGGGAACACTCTAGAAAAGGCTCAGTTTCACTAACTGCTGCTGCTATGAGAAAATGGAGAAATAAAAAGGAAACAAGAGAGGAAAAAGAAAGTGAAAAGGTGTGATAAGGAGAGAGAATAAAAGGTGAAAAAGCCCCCAGAAAGGAAAGATAGAAAGTGAGAAAAGAAAGAAAGTGAGAAAGAAAAAGTGGGAAAAAGAAAAAGAAAACAAGTTAAAAAGAAAAAAAAAGGTTTGCAAAGGAGAGAAAGGAAAAAAGGAGAAAAAGTGTGAAAAGAAGAAAGAAAAATAGAAAAAAGTAAATCAAGAAAATGAAAGTGAGAGAGAAGAAGTGTACAAATGAAAGGTAAAGGCATGGATGTATCAAATTGATGTTTTTCCTGAGCACAGTTTTGAATGCATCATTTTTGTGGTATTATTATTATTATTATCATTTATTTGTTAGGCGCCACAAGATTTCCGCAGCGCCGTACACAAAGCAAACAGTAGACTATACAGGGTGAGACAGTACAGACCAATAAACAAAATACCAATGCTTCAGAAACTCCAGGCAGGTTAATGCAGTAGAGGCGGAGTAGAAGAATAGGTGTAGAGACAAGAGGGAAGAAGACCCTGCTCATTCGAGCTTACATCCTAAGGGTGGGTGGTATCCATGCAACTTATGAAAGTAAATACTGCACATCAAGATGCATGTTTTCAAACTGGCAGATTAGTCACCGGAATGCCAGTTGTGCAGCCTAAAAATCTGAAAGTAGTAACATAAATACTTACCTTAAGATATATATAAGATAAAATTAGACACATAGCAATTGTACTGCACTTACATGTCAATGCCCCTATTTACCTCTCCAAGTAAAGGGGGACGTACATATAGGGCCTGATTCATTAAGGAACGCAAAATGAAAATGTGCATATTTTTAAAACACACGTAAATTATAAATACACAACTCCATATTCAAGGTCGAAAACTTGGGATTGGATTCTAAGATCTTTTTGAAGATGACACAAAGATATGCAGCAGGGTAGACACAACAGGAGGGGTAAAACAAATAGATGATGATCTAGGTAGATTAGAAGAATTGTCAAGAGTTTAATGCAAAAAAATGCCAAATCATGCAATTGGGTTTTTAAAACAGAAAGGCTAAATATAGTATTAACTGCACTATAATGGAAACTAATGAGGAGGAAAGGGATCTAGGAGTCACTACTTCACGTGACTAAAGACGAACAAGCAATGTGACAAAGCAATGAGAAAGGAAAATCAGATGCTTAGTTGCATAGGGACAAAAATCAGTACCAGAAAGAAAGAAGTAATATTGCCACTGTCATTGGTATGGCCTCATATAGAATATTGTGTTCAGTTCTGGAGGCCATATCTCCAGAAGCACTGAAATAAAAGACTGAACAAAGAAGCAGGGGCAAACGCAGGATTTGTAGAGGGGGTTTCCGCACCATGCCACCAGTAGGCGTGACCAGCATGCATGGGGGCATGGCTATAATATTAGACAGTACTTGGCTGCTCTCCATCTCTTCCTATGGGGAATGCTGCACGCACTACTGTTAGGTGCACACAGCTCTTCCCTTTTCAGCAGAGCCGTGTGAAGCGGAAGCAGGGTCCAGCCACCTCAATTATACAGTGCCCCAGGCTTGGAGGGGGGTTTCCAGGCACTAGAAAATCCCCTCGGTTTGCCTATGAGAAGGGCGACTAAAAGGGTATATGGCCTATACCACAAAACTTACCTGGAAAGAATAAAGATCTTTATATGTATAGTTTGGATCAGAGAAGAGAAAGGAAGGACATGATAGAAACTTTCAAATATTTCAAGGGTTTTAACAAGGTACAAGAGGAAAACAATCTTCAAAGGAAGATAAGCATTATAACACAAGGACATGCACTGAAACTGGAGGGAAGTATGTACAGAGGAAATTTGAGGAAAAATTACTTCACAGGACACGTAGTGGTTAAGTATAATAGCCTCCCATTAGAGGTGGTAGAGGCTAATACAGTAGAGCAATTTAAACATGCTTGGGGTAGACATAAGGATATCCTTACAAAGAACTATAGGGTTTGAGATTACCGTAGCTTAAAGAATGAGCAGACTAGATGGGCCAAGTAGTTGTTTTCAAATTCTATGTTTCTATACTTACTACACATATTATCTTATTACTCAATGACAGAGGAATGTAGAGGCGTGCCATTCTATTATCATTCCTCATTCAACTTATTATTCTTAAACACTCATGTTTCATGACAACTACAACATATTAACCTTTTCTATGCATTATCACATCAACCTGTACAATTCCATGATATAAAAAAAGAACATTTTTTACCACCTTGATCACAGTAGTACACATTTGCTTAAAAAAAAAACCACACACATGCATCTTAGTGTGAATATGTTCCCAGCCAGAGTACTACATTTTGGAGACTTGGCAAAAAACACTTATTGGGCCCATGATATCAGACATCTGTAGAATGGCAAAGAGCTATTTATGAAATAAATGATTACTGAAGCCTACACTATTATGCTGAAAAAAAATATAATAGTAGATTTTAAAACCAAAATACTTACATTCTTCTGCAGGAGTCTCGGATGCTGAGTGAGGAACCAAAGGCAGAAAGGGTTGACATTGTCTCCTTTAAAGAGAAAAAACAAACAAAATAACATAAAAGTAATGTTAACCAAATCATACAAACAATTAGATAGATATTTTTACATGATATGGTGCTAATGTAGTGCTACAATATTTGATTATGAATTATATAAGTACACAACAATGTGTTACAATTTCGCAAAGATGTTAGACCTACCTGTCACGGTTTGGTATTCTGCGCTCTGGATCCGTTCAATAGGTGTTATAGGAACGGATCCTCGGGGAGTGAGAGTATGGTAACACACTGGCAAGTAGTAGTAGTAGCCCGAGGGTCAATAGATGACAGATGCAGGATAAAAGTACAATCAGCGGTTTAATGATGACTGGATGAATTAACAGGAAAGTCTTGATACATATATAGACACTAGGAGCGTAGTACAAGGTGGGCGGAGCCACCGGCAATATCATATGCAATGTGAACAATCAGCATGTAATTTAGATATGGCATAGAATGAACAGTCCAGCAAGAAGGTGGAAAGAATAAGGCAGCAGGTATATGGTATCACAATAGAACTGCACACATCAGAGGAAAGAGTAACAGTCCAGGTAGCAATATAATCACAATAGATGCGGCAGAAATCAGGTACCATACAATGCCTAAATACTTTCATTAATAGATGAACAGTCAGCCAGAGAAGTGAACAACAAGCAGCTTGAAGATACGACCTGTAGTGCCACTGAGCCACAGAGGCCAATGCGGAGTAGATGAAGCCTGAACAGGACAGCTCAGAGAGATGACTTGAAACAGTAGAATAGCAGCCTGACGAAGTCAGGTGTGGTTTCTGCAGTCCAGTCCTAGGATCAGCAATACAACAGAGGCAAGTATAGCTTGAGCAGTATAGCCCGTAGAGTAGCACACAACGGAGACAGGTGCAGCTTGAGCGGTATAGCCTGTGAAGTAATGCACAGCGAAGATGGTTGCAGCTTGAGCAGTCTAGCCCATGTGGTAGCCACACAGCGGAGGTGGTTGCAGCTTGAGCAGTATAGCCCGTGGAGTAGCCACACAGAGGAGGTGGTTGCAGCTTGAGCAGTATAGCCCGTGGAATAGCAACACAGCAGAGACAGGTGCAGCTTGAGCAGTACAACCCTTGGAGTAGCAACACAGTAGAGACAGGTGCAGCTTGAGCGGAACAACCCGTGGAGTAGCAACACAGTAAAGGCAGATGCAGCTTGAGCGTATAGCCCGTGGAATAGCACACAGCAGAGACAGGTGCAGCTTGAGCTGCATAGCCCGTGGAGTATCACACAGCAGAGACAGGTGCAGCTTGAGCTGTATAGCATGTGAAGTAGCAACACAGCAAAGACAGGTGCAGCTTGAGCTGTATAGCCCGGGGAATAGCACACAGCAGAGACAGGTGCAGCTTGAGCTGTATAGTCCGTGGAATAGCACACAGCAGAGACAGGTGCAGCTTGAGCTGTATAGTCTGTGGAATAGCACACAGCAGAGGCACTGACGATCCAGATGAGAGCACAATGAATAGGTAGAAACCTAACCAGACAGGTAACTTGATCAACAGGCCCAGAGGAAAGGGAGGAAGTGCCTTTTCAAGTCTGGAGCCAAAACAGGAACCAACAGGAATCTTAATTAGAAGTAGACAGGTAATCAGTCTGCACATGCACAGATCAGAACTTAGAGGTTTGAAGTCTGTTAATGAGACACATGTGAGTGTCTCAGTCTTTGTCTATTGAAGCCGAATGAGCAGCATGTGACACTACTATTTATTAGTACAATGTTTACCAATGTATTGCCATGCAGCTGGTACCATATATAATATGGGATATACCGAGCATAGACTTTTTTTCCCTCTGGTTTAATCTCAAAATATTGCCTTATGTTGTTTTAGCAGCTGTTCATTAAGCCTATTTAAGGCTAATTTGGGTGTGGCTCACAAACCAGCTCTTGGTAGATATAAGCCCCAATTCCTGGGAGGTGAGTGCATCTGATTTTAACTGCATTTTAATGGTATTTAAAGCATATAAATCAGTGTAGGATCTGCATACAATGAGGTGCCCTTGACAATGGAATGCAGGCTTAAATGTTTTGATCAAAATATGAACTAATACCTCATATTTTCATTTTGTTAAATGCACACAGTTATGCAGTGTTAAGGATAAGCACTGACAACAACTACCTTTTTGTTTTGTATACATATATGGCCATTTATATTGCCATGCAGCTGGTACCATATATAATATGGGATATGCTGAACGCAGGCAACAAAGGCCTAATTCTAAATAATGATGTGATTGAAAAGGTACCTAATAGCCATGTGTCTCCATGTGGTCTGGCATCTCCTTGTCTATGTTACAATCTGTGACACATGCCTGATTATCTGAAGGCAAAGGAGTCATGGGTGCTCCCCAGCCATTTAGCAACCAGTCATCAAATCTAGAGAGATGCATCACATTGAAATTTTGCCTACGGCGCTGAGAACCCTATCACCGGCCCTGCCTAAGAGAGTGAATGAATAGTGTCACCAACCTAAAGGGATAGGCACACAGGATGTTGCCCAGTATTTGATATGTAAATGAAGACAGCTTTGAAGGCCAAAACCTGTTTCTCTAGTTAATGTGGGGTAGGAGAGTTACGTTCAGTTACTTGTGTGAAACTTTGGAAGGAAAATGAAATATATAATAATAGATTACATATAATCTTCTTCAGGGAGTAACCATTTTAATGGGTGGATAAGGAAGGCCACTGCGAGAGGTCAAATGGAAAAGAATGGGAGAAAAATTTGGTGGAACCAGCATCAGTGTGAATTTCAATGTTGATATTGAAGTCACCTGGAAAAAGGAAGGATGGTCTGAGGAGAGGGAGTGGAGGGGGAAAATGTGAAGCAAGACCAGGGTGATGGTAGATGATCAAGACCTAAAGGTAGAACATTTAGAAAAGACAAATGACCTCAAAGGAGAATATGGAAAAAGCTATAAGGGAGGTGCAGTGGGGAGAAAGAAGGAGACTGTGCAGAGCAGAGAATGGAGATAGGACAAGGCCCGGAAAAGATGTCCGCGGCAATCAGGAAACGATCCAAGGTCAGGTGGAAGGAGTGTATGTGAGAGATGCCATTGAGGGACTTGTTGGGATATGAGCAGGATGGAGAGGAGGTGATTAAGAGATGATATGAGAAGCAGACACAGTGGATGAGGCATCATGTGACATGTGGGGCACCTGAGGGGAGGGAAAGAGAGGGAAAGTAACTGAAAAAGGGGGTAAGATGTATAAGGAGTGACAAAGTGTATATGTTGGCTCTTGTAGTTCTACAAGCCCCAGCATACAATAACAGTCATGGGCTGTCAGTGCATGCTGACACGTGTAGTGCCACAAGTGATTACACTATATTTTAACAGTATTGCCCTGGTACCCAAAAATAATGGGTCTCAGGAGGGGCCAATGCTACTCAGTATTGGGCCAATATTCTTAAGGTGTGGTGGCTTGATATTTTTTTTGGACCCTCCCCCTAGGCCCGATACTGAATAGGCTGGGCTGCCAGTGAATGTAATGTAAGGGGTAAAATGAATCTTTCACATCCAGTATTAGCATGTGGTTTCACCTAATTTGAATATGGTTTGACCTGAACTGCATGTGATTAAGTGGTTTGCATACTGCCACACATAAGATGGGGTTTGAGTTTTCAGCCTCCAATTTGATCTGAAAACTGCATTTCATTTGTGGCGGTTTGCAAACCGCATAATAAACCTCCCTGTATTAAATTTACCCAGTAGTATGAGTTCTCATATAAATACAAATTAAAATGTGAAAAATTCCAAAGTAGTTAATACTTTTTCTAGCTATTATATGGTATAGAAAAGTGAAAATATATATTTGTTTAAATAGATATTTAAAACAGTCTTACTAAAGAATTTTCAGAGGAGTACTACTGATACATCACAAAGCATATCCTGCATTTTGAAAACTCAGTCAATTACATTGATTCTATTGAATCCAACCTGCTTGCGGCGCCCACATGAGGTGACATTATAGTGATGTGCCATTAAACAGATGACTTTACTATTGATTTGGAAGTACTTGCCTTACTTTGTTAAACACATTGTTTTTGCCTTCTTTTTTGAAAGATTGCATAGATTGTTTCAATAGCATTCTTTGCAACTTTTTCTCTGCTGATCTAATCCCATCCTCCCTATCTATAACATTAAAGCTGTCATCATCACTGTCATCCATATTATTACTTGACTCAACTAAGTTTGACTTCTCATCACCATTAAAAATACAATGACCAATGTTAGGGCGTGCTGTACTTTACCGAAATTTATGTAAACGCTATCTGGACCCTCTTGCTCAGTTTCTCTCTCAATATCATCATTATATAAAATGCTTAGTGGTTGTCATAACTTCTAACCCTCTCTCTTATCCTATAAATATATATAAATAATGGACATAACATATAACTGTGGCAAATATAGAAGAATTTATTAACAAAAACACACTTGTATGGTTGGGGAGAAAATGAAAGGCAGATCGGCAAAGACCCCAGAATTTGCGGGTCCCTTACCCTCTGGACATCAATAAATCCTGAAACAATTTCACTCTGGCGCACCTTAATCCTTAAAGCTGGGATAACTTATCCCAGGCATTTCAGAACCTGAAGCCCCTCAAGGTTGATGTATGCAACCAACAAGCCTATCAACAAGGGTGGTACTTGCACCAAAACCTATATCGACTCTTCAAAGGAAAATGTGCTCAGGATGCCTAACTAAAATTTATGTGCACCCCATCAACCTTGGCCGCCTTGGCCCATCCTAAAAACCAAAAGGACATCCAGAAAGTTCAGCATATAGCTAGCACAAAAATTTGATGGGTCCTTGCCAAAATGTAAAACCACATCACAGACGAAAAAACCCAAAAAGGGGAGCGCCCCCACAGGCAAAACAAATTAAACATTAAAATAATTTTTATTGGAAAAATGCTTTATTTAATTAACAGATACTGCTGTGATTAAATAGGCTTCCCCCATGCTTTGCATACCCGGCGATAGCTATTACCAGATTTGTGGCTTGGAAAATAGGGAGAAATAACTATCTCAGGTAGAAACATCTGTTTTTACTATAGATGGTCACTGACCCCCGTGTTTTGGTTTTGGATTCGGTTTTGGATCTGGATTACTGTCGTGTTTTGGTTTTGGCTTTGCAAAACCGCCATTGCGTGTTTTGGTTTTGGTTTGGTTTTGTTTTGTTTTGCTATTTTGTTGGAAATTCAATGTTTTTGGGCCTAAAATAACCGAATTTAGTGCTCCAACTGTTTCATAGATAAGTAATCTAATTGTAGAGGTAATAAATCATCCAAAAAACTGTTTAATTCCTGGTAGGTAGGCCTTCATTTATTCTACACACAAAACAGATTGTCTTACTCTTTTCATCTATGCATATTGGCAATGCAGCCATCGTCTTTGGATGTATATTACACCCTACACTTATAGTTCAATATGTAAAGAAATGGAAAAAGGCAGTTTGCTTTCTGTCTCTATAGGCCCCCCTCCACTTGTTTAAAAAACCAAAAAATTCAGCCGTTATAGACTGTACAATATTAATTGAAATGGACAAAGCCAGTTTGGTTTCTGGCTCTCTAGGCCCCCCTCCACTTGTCGAAAATACAATAAAATTCAGCCGTTATAGACTGTACAATATTAATTGAAATGGACAAAGCCATTTTCGTTTCTGGCTCTCTAGGCCCCCCTCCACTTTTCGAAAATACAAAAAAATTCAGCCGTTATAAACTGTACAAAATTAATTGAAATGGACAAAGCCAGTTTGGTTTCTGTCTCTCTAGGCCCCCTCCACTTGTTGAAAATACAAAAAAATTCAGCCTTTATAGACTGTACAATATTAATTGAAATGGACAAAGCCATTTTAGTTTCTGTCTCTCTAGGCCCCCTCCACTTGTTGAAAATACAAAAAAATTCAGCCGTTATAGACTGTACAATATTAATTGAAATGGACAAAGCCAGTTTGGTTTCTGGCTCTCTAGGCCCCTCTCCACTTGTCGAAAATACAAAAAAATTCAGCCATTATAGACTGAACAAAATAAAGAGAAATGGACAAAGCCAGGGGTCACTCTGTCTATGACACCCTACCCTTAAGGATAAATTGCCCAAACAGCAGCCTTTCAAGACGGTACGTGATATGAAAATGCCACAAGTCCCTTTCCTCTTTGGGGGTAGATTGCACCCTACACTTAAATAGAAAGTTTTAAAAAGATGTTATCGTCATCATCTTTAGCTTCATCCTCACCCTCATCAGTGTGTACGTCATCATCACAGACTATCAATTCATCGCCGCTTGAATCCACCATTAGAGAACAGTCAGTGCTTGGATGTCTTGGATGGTGAAGGCCTTCCTCGTGGAGGATGTAGTTCATTTTTATAAACATCATTTTCTCCACATTTTTGGGAAGTAACTTTCTACGGCGATCACTGACTAAGTTCGCTGCTGTGCTGAACACTCGTTCAGAGTACACACTGGAGGGTGGACAGCTTAAGTATTGCAAAGCAAGTTTGTACATGGGTTTCCAAATAGCCTGCTTTTCTTCCCGGTAAGGAAAGGGACTGTCTGACATTTCCATATCAACTACCTCTTGAAAGTAATCCTCCACCATCCTTTGCATGTTAATACTCGTATTGGATGGAGTTATGGGCAAAGTGACACATTTTTTTGAAAAATTCTTCTTTCTCAAGCTGCTTTTCCAATAGTCTAATTAAAGGAATGACTTAGCTCAAACTAGCAGAGTCTGCACTCACCTCACACGTCACAACCTCAATTTTTTTCAGCACCTTGCACAGCACTGAAAGGATTCCCCACTATGCAAGACTGAAATACATCCCCCCTCCTTTCCCAATGTCATGGCTTGTGCAATATGCTTGGATGGCTTTGCGCTGTTCCTCCATCCTCTGAAGCATGTACAGCGTGGAATTCCACCTAGTTACCTCCTCTTGCTTAAGTTGGTGGCAGGGCAAGTTAAACTGCTCTTGGAGCTGCTGTAATCTCCTACATCCTGTTGCTGAATGCCTGAAATGGCCTGAAATTTTACAGCCCACCGAAAGCATCTCCTGCACCTCACGGTTATTTCGTAGTAAGCTCTGCACCACCAAGTTGATGGTGTGAGCAAAACAGGGAATGTGTTGGAAATCACCCAGCTGTAATGCTCGCACTATATTGTTGGCGTTATCAGAAATTACATACCCTGGGGAGAGTCCAAGTGGTATAAGCCATGTATCAATCACATCTCTCAGTTTGCGTAACTAATTGTCAGCTGTATGCCTGTGAAGCCGGTGATACAAAGAGTGGCCTGCCTGTGACAAATTTTACATAGTGGTGTACATGCTGCTGCTGTTCCTGCTGGTGAAGGTGAATGACCAACCCAGTGGGCTGTCACAGTCACATAGTCTTTGGTTTGGCCACTTACACTTGTCCACATATCTGTGGTTAAGTGGACAGTGGGCAGAATGGCATTTTTCAGCGCAATCTCTACAATTTTACACACTTTTTGGTATAGTTGTGGAATTGCTTTACGGGAGAAATGGTGTCGCAATGGAATTCTGTAACGCGGACACAAAACCTCAATTAAATGTGAAAAACCAGCTGCGTTTATTTTGGAGATTGGACGCAGATCTAACTAACGGGAGAGTACCGAGCTACTCAGCTCGGTACTCGGATACCCAAAGTTCGAGTGGGTTCGGTTCTCAGGGAACCGGACCTGCCCATCTCTAGTTTTTACCCAAATTAGGACTCTTTTTTTCTATGATAAATAGACCTCTTAATTTGTTCATGAGAACTTGTGTGGCTCATTTTAGCATTTTACACTCATTTACCGAATCATGACAGTTGTATCAAGATGGATTGCTTATATTTTAATTGATGCCTTCTCATAACAACCAATTTGTGGATGTGCATTTTAAAACATATTATTTCTATTTCAGAATATTTTATTATTAATTGTGCAAACAGAAGCGGGTGAAGAGGGTGCAGTGCACATTGACTGTCCTATCAATATTGTACAATTGAAGAATAAGGAGAGAGCAGTTTTCACAGTGATTAATATAGCTTTGTGTTATCCACTAACCAGTAGGCAAACATAAATAACCAGTAAAGTAAATCCTCATTTGATGCTTTTATTGCCAATCTGTACTGAATTGGCATTTGACAACATTTGCAAATGTGCTGTAAATGCAGTCTGAATAATGACCAAGCAGATTCCATCCCCTGGTGTAGTCCAAAAAGTGATTGATATAGATTGGAAAAGATTAAAGACTGTGGAGTAGATTTACTGAAAGGGCAGTTTTTGGAGCAGTTTGCAAACCACCACACTTCAGATGCAGTTTTCAGAGCCAAACTGTATGATTTACTATCTTGCCGTTTGGAGTCTGACAATTCAAACCACATCCAATGGCGGCTCATAAATCCTTAAACCGGATGCGGTTCAGGGTAAACTAGATTGGATTTAGACCAAACTGAAAAAACGAATGAGAAACAAATAGTTTTACCCCTTACATCTGTAAGTGTTACTCAGCATTTGGCTCGGCTTCTTGAGGGGCGGGTGGGTGGGGGGAATGATAGGGCCACCGTACTGAGACATGACCAGCCCAATGCTCAGTGGCACTGGAACCCTCTTGGTACCCATACCCCCTTGGTACACATAGTTGTAAACATAGAGTACAAGCACCTGTGACACTACAAGCATGTACATGGGTGCAAGTACAAACTAGCACTTGTAGTGCCACAAGTAATCTCTTCCTAACCTTAAGTATTGTTATGTGCGTACTGTCGCTAACCAATAATGATTGTCGAACCTCGATTTGTGTTTCCAACGCACAAAGATTTATTCGCAAATAGTAGAATAATATGCTCAAGCGAAGTGATAATAAGTATAGCCGTTACTTATCGCAGGCGCTCTGGATCCAGTGTGCAGCATTCAATCCTGAAGTCTGGGGACAAGATGTCTGAACACTGGATGTGAAGCTGCTGCTTATATACACAATGAAATACAGTAATACAATGAAGATGGTATAGCTTGCATCTATTGGTCCAGGTCTCAGGAAGGTCCAAGGGGTTGTCAATCATTGGCTAGTTCATCCCAAGGAATCCAAAGGAGGGGGTCACCTCTCCAGGGGGTATGCTCGGTTCTTCCCGCCAAGATTCCTTAGTCTTAAGTAGTTCATAATTCCCTATCATTCATAACTTGTGTATGCACTCTGCGATTCCCTCGCAGAGTGAACCAAACAGTAGGATATGTAAAGAGGTTTATTATGATACCACTCATGATATGATTCCCTCAACCTGTTCCGTGTATCTCACTAATATGCACATAACTCTAATACAACATATAAATACTACTATATTTCGACATAACTGACTATGTGTTGCAACTACCATTAATGTGTACTATTTTATAAGTATGCATGTTTGTGTGAATGTATGGTAAAAGACCAATTACTGTTGCTGCCACGTGTAATGCGTACGCCCTTTCACGCCGTAGCGTGCCCTTGTACGTCGTAGCGTACCGTACGCATCTTTTCAGACAAAGACAACCAAGTTTGCTCGACTTTAATTAAAATGACTTTATCCAATTTGCTGACTTCGACAGCTCCACCCTTTGATAGTGTAATAAACTATCACCCAATCACCGTTTCAAGTTCAGGATTATACAATACTTCTTCACAGACCATGATCTCGGTATCTGGTACCACCCTTTCAGTCTCTTTCTCAGTGTTACTCCTATGAGACCGCTTTCCACACTTCAACACAGTAGGAACACATTTGACAACTAAACCAATTGCTAAGATGACACCCAGTATAAGGAGAAGGAGCTTACCTACACTAGCAACCATTTCCTGTACCCACTTCCCCAGACCGGAGAACCATTTCACAGGGTTCAACCAAGAGAACCAACCCGCCACCTTTTCCCCGACCTCATATAACGAAGAATTATGGCTCTTTCGAAATTCCCATTTCAGCTGCAAAATTTCATCCATCTTCCGGTCTATAACCTCTTTAGGGTCTTCCGTATTATTAGTAATGTACGTGCAACATTTGACACCGCACTGGGTGGCCAGTGTCACACAGTACCCACCAGTAATAGAGGTGAGATAATTTAGTACCAGTCTATGTTGAACCAACTGCTTCTTGTACGCTTGTAGCTCCCTTCCAGTATACCTGAAAGTGTCATCATACATCTCGGTGATATTATCTAATAATTTAGCTAGGTCTTGGATATATTTAAAGTTTAATGTTCCCCGAGCGGTCCTGGTGAGGTCTAGAGCAACCATAACTTGAAAACCAGCAGTTTCACTAATCAATTTTGTAGCTATGGGTTCCTCACCAGGAATCATATTTCTCTTGCCATGGTGTTCATACTGTGTGTGTATGTATGGTGGTGATGTAGTCTTGTGAATACCAACCATTTCTTCATGAGTAATAGTCATGATTTCAGGAACCAGTTCAGCTAAGAAACACAAGCCCTTGGAACTCGGAGTGACCCAGGAATAAGCTTTCCTCCCACAAACAAAATACACATCATCAGGGAGAACATAAGGAACAGTATGCCCATGAATTATATCACACAGAGTTTTGATAAAACTACCCATGCCTAGTGTCTCCATTTGCTCTAGACACGTGTCGGCATTAATGACATTTTTACATTTATCTGTAGAGACTTTTCCAATGGATACCTTCTTATGTTTGGTTATACGCCCTTCCATCAAAATTCCTGCCTAGTAGTGACCTTGTGAGTCTCCCTCTAAAATGAGTGTGGCGAGCCATTGTCTGATCTGATGGGTCAGCCTCCCAATTCTCCAGGCGCTTTGCATGAGATATATTTAGGCACAGCAAAGATCTGCCTATGGAGTATTGTCGAAGCGTCAGACTAGGGGACCTAGTGTTATTGTACCTCCCGTCTATGGGCCTCCCACCCCTCAATTCGAGTACTTCTGATATGTTTAGAGGGAATGGCACTAGTCCTATATTATGCTGCCCTTGCGGCACGTGAGAGCACACCCAACACTCGGTTTGGTTTAGCACCTTACCCACCAGGGAGTGATAATCCTCCAAAGGATGCCCGCCTATATTCAGAGTACTGGGGGACTGGCATCGTTGGATGCATCTCTCTTCAACTAGGGAGTCACAGAACTTGCAGATACAATACTTATCAGACAATAGCCCATCACACTGCCTCCGAGTCCCTGAGCTAGCAGACCTTTTCATAACCCCTGGACCAAGTTTGATAATGGGCTGCTCTGAGTATCCTAATAACTTTTCTTCTGCCTCCATCTCATCCGTATCACTCCCAGAACCTTCCTCCGTCCTCCATCCTCCTTCACAAAAATAGAATGTCCTAGAAAGAGTAAAAACAAGGAAAATCCTGGAACAAAAGAAAAACAAAAACCGCCACTCCATCGCTGGAAAGATAGTTCTGAGGCAACGTCTCTGGTTCAGGTGTCTCGACTGCAGGCTTTAGGTCTCCCGGAACAGGCTCACAAGTGACAGCTCTATGTCGTCGGTTTTAGTTTTATCTTGCACTTTCTCCGGATTATGGACTCTCCTGCAGTGGGTGGAATGGACCCAAGTGTCTCTCTCTGCAACCTTCAGTGATGTAGTACTGGTCAGCAGCACTTGGTACGGGCCTTCCCAACGGTCTGTTAAACAACCTGAACGTAAGAAATTGCGGATCATAACATAGTCTCCAGGTTCAACATCATGACAGTTCGTTTCTGGCATACCAGGTGACAGCATTTTTAGTTTTTGTTGTTGTTGCTTTAGCTGTCTACTCATTCTTATAAGATATTGTACAGTCACTTCATTATTACACTTCAAGTCGTCTTGTGGACTCACGATCAAATGAGGTTGTCGTCCGAACAGTATCTAAAAGGGGGACAGATTAAGAGGAGGTCTAGGAGTGGTCCGAATGCTATGGAGGACCAATGGCAAAGCCTCAGGCCATGCCAACCCAGTTTCAGCCATTATCTTACCAAGCTTGTTTTTTATAGTACCGTTTACTCTCTCCACCTTACATCTGGCTTGTGGTCGGTAAGGGGTGTGAAGTCTGCTACCGATTCCCATGAGTTTACACATGTTTTGGAAGATATCACCAGTAAAATGGGTACCCCTATCACTTTCAATGATTCTAGGGATACCAAACCTACACACAAAGTCTTGTACAATTTTCTTTGCAGTGAACGCAGCAGTATTAGTGGCTGCCGGATATGCTTCTACCCAACCGGAAAACACATCAATACACACTAATACATACTTTAAATTCCTGCACGGTGGTAATTGGATATAGTCAATTTGTATTACCTGAAAAGGTCCGTCTGTAGGAGGGATGTGGGATGGCTCAGTTGGAATAGTTTTCCCAACATTTTTCCTCAAACAAGTAAGACATGACATTGCTTTCTTACCAGCCTGAGAGGAAAATCCGGGAGCACACCAGTGTGCTCTCACCAGTTTGCACATACCTTCTTTACCCAGGTGAGTCAGGCCGTGTGCTGCTTCAGCCAGGCTTGGATAGTATGTTCGGGGAGCTACAGGCTTACCTTGTCCATCCCTCCAGAGTCCCAAGGACTCTTGACCACATCCCTTCGCCTTCCAGACCACCTTTTCCTGCAGGGAACACAAATCTTGCATTTCAATTAATTTCTGCATGTCTAATGTCTGAAAAACCATCATAATCTCGGTCGATACAGTCATAGGTTGCCCTGCTGCCCATTTAGCAGCTTCGTCTGCCCTGTTGTTGCCCAATGACACTGGGTCTTCTTCAAAGGTATGGGCTTTGCACTTTATGACGGCTACTGTTCTGGGTAACTGTATCGCTGTCAGAAGTCCTTTTATGTGTTGTGAGTGTGCCACTGGCGTACCTGCTGCTGTCGTAAAGTTTCTAAGACGCCAAAGGGCCCCAAAATTGTGCACTACCCTGAAGGCGTACCTAGAGTAAGTATATATATTAGCTGATTTACCCTCTGCCAATTCACACGCTCTCCTTAGTGCTACTAGTTCCGCCACCTGGGCTGAGTGAGATGGGCCAAGGGGTTCAGCTTCTACCACATCCTGATCGTCTACAACAGCGTAACCAGTACATAGCTCTCCTGTCTCTGTCTGTCTATGGCAACTTCCGTCTGTATAAAACGTAAAATCTACATTTTCTAAGGGGGTGTCACGTATGTCGGGCCTTGCAGTAAAGGTCTGATTCAGGTGTTCCATACAGTCATGCGTGTCAGTATTCTTGCCTAACTCATCATCAACCATGGTCTCCTCACCTCCCACCCTTTGTGTCTCTAGAGACACATACGGAAGGTATGTAGCTGGATTTAAGGTGCTACATCGTTTGATGGTGATGTTTGAGGGTGCCATCAGGGCTAGTTCCCACTTTGTGAATCTAGCTGAAGAAACATGTCTGGTTTGGGCTGAATTTAACAGAGCTGATACAGCATGGGGTGTATAGATAGTTGAATTATGTCCTAATACTACATCCTCGCTCTTACTTACCATAAGAGCCATTGCTGCTACACTTCTGAGACATGTTGGGAGTGATCTTGCCACATTGTCTAATTGTGCACTGTAGTATGCTACCGGTCTGCTAGCGTCACCATGTTTCTGTGTGAGGACACCTGCTGCACAACCATCCGCTTCTGTACAAAATAGCTCAAAAGGCTTTTCATAATCAGGTATTCCCAATGCAGGTGCTCTAGTCAGACTATCTTTAAGATTAAAGAACGCTTGCTCTGACTCTTCTGTGTGTACAACACGTTCTGGTTTTGAGGAAGAGACTAGCTCCTGCAATGGTAATGCCAGAATAGAAAAACCTGGGATCCAGGATCTACAGTATCCACACATCCCCAGGAAATTACGAATCTGCTTCTGGCTCTGCGGCAGAGTCATGTGTTGTATGGCCTCAATTCTGTCGGTTGTCAGGTGTCTTAGTCCCTTAGTGAGGCAGTGTCCTAAGTATTTGACCTTAGTCTGACATGGCTGTAATTTATCCTTTGCCACCTTGTGCCCTGTTTGTGAAAGATGAAGCAACAACAATTTAGTATCATGTAAACATGACATAAAAGAATCAGAGCACAACAACAAATCGTCCACATATTGAATTAGAACAGACCCATTGTGGGGTTGAAAGGATTGCAAACAGTCATGTAAGGCTTGGGAGAAAATACTGAGGCTGTCAATGAACCCCTGGGGTAGTCTGGTCCATGTGTATTGCACTCCCCTGTAGGAGAATGCAAAAAGGTATTGGCAGTCAGGGTGAAGAGGGACTGAGAGGAAAGCAGAACATAGATCAATGACAGTAAAATGACTGGCAGACGGTGGAATCTGCATGAGGATGACAGCTGGATTCGGCACTACGGGGAATTGGCTCTCAACAACTTTATTAATTCCCCTTAAGTCCTGGACTAAGCTATAGCCCCTCCCCCCATTCTTCTTCACAGGGAAAATGGGACTATTTGCTGTACTGGGTGTACGAATTAAAATCCCTTGTTGTAACAGCCTCTCAATAACAGGATATACCCCTAGTTCCACCTCCGGTTTTAATGGAAACTGTGGGATTTTTGGAGCTATCCTACCACTTTTTAGATTGACCATGACAGGGGCTACGTTTGCCATCAGTCCAGTGTCCTGTCCATATCTGGTCCATAGTGAACCTGGTATTTCCAGCAACATCCCCTTTACTTGAGATGGACTTTGTTCTATAACAGGAGAGTGTAACATTAACCTTTGAGGGGTGTCCAATATATCCTGTACCTCATGTGCGACCTTCTCCGGTATATCTAAGAACACACCATCAGAAGTACAGTATATGACACATCCCATTTTACATAACAAGTCTCTCCTTAGCAAGTTAGTAGGAGCCGCCGCAGCCAAGAGAAATGAATGCTTGGTATGCAGGGGCCCGATAGTAACCTCAGCTGGTTTAGTTAGTGGATAATGCAACACTTTTCCCGTTACCCCGATGGCTGGAATTGTTTTACTGGTCACCTGTAGATTGAAAGGTGAGATTATCACAGATCGGGCCGCCCCTGTATCTACAAGAAAAGTTTCTTTCCTACCAGCTATGTCAACTATCATTGTTGGTTCTTCACTCTGACTCTCAGTTAACCTCACTGGCTGTAGACTACAGGTATGACCGGACCCCTAGCGCTGACTATTGATTTCCCGCGCAGCATTTGCTGCTGTAATAAGCGCGGGTAGATGTGAGTCTTCTAGTCTATGTGAATCCCTCCTTGGAGGATATCTATGTGACCCACCCCTCTGTGTATTGAGTCTTTCCTTTTTACAATCTCTCATGTAATGTCCTTCCTCTTTACAGTTGAAACACCTGATCACTTTAGGTTTCTTGTTATATGAGTTGTATGCTGGTGGTCGTGTATGCATCCCCTCTAGAGCCTGTATACTCACCGTCATTAACCTATCACTTTTCTCTTCCTTCTTCCTAAAAAGGTTTTTGTCATGCTCCACAGCAGACTCCCTGAGAGAATCTACTGTGATGCCTCTCCAATTAGGTAATGTGGTTTGTACTCTGGTTTTTAAATTTTCTCTAAGGCCATCCATTAATACTCCTACAGCTACTTCCCTATGATGTGGGTCCTCCCCTATGTTGGATATCCCAGTAAACTGTGTTATCGCTGCTATAGCTCTAATGACGTAATCTGCTGCTGTTTCACTATCCTTTTGTTTAATGGTGAAAATCTTCCTCCAATTTACTACTACTGGAAAATAGATGGCTAAGTGTTTGACAATTTGTTCTATATTCTTTTGGTTAATCTCATCAGTCAAGGTGTCATCTTCCTCCAACAAACAATCTTCAATAAATTTTTGTATGTTAGTATTGGGAGGAAGACACGCCCTCAACACTACACGCCAATCCTTATTGGTTGGTTCGTGGGCATTTCCTAAGTCTTTAACAAATTTCTGACATTTAGCTAACTCCTTTCTAGGATCTCGGAATTCAGTCATAATGGAACGTAATTCTGATCTAGTCCAGGGACAATGCATTGTAACATTTCTTAAAGGAACTACACCATCCTTATCCGGCTACCATTGGGAACTGATATTGTGGGGACTGGGTATGCACCCTCTGGTTCACTGACTTCAGGGGACACTACAGGATTTGCTGGTTCAAGATTTAGAACGCTTTCACTCCTAGTGATCACACTACTCTCACCTATCTCAGCCATTTTCTCATACTTGCGCTGAGCCTCTAGTACACTAACAGCATGGGCAATGGCCGAAATCACAGTGGGTTCATCTTCATCTTCTGATACACTTGTTTTAAACTGGCTTAAAACAGGATACAACTTAGCAATTTTTCTTTTTTCAGTACAGCCGGTATTAAAACAATACCGGCTGTACTTATCGCTCCCGCTGAGTTCGCCACGCTTCTCAACGGCCACGTCCGTTGTGCGTGCACTTTTAGCCACGCCTACTTCCGCTTTGCATTCGCTGCTCTGCCACGTGTTACCTTCCATTTGCCACAATTTTAAACAATCATTATGTCTATTTTTCTTTTTCGTTGACTTGATCAACCATACTTTATCCTTTACAGTATTTAGTACCTCTGCATTAAAACTTCCTATTGTTGGGAAAGGCCTATCACAATCTTTGGTCATCTTGACCCACGTGTCACAATGCACAGTTACGTATGCACCATATTTCTTACACATGAGAAACCTCGCTGAACCAATAGGACCTTCCTTAGGCAGTACACTGACCATCTCTAGCGTATGCTTAGCACCCATGTTGAACAACACCACTCTACACGGAACACAGACACACCGCAATGCTCTGTTCCTTCCGGCCAACAATTTCAAACCTGTTGCTACAATCACCGCTAGAGATCTCTAATGCTCGGTGAACGTATTTCCTTTAGCCGCGTTCACTCGCTTTCTCTTGTTCCGAACAAGAATCCCTAACACAGAAATACCACTGTGGGACCGAAGGGCTATCAGCTCCTCGATACCCTGGCTAAACCACAAAACCTGTTGAGTTTATTATAACTGGGAGAACAAAGTCGATACAATCAACCAGCCTTTCCAATATAATTCCTCCTAGCTGCTTCACCAATTCGCACTAACGGTGCGGTTAGATCGCACTGCCTACCAATACTAATTATTAGCAAACCTTGCGATCTATTGGTAGCGCTTTTGCGAAAACCCGGTTTTCGCATTCGGTATACCTGCCCTGTATACTGTCCTTCAGTTGGGCAATCCGCCTCGTCAGACAGCAACTGAGCACAATGAATAATAAACAGTGTATCTACGTTACAAAATCACACACTATACACCTTTTCTGCGCAGGAAATCAAAAGTTCCCAACAACAGTAATAATATCTCAGAGGCTTTCACAAGTAATTATATTATGCACATATAATAACTATCAAGACGATTGTTTAACCATGTGGCAAATCTACCGGAAGTTCGCGTACGCACAGCAGGAAATACACATACGCTAAGCAATGCAATACAGTTAAAACGCACAATGACAGTAAAAAGAAACAGTTTTCTCTTTTGTCCCTAGGTTCTAGTTAGCGTGCCCTAGATAATGCAAAACGGACATTCGGTTTCACAACACAGAGTAAAATTCAGGTTTTGAACACATTGCGTTCTTACCCGTATATGACGCGTCTCCACCCTTTGTTGCGGAACCGAAATCCGTTGGTCTTGCGTATCATCGGCAACGAAACCTCCAAAGCTCACGAGCCCCCAAATTGTTATGTGCGTATTGTCGCTAACCAATAAAGATTGTCGAACCTCGATTTGTGTTTCCAAAGCACAAAGATTTATTCCCAAATAGTAGAATAATATGCTTAAGCGAAGTGATAATAAATACAGCCGTTACTTATCGCAGGCGCTCTGGATCCAGTGTGCAGCATTCAATCCTGAAGTCTGGGGACAAGATGTCTGAACACTGGATGTGAAGCTGCTGCTTATATACACAATGAAATACAGTAATACAATGAAGATGGTATAGCTTGCATCTATTGGTCCAGGTCTCAGGAAGGTCCAAGGGGTTGTCAATCATTGGCTAGTTCATCCCAAGGAATCCAAAGGAGGGGGTCACCTCTCCAGGGGGTATGCTCGGTTCTTCCCGCCAAGATTCCTTAGTCTTAAGTAGTTCATAATTCCCTATCATTCATAACTTGTGTATGCACTCTGCGATTCCCTCGCAGAGTGAACCAAACAGTAGGATATGTAAAGAGGTTTATTATGATACCACTCATGATATGATTCCCTCAACTTGTTCCGTGTATCTCACTAATATGCACGTAACTCTAATACAACATATAAATACTACTATATTTCGACATAACTGACTATGTGTTGCAACTACCATTAATGTGTACTATTTTATTAGTATGCGTGTTTGTGCGAATGTATGGTAAAAGACCAATTACTGTTGCTGCCACGTGTAGTGGATGCGTACGCCCTTTCACGCCGTAGCGTGCCCTTGTTTGTCGTAACGTACCGTACGCATCTTTTCAGACAAAGACAACCAAGTTTGCTCGACTTTAATTGAAATGACTTTATCCAATTTGCTGACTTCAACAGTATATATAGCATTTACCATGTAGGATCATTGAGAACAGATTTTGTGTGCCAGTAACCAAATGTTTTACATATCATAACACTTAAATAACAGCTGAGTTACAATAAGACTGAGGATTCACAGTATTTGTTCCATTGTGTGCTGCTACATGTGCCCTGGGATGTAGCTAAAGGTTAATCACATTTTGTAATATTTTCAAAACATCTCAAGTTTTATATCAAAATGTTGCAAGCATGGAATCGCCTGACTATGTGTTGATCATGTTGATGAGGAAGATTGTTTGGCTTGGTGGTGCCAGATTTGGATTGCTCAGCACTTACCGGGTTTACTGTGTGCCACTGGCCCTGTTACTGGGGAGCCACCTAGGCTCAGCATAATCTATAAGCTCTCGGAGGGGTGAGGATTCCACAAACTTAAAGATCATCAGTTCCTAGGCTAAATTTTGTCTAATTTCCCAATTCAGCAAAAATGTCCTAGTATATAGGTGATGTAATGTTTTTTTCTCTCAAAAAACTCAGTCACAGAATGCTGGCAAGGAGATGTTAGTTACACGAAAATGAAAGAGTGAGGATATTGTCATTGACCAGAAATAATTTACAGTTCCGAGTTATAATCATCATTATAATTTTTTAATGGACAACATAGTGGAGAGTCATCTTGGAGCAACGTTTGTGCTAAATAATACAAACATAATGAAGTAGACTTCCTCTCTAGTGATGAGCAAAATACTTCCCATGTTCCACATTTCATAAAATGTCATGGTTCGCAGGAAAACTTTGCCTTAAGTGCTCTCATCCCTATACCAAGCAAACCACACAGCTGAATGGATTCATCAATTGACCATTGCCATACCTGTTCTATTCATAGATTATATATTCTTCAAAATGTGAATATATAAATACTGTGTGGATTGTTATTCTGAAGAACGGGGAAACAAAAGCGTAATTCGTAATAGATTGCCAGAACTTTGTACCTCTGCGAACTTGTGTTTTTTTGTGACGACTAGCATGAAATTCTTACCCAGATTTTCCTAACGCTGTTCATCTCCCTTTCCTGTTCTTACTCCTCTCTTGCTGTTAGTTTCCACATTTGCTCTTGTTGTGAGCGGCCTATGATCAGTAAGGAGAGACAGGATGGAAAGGTCTCTGTTACATATAAGATGACACCACCTTAGCCAAAATTCTCACTTCACTTTATGGGAGGAATGGCCCTGACTGGACAAAACTATGAGGTGGTATTTTGGTTTAAAATAGTCTGAAAAAACAAGTTGGGTGTGTTATCTTTGTTTCATACAGAGGTTTGATACCCTGCATCAGTTTTACAGGAGCCTCACATTATTGCTCTATGCTGTTGGGGCACCTGGTTCTTTCATTTTATAAGGGATTCGAAATGCAATTAGCAGGCGGTGTCTGGGCTAACTTAAATATGATCTGTGAAATGACAGCCACTTACTAGTTAGTTTCTATTTGCAAAGATTCAGCGCTCAACTTCACAGATCCTTCTGTGTTAATACCTTATCTGTGTGGAGTTTGTATGTTCTCCCTGTGTTTGTGTGTGTTTCCTCCGGGTGCTCCGGTTTCCTCCCACACTCCAAAAACATACTAGTAGGTTAATTGGCTGATCTTAAGATTGACCCTAGTCTCTCTGTGTTAGGAACCCCTCCAGCCGGCACAACACAACCCGGAGTCTACTCTGCCAGTCAGGTGTTCACTGGAGCCCCTGATGGTGGGGACAGACTGGGCTGCAGACTGACAGAGGGTCGTGAAGTGTGTACCGGCTGGGGAGAACCCAGGCAAGAAGAGTCAGGTCCACGCAGAGGTCAAAGGCCGGCAGCAGGTAACAGTAATGATGAACAAGCTGAGGTCAGAGGTCACAGGCAAAGTAGCAGAACGGGTAAACAAGCCAAGGATCAGGGTCACAGAAAACACAAGCGAAGTCCAATACGAAGCCAAGAGTCATACACGGGAAGTCAAACGTAGATACAGGATACAGGAACTGGAACAAGCAGGTCAGCAGACTGGAGCACAGAAGCTATAACCGGCAATGAGGCAGCAGACCTCATTGCCTTAAATACAACCCACAACCAATCAGAACCTGCCCCTAGACAAGGCCACACTTGTAGGCTAATTGCCAGCACCTAGCAAGACCAATCAGGGCTTAGCCCTGAAATCCACACCTGCAGGCTAATGCCTGCTAATTCAGCCACAGGCTAAATCTGCCTGATTGTCCCTAGAGCGCATGCGCGCCTGGCTGCCAGGACACGGCGCTGAGGAAGCGTCCGACCGTTGCCTTGGCAACGGTCGGGAGTTGGAAGGAAATGACGTCCCGGTCGTCATGGTGACGGCCGGGACGTTGGGACCGACAGGAAGCGAGCCACGGCGGCTGTGAGTACCGCCGCGGCTCGTGACAGTACCCCCCCCTTGAGGAGGGGTTAAGGAACCCCGACATCCCGGTTTCCTTGGAAATTTTTTAAAGAACTCCTTCAACTGTTTAGGAGCATCGAGTTGTCTCCGTGGGATCCAAGACCGTTCTTCTAACCCACGATTCCTCCACTGCACTAGGAAGTGCACCTGACCTTGCACTTTTTTGGAATCCAAGATCTTCTGAACAACGTATCTTGGTGATCTGTTTGATTTTCTCTCAGGCAAATTAGAAGACTGGATTTGAGTAGGATATAATACCGGCTTCAACAGAGAACAGTGAAATGTGTTGGGAATTCTCAACGAGCCCGGAATTCTTAACCTAAATGCAACAGAATTAACCTGCTTGATGATAAGGAACGGGCCGATGAACTTGGGACCCAACTTTTTGCAAGGCTGTCTGAGTTTAATGTTTTTTGTAGACAGCCACACTCTCTGGCCTACCTTGAAGGAGCAGATGGTACGGTGGCGATCCGAAAAATTTTTTGCGACAACTGAAGCCTGTTTCAGAGATGCCTGTACTTTCCTCCAGATAACTCTGAGATCTCTTGCAGTGGAACGGATCTCCTGGACACCAACTGGGTTAAGCGAATACAGGGAGTTAGATCTGGGGTGAAAACCATAATTGCAGAAAAACGGAGAAGTTTTAGTAGATGAATGACAGGAATTGTTACAGGCAAATTCCGCCCAGGGTAACAAGGAAGACCAATTATCATGGACGTGTAGCATCGCAAAAACTTTTCCAAGGACTGGTTAACTCTTTCGGTCTGCCCATTAGATTCCGAGAAGGGTACAGAAAGATCTCCAGAATTGCGCTATGAACTGAGAACCCTGATCGGAAACTATGTCAGTAGGGAGTCCATGGAGCCGGAAAATATGTTGAATGAATAAGACGGCCAAATCCCGAGCTGTAGGCAGTCTGGGTAAGGGAACGAAATGGGACATCTTGCTGAACCGGTCTACCACGACCCAAATGGTATTGTGTCCTGCAGAAGGTGGTAGATCCACTATAAAGTCCATGGACAAGTGGGTCCATGGTTTTGCAGGTGGTGCCAAAGGAACTAACTGGCCTATTGGGCGGATCCTAGGAACTTTGTTTCTGGCACAAACCTCACATGAGAGGACATGACTCCTGACGTCAGCAGACATAGATGGCCACCAGACTGTACGGGAAAGGATTTCTAACGTCTTGAAAATTCCAGGATGCCCTGCAACCCTACTGTTATGCGCCTCTGCATTAACCGCCTTCCTTAGATGGACTGGAACAAAGAGACGTCGCTCCGGAGTAGTATCCGGGGCTAATTTCTGGAATCTCTGAAGTGTGATACTCAGATTTTGGGTCAACCCGGCATGGATTACAGAAGGAGGAATAATCGGCTCTGGGATAGTGACTGGAATGTGGTGTGCCGAGAAACTTCTGGAAAGGGCATCTGCCCGGACATTTTTGGAGCCTGGTCGGTAGGTGATCAGGAAATTAAACCGGGTAAAGAATAACGCCCACCGGGCCTGTCTGGGATTTAAACGTTTGGCTGACTGTATATATTGTAAATTCTTGTGATCGGTAATGACAGAGATCTGATGTGAAACACCCTCCAACCAATGCCGCCACTCCTCGAAGGCCCATTTGATTGCCAATAGTTCTCTATTACCGACATCATAGTTGGCCTCCGCTGAAGAGAACTGACGGGAGAAATAAGCACATGGGTGCAGACGATTAGTATGAGGATCCTTCTGCGATAGGATGGCACCGGCACCGATGTCAGAGGCGTCGACCTCAAGAATAAATGTCCTAGCTGGATCCGGATGTCTAAGGACCTGAGCGGAGACAAAGGCCTTTTTCAGGCTTTCGAATGAGGCTGCTGCTTGGGACGACCAATTAGTTGGATCCATTCCTTTACGGGTCAGAGCGACAATGGGAGCCACAATGTCGGCAAAGTTGTGAATGAATCTCCTATAATAATTGGAGAAGCCCAGGAACCTCTGCACCGCCTTAAGATTGTTGGGTTGCACCCAATCCAAAATAGCCTGGACCTTAGCTGGATCCATGGAGAATCCCTCAGAAGAGATTACATAGCCTAAAAAGGATACCCTCTGTACCTCGAACTCACACTTTTCCAGCTTAGCGTACAGGTGGTTCTCTCGTAATTTCTGTAGAACTTGTTTGACGTGAGTCTGATGGGCGGGCAAAGATCTGGAATAGATGAGGATATCATCTAAATAGACGAGCACGAAACAACCAAGGAATTCCCGAAGAACTTCATTGATCAAGTCCTGGAACACTGCAGGTGCATTGCTAAGGCCAAACGGCATGACCAGATACTCGTAGTGGCCAGAGTGCGAATTGAATGCCGTCTTCCACTCATCTCCTTCTTTGATACGGATGAGATTATATGCTCCGCGAAGGTCGATTTTAGTGAAGACAGTAGCCCCTCTTAGCTGATCAAACAATACCGAGATGAGCGGAAGGGGATAGGTGTTCTTGACTGTGATATGATTCAATCCCCGTTAGTCAATACAAGGTCTTAACCCTCCGTCTTTTTTTGATACAAAGAAGCATCCTGCTCCTACGGGAGACTTAGATGGCCTGATGAAGCCTCTCTCCAGGTTTTCGTCGATATACTCCTGCATGGATTTTGTTTCTGGAGCAGAAAGGGAATACAAACGCCCCTTAGGTAACTTGGAACCAGGAATAAGTTCGATGGCACAGTCAAAGTCACGATGTGGCGGTAAGGTATCAGCAGCCTTCTTGGAGAACACGTCCCAGAATTCATGATACTGTGAGGGAAGCCGCTCCGGAATAGGCTGAATCATACGCAGAGACAGTGACAAACAAGACTGTGTACAATAAGTACTCCACTTGACAATCTCTCCTTTTACCCAGTCTATGACAGGGTTATGACAGGAAAGCCATGGGTGGCCCAAGATCATAGGAACCGACGAACAATCGATCAGGAAGAAGGTGATTGACTCAGAATGGAGAGCTCCGATCTTCAACTGTAGTGGCGGGGTCTCCCAGGAAATCTTGCCACCAGGCAACGGACCTCCGTCTAAGCCACAGACAGTAATGGCAGAGTTGAGTTTTACCATCGGAATTCCGGCAGAGCGGGCAAACCCAATATCAAGGAAGTTGCCTGCAGCTCCGCTATCAATGAAGGCCGACAGGTCCACATAGCGAGCCCGGAAGGTGAGCTGTGCAGGGATTAATACAGCATTTTTCGGGGAGATAATTTGCAGACCTAGGTGAACTTTCCCCTCATTCCCTAGGCATGGTCTTTTCCCAACTTATTTGGGCAAGAACGGGAGAAGTGGCCTTTTATGCCACAGTATAGACATAGACCTTGCGAACGTCTCCTGTCTCTCTCTTCAGAAGAGAGACGATATGCTCCTAATTGCATAGGCTCCTCACCATCCTGGGAAACAGGAACGAAGGCGGATGGAGGTGATGATGTTTCCTTTTCAGTTTTCCGCTCCTTATATCTCCTGTCAATTTTAATGGAGAGGTGCATCAGATCCTCCAGAGAACTAGGAGACGGGTATTGCACCAAAGAATCTTTAATCTGTTCAGATAGGCCGAAACGCAACTGACTTCGTAAGGCAGGGTCGTTCCATCCACTATCAGGTGACCATCTACGGAATTCAGCGCAGTATTCTTCTGCCGACCGTCGGCCTTGTTTCAAGGACCGTAGATGAGCTTCCGCGGAGGCCACTCGATCCAGGTCATCATACAGTAGACCCAGAGCCTCGAAGAAGGAGTCTACGGACTGCATGGCCGGACTGGTCTGCGGCTAAGAAAACGCCCAGGACTGGGGGTCATCCTGTAGAAGGGAAATAATAATCCCAACTCTTTGCTGCTCTGAACCGGAGGAGCGGGGTCTCATCCGAAAATAGAGCTTGCAGCTCTCCCTGAAGTTCCGAAACAGGGTTCTATTTCCGGAGAACCGATCTGGTAAGTTCATTTTGGGTTCACAGATGGGACCTGGAGTCGGTTGTGAAGCTTTTGTGGCTTCTTCTTGAACAGACATACGCTCAGCCAATCCCTGCATCATCTGATACAAGGACTCAACGTGGCCTGCTAGGGTTTGTGCCGGAGACGGTGTGGATCCACTTGTATCCATTCTAACCTTGTCTCCGTGAGTGGGCCGGTTATAATGTTAGGAACCCCTCCAGCCGGCACAACACAACCCGGAGTCTACTCTGCCAGTCAGGTGTTCACTGGAGCCCCTGATGGTGGGGACAGACTGGGCTGCAGACTGACAGAGGGTCGTGAAGTGTGTACCGGCTGGGGAGAACCCAGGCAAGAAGAGTCAGGTCCACGCAGAGGTCAAAGGCCGGCAGCAGGTTACAGTAATGATGAACAAGCTGAGGTCAGAGGTCACAGGCAAAGTAGCAGAACGGGTAAACAAGCCAAGGATCAGGGTCACAGGAAACACAAGCGAAGTCCAATACGAAGCCAAGAGTCATACACGGGAAGTCAAACGTAGATACAGGATACAGGAACTGGAACAAGCAGGTCAGCAGACTGGAGCACAGAAGCTATAACCGGCAATGAGGCAGCAGACCTCATTGCCTTAAATACAACCCACAACCAATCAGAACCTGCCCCTAGACAAGGCCACACTTGTAGGCTAATTGCCAGCACCTAGCAAGACCAATCAGGGCTTAGCCCTGAAATCCACACCTGCAGGCTAATGCCTGCTAATTCAGCCACAGGCTAAATCTGCCTGATTGTCCCTAGAGCGCATGCGCGCCTGGCTGCCAGGACACGGCGCTGAGGAAGCGTCCGACCGTTGCCTTGGCAACGGTCGGGAGTTGGAAGGAAATGACGTCCCGGTCGTCATGGTGACGGCCGGGACGTTGGGACCGACAGGAAGCGAGCCACGGCGGCTGTGAGTACCGCCGCGGCTCGTGACACTCTGTCTGTGTGTGTGTGTATGTGTGTGTGAGTATGTTAGGGAATTTAGACTGTAAGCTCAAATGGGGCAGGGACTGATGTGAATGAGTTCTCTGTACAGCGCTGCGAAATTAGTGGCGCTATATAACTAATTGATGATGATGATGATGATATCTATGGTGTTTGGTTTGGTATAATAGTGTCTGAATGTCTGGTAAGATCAGACACACCATAAATATCTGCCTGTAGCTATTGATAGACTAGCTGATGTAACAGGCTTAAAATAAAATACATCTTATTGACCAAGACAAAAGTGAATACAATATTATCACATGCAAACATGAAGTGAAAACTCATTCTTTCTGATCTTAGTGCATTTCATAAACAAATGTCTAATGTAATCCGAGTGAAAAGGTTATACCTGTGTCAGTCCCAATCGGATAAACAATGCTCAATGGCAAAAAGTACTGAAATTGAGAACACAGTCCCGAATACTTGCGCTTGTTGTCTCCATAAAGTCCGGTATTTACGATTTGCGGTCGTTAGTTGTAGATGAGAGATGAACGCTGCTGATGGAATGTTAAAGAGCTCATTGCTGGTGAGGAGGGAGCAGGGGCAGATCTAGAAAACGACTGTACCCGGGGCGATTTAGGGGGGGGGATTTAGGCCCCGCCCCTTTCTAACAGTTTAGGCTGCCGACGGCTGCAAAGTATGTGCAGGTCCGTCCAGCCGTGACAGACAGGGACAGTGTGCTGCCCGGCTGCTCTGATTGTGTTTTAAACACAACAGAGCAGCGCGGTGCAGTGCTGTACTTGATTGAGGAATTGATAATTCATTTTCATGAACATCATTTTTTTAACGTTCTGAGGAAGCAACCTCCTTCGCCGCTCACTGACCAGGTTCCCCGCTGCACTAAAAACTCTTTCCGAGTACACACTGGAGGGGGGTCAACTCAGGTAAAATAGAGCCAGTTTGTACAGGGGCTTCCAAACTGCCTTTTTTTCCTGCCAGTAACATAGCAGTACCACTGGACTTATACTGCTGAATCAGTGAACTTTGTAATATTGCAGTACCACTGGACTTATACTGCAGAATCAGTGAACTTTGTAATATAGCAGTACCAATGGACTTATACTGCAGAATCAGTGAATTTTGTAATATTGCAGTACCACTGGACTTATACTGCAGAATCAGTGAACTTTGTAATATAGCAGTACCACTGGACTTATACCGCTGAATCAGTGAACTTTGTAATATAGCAGTACCACTAGACTTATACTGCTGAATGAGTGAACTTTGTAATATAGCAGTACCAATGGACTTATACTGCAGAATGAGTGAACTTTGTAATATTGCAGTACCACTGGACTTATACTGCAGAATGAGTGAACTTTGTAATATTGCAGTACCACTGGACTTATACTGCAGAATGAGTGAACTTTGTAATATAGCAGTACCACTAGACTTATACTGCAGAATGAGTGGACTTTGTAATATTGCAGTACCAATGGACTTATACTGCAGAATGAGTGAACTTTGTAATATAGCAGTACCACTGGACTTAAACTGCAAAATCAGTGAACTTTGTAATATAGCAGTACCACTAGACTTATACTGCTGAATCAGTGCACTTTGTAATATAGCAGTACCAAGGGACTTATACTGCAGGATTGTTTTGGGATATTTTTTTTTTTTTATATATAATTACTTTTTTTGTTATTTTTTTTATAACTTTTTTTTGAAATTTTTTATAATTTGGGAATAATGGGGAAATAACAATGCCCTTAGAAGGACAGAGCACAGGACACAGCACCACTGGACTGAGCAGAACACAGAGCACAGCACAGCACAGCACAGCACAGAACTGAACAGCACGAGATATAGCAGGACAGAGGACCACCTAACACACCCTCCCTCTACACTCATCAATGCCCGAGTGAAGATGGCGGTGACTAGCGGGAAATTTATAGGATCCGAGTATCGCGAGATCCGACAGTAGGATTATGACTCAGAGCCTCGCTTTCAGTTTTGCAATTGGCGGGAATACCCGGATCTGTCTCGGATCCGGCTCGGATCCGCAACGTTCGGGTGGGCTCGGATTTCAGAAATCCGAGTGCGCTCATCTCTAGTTCCGGGCTATATTAAATTTATTAATTGTGTTCACAACTAAGTTCTTCTGCACCTGTCCAAATAGGTTTTGCACAAAGGATACAAGTGAAAAGGTTTCTAGCGCGTAACGAGGAATTTACATTTATTTCATAGATGCATACTCTCCATACAATTATTTTGCAGATCTCCAAGACAACAAGCAATTCTCCTGCAGGGGCACTTAGTGCAATTGAGTTATCAAGCATTTCCCACCACTGTGAACATTTAGAGTGAGCCAGGACATGTTGAAGCAATTAGCATTACTGTACTCCTTGATCTGTCCATTTTATGACGCAAATTGTATCATTAAGTTGTATACACTTATTCTTTTTATAGCTTATGGCCACATCTCCCAAAGGGGCCGTCTGAAAAGTAGGCACGTGGTTTATTACATGACGCTTTGAGATCAACTACTGCCCATTGTCAAATAAGGCTTTCTGTCCTCCATTCTCGCAACCGCAGCAATGCGAGCCGTGTCGCTTGGCCTCATTTCTTGCATCCCAGAGTGAACAGTTTCACTGTTCAGCTCTCAGGCTGAATTATTGTGACTACCTGGGTGTGAGCAGACTAGGGGATCCTCACCCCCTCGCTCCACTCTCGCTGGCTTCCTAGCAGAGGCACAGGCAATACCCTCCTGTCTGTGCCATTCAGTTAATCAGCAGCAGGAGTGGTGACTCCCTCCCATACCCAACGCTGCTTATGAGCACTCAGACCCTATTTCTATAGCCGGACATCCTCTCTCATATTCCCCATTCCACAGACCACATGGGGGTATTGTCTTCCACTCCCCTAAGTCCTTTATCATTATCTAACCAGCCCTATGCCATCTCTCACCCACATAATGCACCTCCCACCTGCCCAACCTTCCTCCCTTTTTAAAGAACAATCCCTGTTGCTTTATGCACACAGGCAGGGGGGCCATCTCACATTCCCCCCTGCCTCCTATACACAGTCATCCTCATCCATGTCTCCTATTGCCTGATACCAAATTGGGGGTCATCACACCCCCCTGCCCCTCACCATACCCCCCAACCAACCAGCCCCACTCACCGACCCTAAACCCACACCTACTCTCACCTTCCAGTTCCCCCCTCAACCAACATATGTGTGGGTAGACCGTTTTCCCAGTACCCCCCTCCCTGCCTTTTTTATTACCAGGTCCTAGTCCACCTATCCCCTGGGTGTCCTGCCTGTTGTCCCGGTCCCAGTACCCGCTCCTCATCAGCCCAACTATACTCCACACCATTCCTACCCCAGCCCCCACATGCCTCCACCCCCCCAGTCCAGTTCTCAATGGCTTTTTCCTCCAGCTGCATTTTTTTGCCAGGATTTTTCAAGCATTTTCCGCAAGGGAATCCCCTTTCAACTACCCCGCTGCGCACCATGGCTTCCCGCAGCATTGGAACGCCCCCGATCCCAGCTTCCCTTGACATTCTTGTTTATAGCCAGAGTATGGGTTCACCTTCTGCTCCTCTGCCCCAGGGTCATGGGCAGGCAGGTCCCTTCCCCGAGACTGGTATCCAGGATCTACCAGGATCTGCGGCATCCACCTCTGGATTTGACACTTGAATGACCTTCCCATGGGCATCTTCAGGTGACCCAGCCTCTGCTATCAGGCTCCCACAACTTTCAGGAGAGTGCATTGTCAGGCACTAACATATTTCCTGCTTTAGTACAGCGGATTTCACTGGGTGAAGAACTTTCAGGCGAGGCACCAGAGTTTCATAGCTGATCTGGTGGCACAGTAGCTGAGGAACGACAGCAAGATGTACAGGAACAGAATAACCCTCTGGAAGTGGGACTGATGATGCGGTCACCAGTGAGTATGTCACACACACTGCATTTTCTATACAGTCATGGGCAAACGTTTTGAGAATGACACAAATATTATTTCTCACAAAGTCTGCTGCCTTAGTTTTTATAATGACAATTTGCATGTACTCCAAAATGTCATGAAGAGTGATCAGATGAATTGAAATTAATATCAAAGTCCCTCTTTGCCATGACAATGAACTTTTTCCCAAAAACAACATTTCCACTGCATTTCAGCCCTGCCACAAAGGGATGAGCTGACATCAGGTCAAGGATTCTCTCGTTAACACAGGTGAGAGTGTTAATGAGGACAAGGCTGGAGATCACTCTGTCATGCCGATTGAATTAAAATAACAGACTGGAATAATATTTTATTTTCAATAAAAATACTGGATTTAAAAAAAAATAACAGACTGGAAGCTTTAAAAGGAGGGTGGTGCTTGAAATCATTGTTCTTCCTCTGTTAATCATGGTTATCTGCAAGGAAACATGTGCAGTCATCATTGCTTTGCACAAAAACGGCTTTACAGGCAAGAATGTTGCTGCTATTAAGATTGCACCTAAATCAACCATTTATTGGATCATCAAGAACTTCAAGGAGAGAGGTTCAATAGTTGTGAACAAGGCTTCAGGGCGCCCAAGGACATCCAGCAAGCTCCAGAACCTCCTAAAGTTGATTCAGCTGCGGAATCGGGGCACCACTAGTGCAGTGCTTGCTCAGGAATGGCAGCAGGCATGTGTGAGTGAATCTGCATGCACAGTGAGGCGAAGACTTTTGGAAGATGGCCTGGTGTTAAGAAGTCCAGCATAGAAGCCACTTCTCTCCAGGAAAAACATCAGGGACAGACTGATATTCTGTAAAAGGTACAGGAATTAGACTGCTGATGACTGGGGTAAAGTTATTTTCTCTTATGAATCCCCTTTCAGATTGTTTGGGGCATCTGGAAAAATGCTTGCCCGGAGAAGGAAAGGTGAGCGCAACCATCAGGCCAGTGTCATGCCACAGCCATGAATAAAGAATGGTACCAAAACATGCTCTAAGAGCAACTTCTCCCAACCATTCAAGAAGAGTTTGGTGATGAACAATGCCTTTTCCAGCATTATGAAGCACCTTGCCATAAGGCAAAAGTGATAACTAAGTGACTCGTGGATAAAAACATCGAAATTTTGGGTCCATGAACAGGAAAATCCCCAGACCTTAATCCCATTGTGAACTTATGGTCAATCCTCCAGAGGCGGGTGGACAAAAACCCCCCCACAAAGTCTGACAAACTCCAAGCATTGAATATACAAGAATTGGGGGCCATCAGTCAGTATGTGGCCCAAAAGTTGATTGACAGCATGCCAGGGCGAATTGTAGAGGTATTCAAAAAGAAGGGTCAACACTGCCAACATTGACTCTTTGCATAAACTTAATGTAATTATCAATAAAAGCCTTTGACACTTATGAAATACTTGTATTTTTACTTCAGTATAACATAGCAACATCTGACAAAAAGGTCTAAAAACACTGAAGTAGCAAACTTTGTGAAAACCAATACTTGTGCCATTCTCAAAACTTTTGGCCATAACTGTATACAACACTTGACAGGTCATAGTTAATAACAGCCATGAACCTTCAGATTCTGCTGTGGTCTCAAAGTTCTAGTTGGTGGGTATAAAGCTAACATAACTAAACATGCAGCCGCACAGCTTGAGGAGCAGGGTGGTGACATAATTAGGTAGATTTTTGCCTCCCTAATTAAGAGTATCAGTGAAGAGGCTTATATGTCCTACCCGAATTGGCTGGCGGTTTTTATGTTTTCACAGCGGCCTATCTAGAAACCAGGCCTACGTTAGGCTAGGACATTATCTCCATATGAGAAACGTCATGTTTATCAATGTTGGGGAATAAGTACGACGAACGATTTCGAGTGATGCTCAGTGGCCATCCCAGCTTGCAGTTGGTTTTAAAAGATGTGGAAATCTGGTTGGCCTTGATGAGGCAGTGGAGCTGCCATGCCTACTAGCATTGGGACAAGGACTCCCACACAAGTGAGGCTTGGCATGCCTTTCCAAGGAAAAATGGGTATTTCGCTTTAATACCTCTAACTAAGACCTAAATACCTCTATACATTCAACACTAAAATAATTCATTTGTAATTAAAGATTTTATATGCAGGCATTTACATTTTACTTATTTAATCTGTTGCCGATTAATTGGGAATTTCCTTTTTTTAATAACAACCTTGTATGGCTTCCTCAAGACATAGTTGTACATACATGTAAACATAATTTTATTAAAGGAATGGAAAGTATGGTTAATAGTTAATACAAGGGGGAGGTACATCAATAGTCTGGGTGTGATTATTAAGTTACCTGTTAATTGGTTGATACAGGTTTTGTCAAAGTTGAATAATTGGATGAAAGAAAGCATATTGATTAATATTGTTTTACCGTGCGATTGCATACTCTTACACCTACACATTCACTTGCACATCATTCATTTTATAATAGTTCCAACCCACAGTTGTTTATGAGCAGATGTTATTGAATTTAGAATTATATATAATAATGGTGAGAAGCACTTTATTGAGATCTAAAGGTTCAGGTTACAGGAAACATATCATGTTTGGTGTCATTCTAATGCCCTATTTATTGTTAGTGATCCGGTTCCATGAGCTATGAGATCGCACTTCGTGTATGCTAGTTATGGAATATAAGAAATTAGTGATCAGAATGGTATTGTGTGTATAACGTAAATAGACCAGTTTGAACTAGCTCTCGGTGGGAAGATTGGTATGCATCTGATTGGAGAGCTGACCCCCACCCTTGGAGGGTGTCGTTTGAACTGACCTATGAACTACACTATACTGGACTGTCCTGGAGCCTGAACCTATGAAAACATGCCAAGTCATCTGTATTGTATTTACTGTAACACCAAATGTATATTTAGTGCTTTCTGTAATCATCTTACAGTCTCTTTGACCACAGACTTCAGGATTGAGTGACTGTAAGCTGGATCCAGCAGTGCGCAGCAGGGCACAGCGTATGTATCGGCTGTACTTATTTATTTAATTGTTATTCTTTTGCTTTTGCTAATAAATCGATTGTGAGTTGGAACCACACAAATCGCATAGACAATGATTATTGGTAAACAATAAAATAACTTTAATAAATTGGGGGCTTGCAGCAGAGGTTACGCTACCGGAAGATTCGCAAAGCCTACGGATTTAGGTTCCTCAACAAAGGGTGGAGAGTTGCGTCATATACGGGTAAGAATGGAGAGTGCTGAAGGTGGCGAAGAGACGGCGGGAGTTAGAGGATTGGGAAGAGATGAGGGATTTAAAGAAAGATTGTTTAGCGAGTGAGAGGGCAGAGCTGTAGGATGAGAGGATGAATTTGAAGTGGAGGAAGTCAGCCAGGGAGCGAGATTTTCTCCAGTGGCGTTCAGCGGTACGGGAGTATTTTTGCAGGAGGCGGGTAAGTTTGGTGTGCCAGGGTGGTGGTTTGGAGCAGCGAGGGTGGACGGAGTGGGCAGGGGCGACCGCATCCAGAGCAGAGGTGAGGGTGAGATTGTAGAGGGAGACCGCCTGGTTGGGGCAGGACAGGGAGGAAAGGGGAGAAAAGAGAGTATCAAGAGACGAGGACAGAGTGGCCGGGTCAAGGGCGTCGATGTTGCGTATGGATAGAGTAGGTTTGGGCAGGGGGAGGGGAGCAGGAGAGGAGGAGAGAGAGAAGGAGAGGAGATGGTGATCGGATAGAGGAAAGGGAGAGATGGAGAAGTCAGAGAGATTACATAGGTAGGAGAAGACAAGATCAAGGGAGTGGCCAAGGCAGTGGGTAGAGGAGGAGGTCCATTGGGTAAGACCAAGGGAGGAAGAAAGGGTGAGCAGTTTGCAGGAAGCAGGGTCAGAGGGATTGTCCATGGGAAAGTTAAAGTCACCGAGGATGATGGAGGGGAGGTCAGAGGAGAGGTGGTGAGGAAGCCAAGCAGCGAAGTTATCAAGGAAGAGGGAGGTGGGGCCAGGGGGGCGGTAGACGACAGTAACACGGAGATTGATGGGGAAGAAGAGGCGGGTGGAGTGGGCTTCAAAGGAGGAGAAGGAGAGGGATGGTTCTGGGGGAATGACACGAAAAGTACAGGAGGAGGATAGGAGGAGGCCCACTTCCCCGCCTGGGCGGGCACCAGGTCTGGCGGAGTGGGTGAAGGAGAGGCCACCATAGGAGAGGGCCGCGGGGGAGGCGATGTCAGAGTCGGAGAGCCAGGTTTCAGTAAGGGCGAGAAGGTTAAGGGAGGTGGATAAAAAGAGGTTGTGGATAGCAGTCAGCTTGTTGCGGACTGATCTAGTGTTCCAGAGGGCACAAGAGATAGGGGGAGAGGAGAGGGGAGAGATGGGGATAAGGTTAGCAAGATGGGCCGAGTGCGGGGGAGGGCGGGGAGGGGCAGGGGAGGTAGGGCGGGGGGAGAGTATGGGTATGGACCGAGAGCGGGGAGGCATAGTAGGGAGAGAGAGGGGGGGTGATGGAACGGAGAAGGGCAGAAAAGTGGGTGGAAGGAGGAGGAATCGAGACCAAGAGCAAGGGGGGATGAGGTCGGTAGAGAGGCCTAGAAAGATGGAGCCAAAGATAAGGCAAGGAGGGCTAGGAAGACAAAAGGAAAATAGGGCAGGGAAGGCAAGGAGTAACAGAACAGTGAGATAAAGAAGATAGAGAATAACAGGTAAGAATACTACCAGGGAGACAATAGTGATATGGGAGACAATGGCAAAATGGAAGACAAAGGCAAAATGGAAGACAAAGGCAAAATGGAAGACAAAGGCAAAATGGAAGACAATGGCAAAATGGAAGACAATGGCAGAATGGAAGACAATGGCAGAATGGAAGGCGAACAAAGTAGGGCGAGGGAGTGATGGACAAAAAATGGAGAAGGACTCTAGAGGGCTAAAGACCTGAGTGGAATGGGAAGGTAGTGTCAAAATGGAGTACAGTAAGCATAAAATAACATTGAAATAAAAATAAAATCAAATGCAGTGAATAAAATACAATAAAATGAACTAAATAAGAGAATGTAAAGGTGACCAAATGGTAAAGTAGAAATGAGAAAGAATGTACAATGAAAAGAGCAATACACTGTAAATGAGATGAAAAATGCAATGAGTAATAGAATGAAAAATACAATGTAACAGGAGAATAGAGGACTAAAGAGAGCAGGTACCAGGTGATGAGGAAGGAGATCGCAGGGAACGAGCGAGTCCAGGCAGAGTCCAGGCAGATCATGGGTCACAGGTAGTAGCTGGAGGGACAGTGATCTAAGGGAAACCGAGTTCAGGCTGGATGAGAGGTCCGGGGAGTCACAGAGAGCAGGAGACCCAGAGTCACAGAGAGCAGGAGACCAGGTGATGAAGGACCAGGAGAGCCCAGAGTTAAGGAGGACCAGCGATCAGGAGGGCCAGATGAGACAAATATAAACTATTAACTTATATCCTGTAATAAGTCATGTAAAAGTTAACGTTTCAGAAGAAGATGAACCCACCGTCATTTCAGCCATTGCCCATGCTAGTAACATGCAAGAGGCACCACACGGACAAGGAAAAGAAATGGTCCCATCAGCAGGGGCAGCGGCTGAAATTGGTGAGAATAATGTACAAATTAATAGAAGGGGCAACATTCATTGTACTGCAACAGTAATTCCAGCAATTGGTACAGAATGTTGTAATTTGGTAGGTTTACATCCTGTCAGCACAATAGCATTACCCAATGGGAAGGCGGACAGAGATGGTGGAGTTCCCATAAAATATGTAGTAATGCATTGTCCATGGACTAGGTCTGAGCTGTTTTCAATTATGTCTGATTTCCCTTGGTGTCAGAAATTTATTAAACATTTAGGTAATGCGTATGAGCCAACTAATAAAGACTGGCCAGTGGTGTTGAGGGCCTGTCTTCCTCTCGATACTAATATACAAAAGTTAAGAATTGTATGTTGAAGGAGGATAGATCCTTAACAGATGATGATAATCAGGAAAATATTAAATGAATAATCTCACAATTGGCCATATATTTTCCGGTGTTAGTGAACTGGAACAAAATTTTCACTCTCAAACAAAAGGATAGTGAGATAGCAGCAGACTATTTACGCCATAGCTCTGTCAGCAATGACTAAGTACACAGGGATATCAGATATAAAAGATAATGTGCACCACAGGGAAGCAGCTGTTAAAGTACTAATGGGTGGTCTCAGGAAGTACCTAAAAGCCAGGGTACAAACCTCTTTACCTAATTGGAGAGGCATCACGGTAGATGCACTTAGAGGGTCTGCCGTGGAGCTTGATAAAAATATATGTAAAAGGAAAAAGGCGCAGAGTGATAGGCTAATGATGGTGAGTATCCAGGCTTTAGAAGGACTACATACACAACTTCAGACTCATAACACACAGTTATTTGAAACTGACTTTGTTTTGTTGTCCTCTTCTGTAGATAGGACAGACAAAGAAATATATATACTTAGTAATTAAGGGGATTGATAGAGGAGTACAAATTTCTCTTGAAAGACAAATTAACAATGGGTCATTGTAACACACTTTCTTCTAGGTGCAGTATGATAATGTATTTGGCTGAGATTCATTATCTAAAATTAAGTGTGTACATACTCTGCTATAATGTTGATTTATGTATTCCAGGAACACATGGGAGATACAGAGTATGCGTCACAAAGGATTAATCTTTCACTTCTATTATAGTCATGAAGTCTATCGCAAAGGTATATAGTTGGTGTGATCAAAAGATACTGAGTTCCATACGAGCTAACGATGGATGACACTGGATTGGATGGGTGACATAACTCCCTGTTAAACTTGATAACAATGGGGAGGGGTCATAGTTTATTGAATAGCTAAGGGGATTAGTGGAATAGTAGAACCATTTTCCCACAGTGTCCAATCCAGCTGTCATTTTGCTGTAAAATCTCCTTCTCTGCTTCTTTGCTTCTCTGGTTTTCAGCTTTTCTGTTTGTCATTCAATCAAATTCTTTTTTTTTTTATAATTCATTGCTCTCCTATTTCTCATCCTTTACATCTTTGTCATTATCTCATTCTTTTCTCATAAATAGATACAAAAACACGTAGACATGGTCTCACTCATGAGGCTAAGACATTTGTGACGTCTGACAGAATCAGGGGTACACACACTACATTAACATAGTCACTGAAGTAGCTAGGGGTTTGTTTTTATGTGTTTAGAAGCTGCTGATTTTAAACAGAGGTTTTTCTTGTGGAAATATGATTCATGTTTTATAAATTGAATGTGATATCTGCCTTTTTGTCTCCTGTGCAAAGTGTGCCTTTATATGCACAAAGGGTGGAGGGAGACAGGAGACTCGCTGAAGGTAAATTACGTAGACTCTGTGTAGAACATTGGAGTAAGATTTTTGCCTCAAGACCTGACATAAGTGAAACCCTAGAAAATGACAAATTTTCATGTTTTATATTCTTCACCATTAGACAGACATGTACTGGATATTGTTATACATTCGTCTTCAGCATTTTTCTAGTAAAGGGGGCGACGTTGAGGACTTTTATGGCAATGGCAGTACAAAAGTAGAACACTCACATTACATGTAGGACTTGTGACAGTGACACAGTTACCAACTGAAGTAGCTGTTATTTAAGTTAAAACTTACACACGACTGTGCATGACTTTCACAGCAGGGTGGACATAGCTGTCAAATGGACAGAAGGGTTTTACATGACAACCGACAAATCAATGTTTTGTTTTTCTTTGTATTGTTTTAAATTGTACACACACATAAATTAGTTAACATATATGAGATTTGTGTTACCTGAAGAATAAGCAGTCTGGAAGGCGAAGGGATGTGGTCAGGAGTCTGCCGTAACCTGGAGAGATGGACATGGTAGGCCTGTAGCTCCCAAAATGTATCTTCCAGGCCTAGCTGAAGCAGCACATGGTCTGACTCAGCTGGGTAAAGAAGGTATTTGCAAGCTGGTAAGAGCATATTGGTCTGCATCAGATGTTTCTTCTCAAGCTAGTAGGAAGGCAATGTTCTGTCTTACTTGATTGAGAGAAAATGTCAGGAAGTCAATACCAATAGAGCCATCCCATACCCCTCCTACAGATGGACTTTCTCCAGGTAAAACAAATCAACTTCATCCAATTACCACCATGCAGGATCCTCAAGTATGTACTGGTGTACTAATGAAATATATCTGGATAAAGGTTTATTGAAATGTTTCTAATTTATTGCTGTGTCATACTCAGGGGTTATGTTAGTAGATGGGTTGTCCCTAGAGTTATAGAAAGTGATAGGGGTATTCATTTTATTGGTAATAACTTTATAATGTATGAGCAGTGATAGTAAGTTACCTACTTATAATCAACCACAAAGCAGTGGGAAAATAGAGTAATGGTACTAGCTAGAATGAATTGAATAGAAAGAGGGTTGAAACTTGATTGGAGTGGCTGGAAGATACGGCCACTAGTCCTTCCCAATATCAAAATCACTCCTAAACTGCCTCTTAACCTGTCATCTTTTGAAATGGTTTTGACTTTTCTTGCGATGAGTTTGTAGTGGAGAGACTGTTCTAGATCTTGAAAGGTAAATCAAATAGTGAGACAGCAGCAAAGAACGTTCAAAACACTGTCTCCTGAGGTGTTACACTAACTGTTATGATGTTGGACTGGGAGAGTATGTTGTGAAACTCTAATTTCCTACACTCAGGTTGTTTGACAGACCGGTACTGTCACACACCGGGTGATCGGGCGGCGCACCCGACCCCCGGCAGACTTACCTTCCTCCGGCGGTCTGCTTAGTCTCAGGCCCGCTGCATGTAAAACCTTGGCTGCTCTCCCATTGGCCAGACTATTTGGCACCAAGTTTAAAAGGCACCTCCCCTGGACATCCGTTGCCTGTTCTTTTAGTCATCCCTTGGTGCTAGACGTGTCTTTCCTTAAGTGTCCGGCTAGACTGCAGAGCTGATGCTCCATCCACTGTACTTGTGTGCTAATCTATTTGTCCACATACCTGACCCTCTACAGTTGTCTCAAGGCTGATTCTCTCCACTCTACTCCTGTGTATTAACCAGCTAGACTGCAGAGCTCACGCTCCATCCGCTGTACCTGTGTGCTATTCTATTCGTCCGCAGAGCTGACCCTCTACAGTTGTCTCAAAGCTGATTCTCTCCACTATATCCCTGTGTGGTAACTGGCTAGACTGCAGAGCTGACGTTCCATCCGCTGTACCTGTGTGCTATTCTATTTGTCCACAGAGCTGACCCTCTACAGTTGATACAAGGCTGATTCTCTCCACTCCATTCCTGTGTGGTAACTGGCTAGACTGCAGAGCTGACGCTACAAATGCTGTTCCTGTGTCTTTATTTATTCTACAGCGGTTCTGACTATTCCTTCTACCATTCCATCTCACCAGACCTCCCCAAAGGGTTTCGTTCAGTACTCTTATCGGGGGCCGGGACCTGCGAGTCAGACGCAGCTAAGCCCATACGGCTTTGCGGCGGTTCCTGGTGAACACGTCTCCTCGTTAGACTCCGCGCCCTGCTAGAGTAGCGCTAAACTGTATGAACTCTAGGATTGACATTGTAAAGCCTTGACCCCTCGTGTGGAACGGTGACAGTAAGAACAGGCCATACTTATCTTTACTATGTCAGATCCCAACGTGAAAACCTCTGCTAAGGGCATTTGCTCAGCCGAGTGGAGCTACAGGACGCGATTCAACGGCAGCTTCTACAGGGCTTTCAAAGTCTCGCGGCCCATATTGACTTCTTGCAAGCACCTCCAGCTGCCCAGGTGGCGAATCCTCCGGCACCTCTCGCAGCTGCTCCCTCCAATTCTACCCTGCGTATCCCAACTCCCTCTAAGTTCGATGGGGACTCCAAATTCTGCCGTGGCTTCCTGAATTGATGTTCCATACAGTTTCAGCTCCAGCCACAGAACTTTCCCACCCAGCAGTCTAAGGTGACATATCTAATATCTTTGTTATCTGGCCAGGCCTTAGTCTGGGCTTCATCTCTCTGGGAACGCGATGACCCACTCCTGGCAGACAGTGCTGCTTTCATCACTGCATTCCATAGAATATTTCATGAGCCTGGAAGAGTCACCTCAGCGGCATCCAGCATCCGTCCGCCTCCGCCAATGTTCCCGTTCGGTGTCCCAATATGTCATTTAATTTCAAACCCTGTCTTCTGAACTTCGCTGGAACAATGAAGCATTGGTGGCCACCTTTTGGCAGGGCCTGTCTGACAAAATCAAGGATGCCTTGGCCTCACAGCAGCTACCCACTACACTTGACGCCATGATCTTGCTTTGCAACTGTGTGGACCTTCACTTCCGTGAAAGATCTTCCGAGAAGGACACCACTCGGCACACTCCGGCTAAACTTGCACCGCATTTTTCTAATCCGGTACTGGTGGACGAACCCATGCAAATTGGGTGCTCCCGTCTAACCCCAGAGGAAAGTGACAGGAGACTTAAAAACAAATTGTGCCTGTACTGCGCTGATTCGGGTTATCTTCTGAACTCCTGCTCCAAGAGGTCGGGAAATGCCAGACCCTAACCTGCTCCAGAGAGGTCAGATTAGGGCTCTCCAAAATCTCTCCCTCTTTTGAAACTCCCAAGATCTGCTCCTTCACTGTTACCCTCCACGGGCCCTTAGGTCCCATTCTTACCTCTGCCCTCCTGGACTCTGGAGCAGCTGGGAACTTCATTTCTTTTACTTTGGTTTCACAGGTTTCCAAACCATTCGTGCCCCTTGAAGTTCCGGATTCCATCACAGCCATTGATGGGTCCCGAATAGCCAACGGGACTGTGGAATCCCATACCATGACTATCATCATCCAGGTCGGAGCGCTACATTGTGAAGAAATTACTTTTCATGTGCTCCTATCTACCACTATTCCCATCATCTTGGGACTACCATGGCTCCAGCAGCACTCTCCTCAGATAGATTTGTCCACTTCTCAGATTCTCTCCTGGGGTTCCCCGTGCTTCCGGAAGTGTCTTACTCAAGTTCAACCTCTCTGAGTCATCTCTACCTCCTCTGAGTCCAAATCCACGATCCTGCCCAAGCAATATCATTCGTTTTTGGATGTGTTTGACTGTCGCCCGTGGGAATGTCCTATTGAACTCCTGCCGGGGAAGATTCCTCCTCGAGGTCGACTATACCCTCTATCTTTACACGAGACTTCTTTTATGTCTGAGTATATTAAGGAGAACCTTCTACTAGGTTTTATCAGACCTTCATCACCGTCAGCCGGAGCAGGCTTTTTCTTTGTAAAAAAGAAGGATGGATCCTTTAGGCCATGCATTGACTATCATGGACTGAACGCCATAACGGTCAAAAACCGATATCCCATTCCGCTCATCGATGAGCTTTTTTTTTTTTTTTAAATTCTTTTTTTATTGAAAAGAAAATTAAACAGCTTTTACAAATATATCTGTTTTGCATTGAACGATGCATTAAAGTCATTAATAAACATTGCATATAAAGATACAGTTACACGAATGAGGTGTGTCAGTGCACCAGTATAGAAAACAAAGTACCATTTAGTATACCATAATACATCATGTAGGGATGGGGGAAAGGTCAAGAGGGATACAGACAGGGAAGGAGGGATAAATCAGAGAGGAGAAAGAGGGGAACGGGGGGTGGGGGGGTTCACCTATTCCACTGAGAATATAGTGGTGAATCCTTAAATTCGAGCCACTTGAACCATATATAGTAATACTCCCTATATTTGTCCCTTGATGAATAGAGTATGTCATCCATCATTCTATAGGATTCTAAATGGGCAAACCACTCTTTGATGGTAGGAATATTCTGTGATCTCCAGTGCACCGGGATCACGGCCTTTGCCGTGTTGCTAAGGTTTTTAATTGTTGATTTTTTATATTTTGAGATGGTCAATTTATTAAGATTCAATAACCAGTATTTGGGGCAATTAGGTGGTTCAACGCCCATTATTTCTTTAGAAATCAAAAGAACTGCATCCCAAAAAGTTCTAAGAGCTATGCACTCCCACCATATATGCAACGGAGTACCTGGCGCTGACATACATCGCCAACACATGTTTGACATCCCAGGCACCATCTTAGCCAGCAGGTTGGGGCATCTATACCACCTAGTCAAAATTTTATATTGTGTCTCCACCACCCGTACACTGACCGAGCTTGACTGAGTGCGTAAGAGGATATATTTCCAATCTTGCTCAGGTATCGTGCAAGCCAGCTCCCTCTCCCATTCTCTAATGAAGGTGGGTTGTTTGTTATAAGCATGTTCAATGAGCATACTGTAAATGAGAGACAAAGTATGGCTAGGATATAATGCAGTGGTACATATAGATTCAAACTGGGTAAGCGACCTCCCCACCGACTCCCGGACCTCCGAAGATCCCAGAAAATGGCGGAGCTGTATATATCGCCAAATCTCCGCATTTGGTAGTTGCCATTTAGCTTGCAGAATGGTGAAGGGTAAGACCCCAGACGCGTCCACCAGCTGGCTAGCCCTGCGGAGTCCTGCCCCAATCCAACATCTGAATGTCTGTCTAGTAAGTCCTGGGGGAAACTCTGGATTGTCAAATATCGATGAGCTTTTTGATTGTATTAAGGGGGCTTGGATCTTCACCAAATTGGACCTACGAGGCGCCTATAATCTTATTCGGATCAGAGCTGGAGACGAGTGGAAGACGGCGTTTGATACACATGATGGCCATTACGAAAGCCTTTTGGTCTGTGCAATGCACCTGCTGTATTCCAAAGTTTTGGCAATTAAGTATTCAAAGACCTCCTCTATGTATGTGTCGTCGTATATTCTAATCTCTCCTGACATCACCTCCCATCGTCTCCATGTGACAGAAGTTCTCTCCAGGTTACACTTAAACCAATTGTTCTGTAAACTGGTGAAATGCTCCTTCGAACTCCACCAAATGCCGTTTCTGGGTTACATCGTATCCGGATCCGGACCACAAATGGATCCAGACAAGTTTAAAGCTATCTTGGACTGGCCCCTTCCACTTGATCTGAAGCCTACTCAGCGATTCCTTCGGTTCGCCAATTAATACAGACAGGGCTACTCCACCATTGTAGCGCCCATTGTGGCCCTTACACAAAAGGGCTTCAACCCCAAATCTTGGCCATCAGCCGCATTGGAGGCCTTTGACTTTCTTAAAAACACCCTCGCCTCAGCACCCATACTCAGACAACCTGTGACACCTCCTCCCCACTCTTTCTGGGGATCGATGCCTCTAACGTGGGCATTGGAGATGTTCTCTCTCAGAAATCTCCCCAAAACTCCAAACCAAATTACTTTATCTGCCTTATGTTTTGCGTTACGGCAAAAACTCACGTTTTTCTAATAGAATTAAAAACGCTAGATTCAATTGACATTAGGGATCCCATTTTTTGGGGGGTGTTTAAAAAATGTATACATTACTACCACAATAAAAATCAGCCAGGTACTCTGTTTCACAGTAGAGAAAAAAATAATGAAGTTCATGTTCGATTACTGTTGTACCGCATACATAATTAACACAAGAAACCATGAAATTTAAAACCATTAACATAACTGAAGTTGAGTCAACAATCTCATTATTTTTCCCTTGTTTGGAACTTGTTGTAACGGTCTGTAATTTTCTGACGGGTGGTGGACATTTCATGTTTTTTGGGTGATCTGATGTGGAATGACCCAGGGGATAAGGAATTGCTGGTAATCAAGGCGGCCCTGACTGAATGGTGGTATCTTCTTGAAGGGGCACGACACCCGGTTACAATTTTCACCGACCACAAGAACCTTCTATATCTCCAAATCGCACAATGCTTAAACCCCAGACAGGCACGCTGGTCAATCTTCTTTTCCTGCTTTGAGCTCTGTATTACTTTTAAGCCTGGGTACAGAAATAAAAGAGCCGACGCTCTCTCCCATGCATTTCCTGCTCACATGCTCTCGGAGGATGACCCGTCTCGCCCTATCTTGGACCCTAAATCCTAGTGTCTGCTACTCAGCTCAAGTCTCCTGTTCCTCCATTTAGGAAAACCTTTGTCTCTCCTGGACTCTGCCATAAGCTCCTGAAACACTTTCATTCCACTATTTTCTCTGGTCACTCTGGCATCCGCAAAACCGCGGAAGTAATATCCAGAAATTACTGGTGACCAAGTCTTCACTCCGATGTCAAGGACTTTGTTTCCTCCCGTAGCACTTGCACTCAAAACAAGTCCACGCATCAGCTTCCAGCCGGCCAGCTACTTCCATTACCTCAGGAACCTTGAACCCATATCAGTATGGATTTTATTACCGATCTTCCACCTAGCAAGAACTGTACCATCATATGGGTTGTGATGGATCGACTTTCTAAAATGGTCCATTTCTTCCCACTTCCTGGTCTTCCTTTGTCTCCAATCCTAGCATCCTACTTTGTCAAGGAGATATTCCGTCTGCATGGCTGTCCTCTCGAAATCGTCTCGGACCGAGGCGTCGAATTTGTTTCCAAATTTTGGAGGTCCGTCTGCAAATTCATGGGAATCAAATTGAATCTATCCTCTGCCTACCACCCTCAATCCAACAGGCAGACCGAACGGGTGAACCAGGACATAGAGACTTTCTTCAGGATGATTTCTTCCGCCAGTCAGGACAATTGGGTGGATCTCCTACCGTGGGCTGAATTTTCTCACAACAACACCTTTCATGAATCTACCTCTAAGTCTACTTTTCTGGTGGTTTATGGGCACCACACTTCCCTCCCTAAATTCACAAGACTCCCACCCACCCAGGTTCCCACTGCTAATTCATTGTACTGCAACTTTCTCTCCATACGGACTCAAGTAAGATCCCGCCTTAAGAAGTCCTCTAGACGCTATAAATTGACCACTGACAAGCAGGCTGAGAGCTTCCCTCTTGTGAATGGTTCGGTAGGTCTGTGTTTCGTGGTCAACTGTGGGGTGAGCCAGGTTTGCCCCCTAAGCCTCCTCCTGTATGTGTTTGCAGTAGATCCTTTTGTTCGAAGGATTGAAGGCGGCACGATAGAAGGAGTGCTGTTGGGTCTGGAATGTCCACTGATGGTCATGGCCTATGCCGATGATGTTACTGTTGTCATTTTGAGTCCCGCAGAAGCAATAGAGGTAGCAGCTCTGGTCTGCGGGTACTCCAAAACCAGTGGCTCGTTGGTAAATCAGGAAAAGAGTGAAGTTTTCTGGATGGGAGAGGAAGGTTGTCAATTCAGACAGTCTTTCCCGGGCCAGTAACAAGATCAAGATCTTAGGTATTCAGTCGGCCCCGCGATTACGCCAAGCAAAACTGGGAGCTCAGGCTGGAGGAAGCTTCCCGGAAGGTAGAGAGCTGGAAGAGGTGGAAACACTCTCTCAGGAACAGGGTGGACCTTGTTAAGACCTTTCTGATCCCGGTATTCTTGTATGTCAGCTATGTGTGCCTATTGCCGCAGTCTTTATGGTCTAGGGTTTATGCAGATTTCTTCTATCTACTTTGGGGGAATAGGCTTAATCTGATCAGGCGGGTGGTAACCTACCAATTGAGGAAGGATGGTGGCCTGGGTGTGACTAACCCAATGCTTTTCTTTCTTACAACTTTTTTAAAGTTGCACCTGAGTAGTCTCTTTGTTGAGACCCCTCCTCAGTGGGTGGGTGGCTTCAGGGTCTAAGTGAATCCTTTCCATAAGGCATGGTTTGGGGGGGGGGGCGCGGTGAGAGATTTTCGGGTCCATCACGGGTATCTCCCAGCCTACGTTTCCTTGGGATTGAAGGTGACAAGGCATTGGGGCCTGGGGGCGGGGGAGGTCAGGAGCTCTTCTAGAAGGGAGTTGGAGAAGAGAGTCCTGAGCTCTCACTTTTGGGTCTCGCTGTCACTGAGGGACTGCCCGGGTAATGTGAGTTCGGAGGGGTTTTCCCTGATTCATTTGGGGAGAATCCCGTTTAAGCTCTGGGACATTGCCTGGCTCTCCTTTCAAGGGGAACTCTATGTGAGAGGGAACCTCAAGTACAGAAGTGCCAATGATCATGTCTGCCCACTGGAGAAGTGTCTAGGGGCGGAGGAGACTATGGACCACTTCTTACTTTGGTGTCCCTTTAAGGTAGATCCCTTGTCTTTCGGGACTCAGTTACCCAGAATGAGTCTATGGGACATTCAAGGCTAGGTGGCGGCCTTTGATTTCTGCACTATTTTCTTAGTTAGTTTAGTGGTTAGGTACTTTACATGGAACGCAAGGTGTGAAGTGGTGGCGGGTGACATTTTCCACGAGGTATGAAACTGAGGGATATGGAGAAGCGCCGGATGACCAATGCCAACTGGTTCAGACTCTGGCGGGGTCTGAGACCTCCTTAGCGTTGTCAAAGTCTGGTGTCTTCCCATTCTAAGTGGCTTTTTCTCGCTATCCTTTAACCCCCCCCCCCTAGATTTTGTTGGTTAAAAGTATTTTTCAAGTGTGGCTTACATACATCTACAGTTTGCTTCTTTGTGGCGGGTGTAATGTGTGTTGTATTTGCTATATTGTATTCGGTTATGTCTTGTTTAGTGGTGGCACCTTTTCTGTTTTATGCATTTTTACCCTATTTATATTTGGTACTTATGCTGGACTTTTATGGGCATAGCCCTTTGATTCTCTGTTTGAGCTTCGATGGGAGCAATCCCAATGCTTACTTCTTGTTTTAAAGTCTAGGTGCCACCATTGGTTATGTATTTGTATGCTATGTTGCAAGTATTTAATAAAAAACAATTTCAGCCATCGCATAGTCTGTGGGCATCCTCCATTGTATTGGTTTCCAAGAAGGACAAGACAACGTGGTTTTGCGTAGACTACCGCCGGTTGAATGAGGTGACCATGTTTGATGCCTAACCCCTGTCCCGAATTGACGCTCTGTTAGACGAGTTAGCTGGAGCAAAGTATATTTCCACCATTGACTTGAGCAAAGGGTATTGGCAGATAACGCTGACCCCTGAGGCTCAGGAATGGTCGGCATTCATCACCCCATTTGTCCTGTTCGAGTTTAAGTCCATGCCATTTGGGATGAAGAATGCGCCAGCCACATTCCAGCGTGTGGTTGATTACCTGCTCACTTTACTTGGATGACAATGCCATTTTCAGTAAATCCTGGGAGGATCATTTGAAACATGTAGGGCAAGTGTTGGAGAAAATTCACTGGGCAGGTCTGACCATCAGAGCAGACAAGTGCCAGGTAGGGATGTCAGAGGTACAGTACCTGGGTCATCGTGTGGGGGGAGGTAGGGTTAGGTCAGAACCAGCTAAGGTAGAGAAAATCCGAGACTGGCTCCAGACCACCACCCATTTACATGTACTGGCATTCTTAACGACTGCAGGGTACTACAGATGTTCTGTCCCAGACTTTAGTACTTTAGTGAAGCCCCTGACATATCTCACTAAGAAGAAACTCCCCAAAGTAGTTGACTGGACACCTGCTTGTAAGCTGTCATTTTAGTCGTTAAAGAAAGTCTTGGTTCATGCTCCAGTACTGTTGGGACCCAATTATGACAAGGACTTTATTGCGTAAACTGACGCGTCACAGTATGGACAAGGAGCAGTACTTAGCCAGGTGGGGCCTGATGGGCAAGAGCACCCCGTGACCTATTTGAGCAGAGAGCTGCTAAACCAGGAGGTGGGGTATGCCACAATTCACAAAGAATGTTTGGCCATTGTTTGGGCAGTGAATAAACTTCAACCTTATTTGTATGGACGACATTTTACTGTGGTGACTGATCATAATCCTTTAAAGTGGCTACTACACACCTCAGGGTAAAATGGCAGATTGTTGCATTGGAGCCTTGCCCTGCAAATTTATGACTTTCACATAATTCACAAGCAAGGTGTTCGGAACCCCTCCAGCTAGTACAGCAAAACCCGAAGTCTGCTCCGAAAGTCTGGTGTTCACTGTTGCCCCTAGTGGTGGGGACAGACTTGGCTGCAGACAAACAAAGGGTCGTGAGATGTGCATTGGCTGGGGAGAACCCAGGAATAGAGTTACCTAGGCCATAGAGTAGGATGTGCAGGAGAGAGTCCGGTGAGACACCGAGTGGATAGTGTCAAGACTGATATATCACTCGTGGCCACTGGAATGAATAAGGAACTGTTGATATAGAAGTCCCCTGATCCACAGCGACTTCTGTACCGGTGCTTGTCCAGAAAAGAACGGAACTTGCAGTGATAGTTAAAGATGATGAAACCGAACGTAGGCAGTAGCCAAGGGTAACTACAACCCACAGTATCGGTGAAAGTCTGGAGATTTGAGAGAAACAGTTCTTAGGTGGTTGCCAGGGGTAACTGCAACCCACAGTACCGGTGAGTGTCCGGAGATTTAGGGGTAACAGTTCTTAGGCAGTTGCCAGGGGTAACTGCAACCCACAGTACAGGTGAGAGTCAGGAGATTGGAGGGAAACAGTTCCTTAGCGGTTGCCAGGGGTAACTACAATTATAGGCACATGGTGATATATGTAAACAGTCAATAGTACCTGTGGCAAGTTTGAGTCTGGAGCCAAAGGAAGATTGTTGAAATCTAAGCGCAGAGATGCTACAGGGGCTGCGTCTCCATATAAGGTAGGATGAGCAGAGGAGCTGCAGATCACGCCGGAGGCATGCCTGGGAGCACGACTTTATTGGGGTCCAGGAAAAAATTGACTGGAACTGGTGAGTAGATAGTAGAATCATCAGGAACAGAATCAGGTCTGGTACACGGGATATCAACACAGAAGAGTCAAACAGAGCCGAGTCGGTACACAGGGAAATCCAATGAAGAGTAGTCAGGAACGGAAACTGTCTAGTACACGGGAATACACTAGGCCGGCAGGAAGCGACAGGAGCAGGTAACAGGGCAAACACAAGGGAGCGGAACTCTAAGGTAAACGTATTACCGGCAATCCTGCAGAGGATTAGCCGGCTATTTAAGGAGAGCAGAACCATTAGGCTGCAGGTGATAATGAAGAAGCCAGGTGAATGGGCTAGCAGAAACAGGTTGACCAGGTGAGGCATAATATAGAAATGACAGCATGAATTGAGGGCAGATTCTGACAGAGAACAGACCTAACTGACCCTATCCAATACTTATCCAATCTATCTAGCTAATCCATCTGCTTATCTGATCTACCTAAACTAATATATCTAATCTATCTCAGAACTAAACTAACTACTTATCTAAACACCCAGTGGCATCTAAGTTACCTAACTACTTACCTACCTATCCCTATCTATCTATCTACTCTGACAGAGAGCCCGGCGAGTCATAACACAAGGAAAGGCTCACAGCAATGCGGATGAACTGTCTCGCCAGTATGAGCCAGATCCCCCAGGTCACCTCCGGTAACCCTAAGAACTGCAGTAACAGGATCCAAATCGTTGGGACATGGCACACTGATTGCCCGTGTGGACAAGGGGGGGGGGTTCAGGAGTGTGACCCGATCACTTATAACTAACTTATGGTATAAATTTATTTAAAGGAAATAGCGCAGGGCGCTTTTTTATATAATTGCAAATGTACCTATTTTTAATATTGTGGGTAGGTTGGTAAAAAAGATATCTTTACTTCTGAGACCAGGGGAAGAAATTTGCTTGTTTTATCTTTGCTAGAGGAAATGCATGATTTCTGAGGTATATATCTGATACAATAAGCCTTTGTGAAGGAAGTCTTGATGTGGGGAAATGAATTGCTTTGGGTTTTGCACCTTTCTTTGGGAATGTGTATTCTGCGACAGTCTGAAGAAAGCACCCATGTTAATCTCATGTTAATTGTAACAAGCCGCGGCGGCTTCAGGCACCGCCGCGACTCCCTCCTTCTGGTACCCTCGCATCCCGGCCATCGTCATGACGACCAGGACGTCACTTCCGCTTTGTCCCGGCCATTGCCAAGGCAACGGTCGGGACGCTCTTTGGTTGCTAGCGCCGCGTTCCGGCACCTAGGGCAGCCGGGCGCGCGCGCAAAGCAAAATTAATTATTGCCCAGCTGGGCTGTTTTCACTTCTCCTGCTTCTAGGGCAGTTTTCTATTGGCCCACACTAGTATATAAGGCAGGAAGGGGCAAGCCCTCCCTGCCGGTTATAGTTCTTGCTTAGCTGTGTTCTAGCCTGCTGTGTTCTTTGCTCTCTGCCATCCATTGTATTTTTGATTATTGTTGTCGACCTTTGCCTGGATATCTGACTACATTTGACTGCCTGTGCCCCTTGATCTTTTGTCTGGACTCTTATGCTGCTGTTTTGCCTGTGCCCTCTGACCTCGGTTTGTTCATTAGATACGCTGTTTGCTGCCGGCCCTCGACCCTTGCCTGGACTTCACTCCGCTTTCCTGGGTTCTCCCCAGCCGGTGCACATTTCACGACTCTCTGTCCCCACCACCAGGGGCAACAGTGAACACCAGAATTTCAGAGTAGACTCCGGGTTTTGCTGTACCGGTTGGAGGGGTTCCTAACATTAATTAGACCTTTTGATGTGTGAGAGTCTAGCACCTGAAGGCACAGGAAGGTTTAATTAGACTGCTCTTATATTTCCTGTGTCCAGAATAAGATGCAGGAAATCACAGTAAGTTTGAGAATATCACAGATAAGTGTAAATATTGTTAGCTTTGCATTGCATGTAAATACATGTTTGGGTAAACAAATTACATCCTGATTCTAAAAATAGCTCAGACCTCAAGGGGACTGGCTTACCCAGTCAGGCTGTGTTCAAATCTGTATAAAAATCACTGTCTTGTATTGAAAATTGTTCTTCTCATTCCATCTGACCTGTTCCCCAGTACTTTCACACAGGGTGAGAAAATAAACATCATTTGCTTCAAAGACCTGCTTGAAAACATCTTCCATGCTGAAAATCCTGTGACCTACAGATTAGACCCAAAATCTAATCCGTTCCCACCTGTTTCTGAGGTTTGGACCCAGCATCCAGTACCACCACTCTACCTGCTACCCAGCAGCTCTGGCCAGTGTGATAGGCCAGGAGGAATCCATCCACAGCAACCCTGATCTATAGGAAGAAGAGGTCAGGAGTACCAGCCCAGGTACACCAGTAACGGGGTACACTAGCAGCATCAGTTACCCAGAAGAAACCCGGGACTGGATACCGGTAAGGAGTCCAGTGGTGGCAGCATTTGTAAGCCCCTCCTGCTGCGATGAGAGGGCGCATTTGGGATAACAAAGGGAAATGGTGGAAAAGTAAGCCCAGCCGGTTCCCAGCAACAACAGACAGGGTGGCATAGGTGGCCGATCCACCAATTAGTAAAATTGTGATATGATCCTCACAAATAGCAGAGGATGTTTTTGCAGCGGACAATGCGGCCTTAGCCTTACCAGTGATGGTGAGTATGTCTACAAAATGTCCTGAGCAAATTCTACCCTGCACTTTACTTCGAATGTCCCTAAGGACTGCTATATTTGCACAGTAAATAACACCCTCGCCCACTAACTGCTTAGGGTGCCTTCACCAGCGGCACTAGCATGGTGGCAGGCACTGCCCAAATTTTTTTTCTAGAAGCCGGCTCAACCTCTCATTATTACTCCTGGACCCAGAGGAAACATAATTTTCTGAACAAGAGCCTGAGCTTGGGCTACCACCAGAACCCACATCGAAGACATGTTTACCACCTCAGTTGACATTCCCTGAGCAGATGTGGATGCACTTTCAAAAACAGCTCTGCACCGACTCCTGTGCCGGGATGATACACTTCCAGCCAAAACTGTAGCAGAATAAACAGAAATAGAGCTCCCCGTTCCAGGAGCAAAACTCTAAGGCACAGCTGAACAGGCTGAAGTGTCCAGTAATGTATTATAGGCTCTGACAAAGTCAACCCAGCAAAACCAGTCTGACCATGGTTGCTGTCCTATTAGAAGTAACGTGGAAGCAACTGTGTGGCAAGCAACCAGTGGAGGAACCAGGGTGGATGCAAAACCCAGCCCAAGACCTGCTCCACCAGTACACCAACAGCATGTTGCAATGGCCCAGGGACACAGAGTGCATTAGAGGCCTGTGCTAAATTGGATCTCATCGAGGCTAAGGATGACATTGCTGGTGGAGTACGGGCAAACAGCAACACATTATAATTAGGCATGTCATTAGCGGTAGCTAAATTTCCACCTTGTATTTGACCAAAGCTGGGACCAAAGGCTTTAAAAGGGTTTTTGCAAAGCTCTATAACCTAAAAACAGATTGTCTGGAAATGGAGAATTAGCTAAATATGGGCCATAAGCTTGAAAATGGTCAGGCACAGGGGGGAAACCAAAGGGTTGGCAAGGATAATTGAAAGGAAAGGTAAAAGTACTAAGGCTAAATTAAAACCATCCAGACTCTACTACCTGCCAAGGTGAAGTGGGTTGTATAAGTGCAGGAAAGGAGGGTGCACTGGATACCTGACCAGTAGACCAAGGAAATATACTGCACAAAGGATGGGCAACATTTGCCAGGGAGGGTGCAGAAAAATAGGAATGATGCTGTTGAATTGCAGGGTTGCTAGTTACTGGAATGTGGGATTCAGTTAGAGATGCTCAGGCTCGGTTCCCCGAACTTAGCAGATCCGAGTACCGAGCCGAGCCGGCTTGTTACTTTCACACGCCCTCAGAGTTGAAAACGAGACAAAACATCATTGTTACGCCGTTGATCTTGCGAGTTTTGGATTCTATAAGTACCGCCCTACAAAGCGATCCAGCGCAATTGCACAGAGGGACACATGAGGGGTAGCACGGTTCTTGGCAGTCTCAAGTGCAGTTGGGCAGCTTCATAGCTAGAAAAGAAAGAGGAGGGGTAGCAGTGTTCTTCAAAGTCTCCAGTGACAATCAGGAGAGTTCCATTGCTCCATTGCTAATTGTCATTGCTGAAATAGAAATAATAGGGCTGGCAGGCTTGGTCTTCTAAATCTGCAGTCACATTGTATTGTGTTATATAGGAAACACACAAAGAGGAGAGCTCCATTGCTAATTGGCATTGCTGAAATAGAAATAATAGGGCTGGCAGGCTTGGTCTTCTAGATCTGCAGTCACATTGTACTGTGTTATATAGGTAACACACAAAGAGGAGAGCTCCATTGCTAATTGTCATTGCTGAAATAGAATTAATAGGGCTGGCAGGCTTGGTCTTCTAAATCTGTAGTCACATTGTACTGTGTTTATATTGATAACACACAAAGAGGAGAGCTCCATTGCTAATTGTCATTGCTGAAATAAAAGTAATAGAGCTGGCAGTCTTGTTCTAAATCTGCAGTCCCATTGTACTGTGTTATATAGGTAAACACAAAAAGGAGAGTTTCATTGCTCCATTGCTAATTGTCATTGCTGAAATAGAAATAATAGGGCTGGCAGGCTTTGTCTTATAAATCTGCAGTCACATTGCACTGTGTTATATAGGTAACACACAAAGAGGAGAGCTCCATTGCTCCATTGCTAATTGCCATTGCTTAAATATAAATAATAGGGTTGGCAGTGTTCTTCAAAATCTTCAGTTTCATTGTACTGTGCCATAGCCCACCCAGAAATAGGACAAGTGGCAGTGTTTAGTGCTGAAACAGAAATTAAAATAATAGGGCTGGCAGTGTTATTAAAAGTCTCCAGTCACACTTTACTGTTCCATAGCTCATACAGAAACAGGAGGGGTGTCAGTATCCTTTTCACTCTCCAGTCTTCAGTCACATTGTTCTTGTCACTCTCCAGTCACAGTCATGATGATACTAATCCCTCTACCTCATGTGCTAAAGCCTATGTTCAAATACATAGTGATTTTAGGTGAGGGAAACAAAAATGTAAATAAAAAGTTTGTACCTTTTTAAAGAAAAAAATACCTCTCTAATAAAGGTGAAAGTTCATCGTAGAAAAACATAAAATTGCCAACATGCCAGTCTACCCAAAATATTAGCAAGCATACCTTCTCTCAGCTAGATCTCAGCACCTGCAATATACACTGTCATCATATTCACCCTCATCACTGTGTATATCATCCTCAAACAATACAAATTCATCCCCGCTGGAATCCACCATCACAGAAGTCTGTGTACTTTGATGTAATTGCCAGTAATGGTCTTCCTAATAGAATTTGTAGTTTATTGTATGGAAGAGCTGTCACAATTTTTGGGCAATTCTTTTAGAGCAGACAAAATGTCAAAATGTTGTACAGACTCATCTGGTTTCTTGGGAAAGCTAAGATTTTTGCTACCAGCAATTTCCAGAGAAACTGAAGGATGAGACGTCATTGTGTCATGTTCCACTTAAACTCTCAGCTTGCTGACCAGGAGCTCATTGCATCTCTTGAGATCTGGGTCAGTTGGAAAGAAAGAGAATACATAGCTCTTAAACCTAGGATCAAGCACAGTTGCCAAAATGTAATGATGTGATTTCAAGACGTTGATAACTCTTGGATCCTGGCGAAGCAAATAAAGCACTTAATCTACAAGTCCAACATAATTAGCGGAATTGCTTTGTTTCATTTCATCCTTCAATTTCTCTTGCTGCTTTTCAAAAAGTCTAATTAGAAGAATCAATTGATTCAAGCTAACAGTGTTTGCACTCTCTTCACATGTGACTACTTTGAGTGGTTTCAGCACCTTGCACAACACAGAAAGTATTCTCTACTGCGCTGGACTAAAGTACATTCCCACTAAATTCTACTGTTCTTGCAGCTGCTGCATTGTCCTACATGCTGTTGCAGAATCACGAAAAATGACGCTAAATATTTCGGGACACAGACAGCATCTCCTGCATGTCATTGTCATTTTTAAAAAAGTTCAGTATCACCAAGTTGATTGTGTGAGCAAAACAGGAAATGTGATGGAATTCCTCTCGCTGTAATGCTCTAACAATATTGGTGGCGTTATCAGAAATCACAGGATAAGCCATGTTGTAATGACATCCCTTAGTTTTTCAAACAGGTTGTCAGGGGTTTTACCTCTGACCTGCGCTTTATCTCATCTCTGATAACCACCTCTCACTCCCGCCTTCAATACTTCTCCCGTGCTGCTCCCAACATATGGAATTCCATACCATGCTCAATCAGACTTTCCCACAACCTTCAAATCTTTAGATGTTCTTTCAAAACTCATCTCTTTTTTAGAGGTGACCTTAATCTCGATAACACTATTCACACTAATGCATTGTCACAACTATCCCAATCTCCACTCTGAGCCACACTCACACCTCTTGTTTCAGCTGTGCCCTCTACCCTTTAGAATGTAAGCTCTCTAATGAGCAGGGTCCTCCATAACCTTTTCTTTCATGTCTTCATTCATTTTGTCTATTCTTGTTTTACGTATGCCCTGTTTTATGTATGTCCTTATCTTCCCTACTGTATGGTGCTGTGGAGCAATGTGGTGCCTTACAAATCTACGATAATAATAATAATAATATGCCTCTTAGTGAAGCAGATGATACACAGAGTAGCCTATCTCTGAAAAATGTGATGTTCTTGGGTACATGCTGCTGCTGTCCCTGCTAGTGAAGGCGAATCACCAACCCAGTGGGCTGCCACATTCATACAATTGCTAGTTTGCCTAGTTCCGCTTGTCCACATATTTGTGGTTATGTGTACCGTGGGTAGAGTGGAATTTTGTAGCCCAATAATTACATTTTTACGAACCTTCTGGTAGAGGTGAGGAATAGCTTTTCTAGTGAAATGGTGTTGTGATGGAATTTGGTAATGGGGACAGAAGACCTCAAGTAACTGTCTAAAACCAGCTGCATTAATAGTGGATATTGGACGCATATCTAATACTAGCATAATTGCCATGGCGTCTGTGATCCGCTTTGCGACTGGGTGACAGTTTTCATACGTGATTCCTCTTGCAAAGGATTGTTTAACAGTCAATTGTTGTAAACTACTAGTAGTCTTTTTGTTGGTCTGCTTCTGGGTTGAAGATTCACCCTCAACAGCAGGAGCAGCAGCAGTGGGCCTAACGCTCAAGGATTCTTCTGAGGAGTCCTGGATAGGGGAGAAGTCATCTCGCCTTAGAAACCTGGATGCAGGACTAACTCTGATCACTTGTGATGATATTGATGATGAAGGTTTTGGGAGTGTAGAGTGCAGGTGCTGGGATCTTGCTGAGAGAAGAGAAGTAGCTGATGCTGGACTGCTTGTTGTTATTTTTAGCATAAGTTTCTGATATTCACAAAAGTTTTCCAATGAACTCACTTTAAATGGCGTAACAAGGATGAGGTTCCTAGATGGTTAAGGTCCATACCTCTACTGACTGTGGCTTTACAATGCTATAAAAGGGTAGACAAGTGTTGTCAGGATTTGTGTAAAAATAATTCCACACATAAGAGGTGGATTTTTTGGTGTTATGCCCAGGCGGCATGACAATGGCCTTCTTTTTATCACTGCCAAGAACTGCTTCCACTGGTGCATGACTTGCCACAGTAGAGTTCATTAACAGCACTGTTTGTTTAGGTGCTTAAGCCCATTGTTAGCTTGTCTTGTGGGGGCCCAAACAAGCCAAGGACTTCAGCCACAAAAGTGGCACTGCTTGTTGCTGGAGTGCTTGCTTTGTTAAAGTGTACATGTCCTTTTCAATATCTTACATAAGGGTGGGTGGGAGATAGGGCCCAAAGACAATTCCATCTTGCACCACTTTTCTTTTCTGCCACTGCTGTGTGGCAATGTTTCCTAGATGTGATATGAACTGCCGTGTGTTTGTGTCATTGCGCTGTCACTTAGCATCCAGCCAGGTCACTGCAGTCTTTGTTTGAAAGTGTATGAAGATCATATTGTGACCTGTGATGTGGTCAAAATTGACTGCAAATGACTTTAAATTAGTGTTATTGAGGTTAATAATAATGTAGGGGGGGAAAAAAAGTAAAATTATGTGATTTTAGCAACAAAAATAGGGATTTAAGAAAAAAAAAAATAGGGATCCAAAACCAGAATACGCAAAACCAGAACATGGGGGTCAGTGAACAGTTTTGGCTTTAGATCTGGATTACTGTCGTGTTTTTGTTTTGGTTTTGCCAAACCGCCATTGCGTGTTTTGGTTTTGGTTTTGTTTTGCTATTTTGTTTAAAAATCAATGTTTTTGGTCATAAAAGAACCAAATTTAGTGCTCCACCTGTTTCTTGGATAAGTAATGTAGTTGTAAAGCTAATAAATTATCAAAAAACCCAGTTTAATTTCTGGTAGGCCTTCATTAATTCGACACACAAACCAGATTATCTTCCTCTCCATCTATGCATATTGGCAATGCAGCCATCGTCTTTGGATGTATATTACACCCTACACTTATAGTTAAATATGTAAAGAAATGGACAAAGGCAGTTTGTTTTCTGTCTCTCTAGGCCCCCTCTATTTGTAGAAAATACCCAAACATTCAGGCGTTATAGACTGTACCATATTAATTGAAATGGACAAAGGCAGCTTGGTTTCTGTCTTTATAGGCCCCTCTCCACTTGTAGAAAATACCCAAAAATTCAGCCATTATATACTGTACAATATTAATTGAAATGGACAAAGGCAGTTTGGTTTCTGTCTCTACAGGCCCCTCTCCACTTGTCGAAAATACAAAAAAATTAAGCCGTTATAGACTGTACAATATTAATTGAAATGGAGAAAGCTGGTTTGGTTTCTGACTCTCTAGGCCCCCCTCCACTTGTATCAAATACCAAAAAATTCAGCCGTTATAGACTGAACAATATTAAGAGAAATGGACAAAGCCAGTTTGGGGTCACTCTGTCTATGACACCCTACCCTTAAGGAGAAATTGTCCAAACAGCAGCCTTTCAAGACGGTACGTGATATGGTCCCTTTCCTCTTTGGGGATAGATTGCACCCTACACTTAAATAGAAAGTTTTAAAAAGATGTTATCGTCATCATCTTTAGCTTCATCCTCACCCTCATCAGAGTGTACGTCATCATCACAGACTATCAACTCATCGCCGCTTGAATCCGACATTAGAGAACAGTCAGTGCTTGGATGTCTTGGATGGTGAAGGCCTTCCTCGTGGAAGATGTATTTAATTTTTATAAATATCATTTTCTCCACATTTTTGGGAAGTAACCTTCTACGGCGATCACTGACTAAGTTCCCTGCTGTGCTGAACACTCGTTCAGAGTACACACTGGAGGGTGGGCAGCTTAAGTTTTGCAAAGCAAGTTTGTACATGGGTTTCCAAATGGCCTGTTTTTCTTCCCAGTAAGGAAAGGGACTATCTGACATTTCCATATCAATTACCTCTTGAAAATAATCCTTCACCATCCTTTGCATGTTAATACTCATATTGGATGGAGTTATGGGCAAAGTCACACATTATTTTGAAAAACCCTTCCAACCAGCCCAGATGTTAAACTGTTCTGGTCTGCCCTCTGCTTCTTCCCTGCTTCTTTTTTGAAAATTCAATTTTTTATGAGCAGCAGGTGCTTGAGAAACTGAAGGAGGACACGTCGTCAAGCCAGGGGCCAATTCAGCAGACAACTTGCTGAGCTCCTTGCAAAAGTTCACATTTCGTTCATTTTGAAGCAAAGACTCAATGTAGGTCTTAAACCTTGGATCAAGCACAGTGGCCAAAACGTACTGATCCGAGTTCAAGATCTTAATAACTCGAGGATCTTTGTGAAGCGAATTAAGTGCTTGATCGACAAGGCCAACATACTTTGCGGAATTGCTTGATTTCATCTCCTCCTTCAGTTTCTCAAGCTGCTTTTCCAATAGTCTAATTAAAGGAATGACTTGGCTCAAACTAGCAGAATCTGCACTAACTTCACACGTCACAACTTCAAATGGTTTCAGCACCTTGCACAGCACTGAAAGGATTCCCCACTGTGCAAGAGTGAAATACATGCCCCCTCCTTTCCCAATGTCATGGCTTGTGCAATACGCTTGGATGGCTTTGCGCTGTTCCTCCATCCTCTGAAGCATGTACAGCGTGGAATTCCACCTAGTTACCACCTCTTGCTTAAGTTGGTGGCAGGGCAAGTTAAACTGCTCTTGGAGCTGCTGCAATCTCCTACATGAAGTGGCCGAATGCCTGAAAAGGCTTGAAATTTATAGATAGATACTGCTGACAAATATCACTTTTGACAGCCAGAAAAATTACTGTAAAACACTGGGGAATATGGGAGACCCCAAAAGCACTTGTAGTGCTAAATATTGTTTTAGATACTGCTGACCAATATGACTTTTGACAGCCAGAAAAATTACTGCAAAAGAATGGGGAATAAGGGACACACCAAAAGCACTTGGAGTGCCAGAAATTGAAAAAAAACCCCTCCTCTATCCTCCACTTACTGCTGTAACAATTGGTATTAATATTAGATTTGTCTAGAATAGAAACAATAATGTGTCCAATTATTGCTCTGTCCCTGCGCTGATATAGCCTGTGACCTAACCCTGCTCTCTCCCTCTGTCAAATGGCGAAGGATTGCTGTGGAGGCGGGTATTTATGCTTTTCAAATCTCGTGAGAACCGAGCTCAGAAATACGAATATGTCACGATGACGTTTTGCCTCGATTTCGATTCATTCCGAATGGGTGGCTCGGCTCGGTACTCGGATAGGCTAAATTCGGATGGATTCGGATCTCGGTGGAACCGAGCCCGCCCTTCTCTAATTTAAGATATCATCCATTGAGGCTGTCTGAAAACCAGGAAGGGAGGGAGCACCAGACATGGGACTGTGCAACAAGCTGGTGGAATGGCAGGCCAGTAAATCTACTCTGTGGTAATGGGGCGGGAGTGGAACAACAATTGGCATTGTATATTGTGTGTTGGTGCAACATTTCAAACATGTCAGAATGTCCAGACTGAACTGTCATTTCTAACAGAGATTTGTTTCAAACAGGAGGAGGGGTTAAGAATGCCCTCTACACTGCCATCCTGTCATCTGACCTGGGAAGAGTGGGGGGTGTGTTTAATGAAGGGACAATATTAGCAGCAGTGGGATCAGTTGACATGTGCGCCGGAACCTAAGGGGTTGTCTGTGTCTGCACGAAGGCCCGATCCTGCGCATACATACATAAACGATGTTGGGCATGCGTCGTAGTGCAGATGGCCAGGGGGAGGCCTAACGGTCTGAAAATAATTTGTTATAAAAAAAATATAGGAAAATAAAACTTACCCAGAGCCAAGAAAAAAATATTAAATGAGGAAAATAATGGGATAAATTGGAAAATAAAAGTACAAAAGATTAAAGCAAAAAGAAAGATAACAGAAGGAAAAACAAAGTAAAAACAGATGTGAATTTATGTGAAAAATGAGAAAAATAGAAAAAAAAATACACTGTGATATCACTATCAGCAACACTTACCAACCAGGTCAATCAGGTTATTCTCACCTGGAACTTTATACAAGACAAGAACTGCCACTTACCGTCCCTATAACTCTTTCCTAGCATAGCCTCTCCCTAAGCCCTAAAACCAATTAATAATAATTTTTAACCCCTTAATGTTAACTTAACTCTTTCTAAGATTAATGCTTTTTCTTCAATATAAACAACCTTGGCGTTTATGCTACTTCGAGCCAATTACTGACCTCTGTTTGTGCACTACAATGTAACACTTGTTTTCTCTTGCTTTTGTGAATCTCTACTGTGCTAAGTGGTAGAACCTCATTTTGTCTATAAAAATTGCTAAAATAAACTGAAAGGCTACTAAAGTGAATGAACATTTAAGGGAATTCTCTTGTTTAAGAGGATGGTGTATGTGAAAAATACTGTCTACTGTTAAAATAATATTTTGATTTAAAGATTGAAGTGATAGTTTGATATCATTACACCAAATGTCTGAATCTGCGGTTCCTCTCGTACTGAGCAGGATTATTATGGCGACAACACATCCTCAGTAGGGTAAAACAAACCTGTCTCACAACGGTCTAATCCCAGCTCACGTTCCCTATTAGTGGGTGAACAATCCAACGCTTGGTGAATTCTGCTTCACAATGATAGGGAAAGGCGGACATCGAAGGATCAAAAAGTGATGTCACCACAAGCTTTTCTGACAAATCCAAAAAACAGGAGAGATACAGAAATTACCAGTGAAGGAACGCCCAAAGCCAGCACATGAACACACAATTCCAGTGAAATAATAATATAACTTCTATTCTTTTAATAAAACAAAGGCAACAGATCAAAAACATAGTTGAAATATTAAATGAAATTTTAATGCATTAAAATTAAAAATGTTCATTCATTCATTCATTGTCAATGTTCATTCACTGGATTCATCTGACTAGTCGACTAAAATTGTTTTATTCATAGATAGATCTAGTGTTCCGATTCTCGCTTTCTGACTAAAATTCAGAGGTCCATGAAGGACCATTTTGGTTAAGGGCATTGGGTCTCCATTGCTTCACATAAACACCCGACCATAGGTCCGGTCGCCTCAGGAAGGAAGTATGTAGCTCTTACACTGCAGGGAGATGTATGGTTTGATACACATGGACTTTTTTCCCCAGACTGAATTTCAATTTGGAGAAATTCTCAGCGGTCCTTTGAGTTTATCGACTTGGACCCGAAGAACTACGGCACCCATTTGAATAGGTTTGATGCAGCTATCTCTGCGGATTTAAAAGGGTCTTCAATTGAAGTGATTAACCATTTAGGAAGATGGAAGTCCAATTGCTACAAGAACTCATAGCACAGTGTAAGTGTGCTGAGAGGTCCAGATTGCTAGCTAAATACACATAAATCGGGAGCACACATATTAATTGTAAACTGTATTGTGTAACTGTCCACCCTCCACAGGCTGATTTGACCATATGTCTGGAGGCCAGGGCTGTCAAGAGGAATTTGGGGCCCCGGTACAGCAACTTTCTGGGCCCCCCTCCATACACAGCAGGATGAGGGATGCGCGTCGCCGCACAGTGGCAGCGCTGTCGAAAGGGGTCGTGGTCACATAGTGTGGCCAACATGTGCTGTGGCTGTGCCTCTTTACACATGACATTATGGGGGAAATTCAGTTAGCTGCAATGTGACTCTGAAATGTCCATGAGACACTTTGCAGCGGAGCTTTTGACAGAAATTTCTACTGTAATTGCCGGCAATGTGTGCGCACAATATCCGCACTCCACATCACCGGCAAGTGAATACCCCCCATTATGTATTAAATTGGTGATGCTCTCATCTACCTGTTATTGCAGCTTTCACAATCAGGTACTAGATTCTTGTCTGGATCCTGGAAGGCTGGGATCTGTTTGGAAAATGTATATGAAATGTGGAAAATAATTAGTGAACACAGTACACGCACAGTTCACGCAGTAAATAATTATATAACAAGCATAATATGTGTGATAAAAATAATCAAAGATATCTATATGTTTGGAATAATGAAAGACAAGTGTAACTGTATAAGAGAAATGACTGCCTCTATGGGCTCTGCAACCCCATACATAAATACACCATAAAACTTAAGAAACACTCAAAAACCCTTAAACATAAACTCAATAATGATGAGAGAAAATCACATAAAATTTTAAACTCCAAACTAATTTATTCATAAAGTAACATGGGGGAGATTCAATTGCCGACGATGTGGCACACGGACATTGCGCTGGGCAATTACAGCAGAAACCTCAACCTTTAAAAAAAAATATTTCCCCATGTATAAGATGCACCCATGTATAAGACGCACCTTAATTTTGGGGCCCAAAGTTTAAAAAAAAATGTATCAAGTCTAATTCTGCAACTGTTATTATTGTGCTAACCCTGCCCATAGATTTAGCATCTGACAGGAAACAGAGATTGATGCTGAAATACAGATTGCAAGTCTAATTCTGAAACTGTTAATATTTAGCGTCTGACAAGAAGGCAGCGCTACTGCACAGCGTTGTTGACAAGAGACTAGTCACATAGACACGCTTGGGGCGTGTCTCCGTGACTTGTCTCATTGGAACTCATCAACGCTCATCAGAACTCTCAGTCACGTAATTGACAGCTCCGAGAGAGGAGAAGAGACGAGAGCGAGGGTGAGGGAGTCTGAGTCTCTGTCAGCAATGTCATGCTTCATCCCTGGGTGATCGGAGGTAAATAGGTAAATACCGCTAGCACTGTATAAGACGCACCCAGTTTTTAGACCCTAAATATTTTGGAAAAAGGTGTGTCTTATACATGGGGAAATATGGTATATATGTGTGTGTGTGTATATATATATATATATATATACACATACACATCCTAAGTCCAGCCCTGACCCAGCCTTATTTCCCCAGACATGACCTAAGTCCCCCAGACATGGCCTAAGTCCCCCAGACACGGCCTAAGTCCCCCCCAACACAGCCTTAGTCCTCCCCCCTGACACAGCCTAAGTCCCCTCCCAGACACAGCCCAGGTCCCCCGTGACACAGCATAACCCCCCCAGACACAGCCTAACCCAATCCCAGATACTGCATAAATCCCCCCCAAATGTAAAGCGCCTGCGGGGAACAGGACAGACGCACACAGAAGAACTTACTTTATAAACGATGGTCACCTCCTGTCCGCTTCCGATGCCCCAGCCGCTGTCCTATCCCAGCAGATTAGCAACCGCAACCCTTGTCACCTCCAACCACGTCCCTCTAAGAAAGAGACAGAAATTATGGCCGTGCCTACCAGGAAAGGGCTGTCCGAGACCACGACAATGAGCAAAGACACTCTTTGTCAAGCTCACTTGCCGCCTCCTCGCTTTGCTCTTGCCAAGGCGCGGGTGACTACAGGCACTTGAGACCAGGAACAGTCCTACCTCAGGTACCTTGCACACCTCTCGGTGAGGGCCTAACCAAAATAGGGAATTGAACGTTATAATTACCGGGACACTCCCACTTCCGGTCCTGTTCTCCTGCTCCTCCCCGACACCTGTGGATGACCAGGAACACACAGCCTCCCTCTGCGCTATCAGTGAGACTAAGGTGTACACCCACAACACTAAACTTACTACAACGAATGACCCGACCCTAACAACTCTCTAATGGCTGGCAACGCAACTAGGTTAAAAGACTATAACACTAACTGAGTGTGGTGTACTAACGGGAACTACTCACTATACTCTACGGGGAACACCAGTCGGTGTTCACGTACTATTCCGGAGGGCGGTTCCTAACTCCCTCACCCAGGTCGTACCAAGAAGACTGTCTTCTTACTATGGGGTCACCCAGGGATCCTAAGGACCGGCTGCACAAGGTCCGACTGAGGAACAGCACACCAACCTGGGAGTCAACTGCCGCACGGAACAGCCGATCATAACTCAACCGCCCGACTACCTCCACTTAGGTATCAGAACACGTGCCCCACTCCGGAACCGCCAGAGAACCTGCACGGAACTTAGGACTGGGGCCCCAACCAGAACCACGGGCCACCCCTGTAACTGAATCGGGTTGTGCTGCACTGCCACTGACTCACTCAATCACCCCCTCTGGAAACCAGCGTAACCCCAGGGACCTATGGGATGGGAAGACTACGTGTGTTCTTCCCTGGCTATGTGTACAAGCTGGTAACTACACTTATCCCCACAGTGCAGGTTAGTACAGGACAACAACAGGAAACAGGAGCCTACCTTTAATGGGGGCCTGACGTCTTGCACCTGGAAACAAATATGTAGCACACCAAAAATACAGTATACAAAGCAATACTCGCCGCACAGACAGAATAAAACAATATACAGTATATGGAAAGCTACTACACCAGAGTACACAGCTGCTAGCCAACCAGTCGGTCGCTACAGCACCAACAGGAGCCTTCTGCTCTACTGTTACCTTACTCCTCTTAGTGTACTCACCTGACTCTCACGGGACCACGCCCTACACTCACAGGGCTCTCAAGCCTCTGATTACACCAGGGCCTTACGCCCTACACCATGGGCCTCTCTCTGCCCATCTGCCTACAGAACCTTGTGCTCTGGCTATGGGCCTTAACCCCCTCACTACCTCAGGGCTCTCAGCCCACTGACTAGGGCCTTGCACACTTCTACTTTGACCTGTCTCCCAGGGGGCACAAGCCCCTGCCTAACTAGGCCTTGTGGCCTTCCTCACTATGGCCTCTGGGCCACTAACTAAGTATAAGGGTCTTGTGCCCTTAATACACTATGGGCTATCAGCCCACTACCTAACTAAACTAGGACCTTGTGCCCTTTAAACACCTTATGGCCTACTGGCCCACTACCTAATGACAAGGTCCTTGTGCCCTTTTTACCCCTGGGCATTGTGCCCCTAATTAGTGCCCACAGGCCTTGTGCCCGACCATAGTCAGAGGCCTAGTGCCCGACTTTATACTGAGTATACTCACCTGCTCTGCGCAGGATACTCAGCTTGCCTTGCCGTCTTCTTTTCCGGGTCTTCCAGACCCTCCAGCCGGCGGCGCCTCTTCTCCTGTTCGGCGTGGCGTCTCCGGCAGCTCTCTGGGTGGGGGCGCTCTTAGCCCTTACAAGGGCTCCCTGCCACTTCCGGCGTTCAGTTTAATTGAAGATCTCTTCTTCCACCGCTCAGGATGTCCAACGACATCCTCACTCTTCTCCGCCGACGGACTTCTGAGAAGATGGTGCCGGACGGCTGTTTATATACTCGCCAATCTTTCAAACGGCCGGAGGTGAGCCGCGATTGGCTCACCTAGTCGGCTACTGATTGGCGAGCGGAGTAAGGTGAGCCCTGATTGGCTCATCCTTCCTCCGCTGCCCAGACCCGGAAGAAAGAAGATATACTCACCAACGCTGGATCGCTGGACCGGTAAGTAAACGTCCTCTTCTTTCTTCACCCTCTTGTTGGGCACAGCAGCCAGGACCATCTTCTGTCTCTCCAGGGACACGGCCATAGCGGGGATCTTCGTCCTCTTCCCGGTCACCGGCTCCAGGGCATCAGAGAAACAATACCCCTTCTGGACTCACAATGATGTGTCCACACAAAAATGCAAAGTGATCATCAAAACCACGAGACAAACTGCATCGAAGGAAAAAGTAACCTGCGGAAATTCAATGAAAACGCTTTTTATTAGCCGTTGACTGCAATGCTTTCTTAACACACTGCCCACCACCAAGTGATCCAATCGGATCCCCCAATTTCCAATAAACTTGATCAATGATGAGCCACAACCTCTACACAGACACCTCTACACAGACAGAACATAAGACCCCCTGACACAGTATAAGTCCTCCCCGACACAGCCTATGTCCTCCCCCCTGACACAGCCTAGGTCCCCCCACAGACACAGCCTAACCCAACCCCAGATACTGCATAAGTACCCCCCAGACACAACATAAGACCCCCTGACACAGCGTACTTACCTAGCTGTGCTGTGTTAGAGATTAAGCTCCTCCTCCTTGCTCTGCCAGCTTCTGGGACAGTGTGTGATGATGTCACACACTGTCCAAGAACTGGGAGCTGCTGACATCTGTCTGCTCGCTTCCTCCCCCATAACCCCCCCTAAAAAATTGCGGGGGAATTTTTTTCTTTTTTGAAAATTCATTTGAAAAAAAAATATTACCTGACTGTGGTGCCCGGGCCCCCCAGGCCCATCCCCCTCTCAGCGCCACTGCTGGTCGTCTTGTGTAAGATACGTAGTTGTCAGACTGCAGGGGGATGGTTGATATACTGGGATACTTCACTGCAACTACATTTATTTTTGGTGCAATTTTTAACTGGTCCATTGCACCCATTCTTTGAGGATTGGGGCGGCTACTGCTGCTGCTTTAGACAGCTTAAGGCGGGTCTTCCAACGCAACGATAAAGCACTTAGGGTGATGGAAGTCCGATGCCTGACCCCTACTCTTGGTAATCCAAGGCTTTGCTGCTTGTCACTTGTAGTCAGAGCATGAAGGTTTATTTTATTTTCCTTGCACAAAGACCTGATTAGTTACATGCTTTCAAGGTCTTTTTTATGAGATTTTTACCTTCATATGGTTACAGCAATTCTCCTCCCACTCCATCCTACTTATGCTCCACAACTCTTTGGTGGTTTATTTAATTTATTTGTCTATCAGGACGCATTTAACATAAGGGTGTTTTGCTTACAGTTTTACATGATGGAGAAATGGATATGGGTGGTTGAAAATTCTTTTATGTTCTATGTGTTCAGGCACAACATGGCCCATCAATGGTCATCCTTTCCACACCCTGTTGATATTCGGTGGATGGGTAAGAGGGATTTGTGCTAGCCAGATCCTGTGGCCTTCTTTGTCTCAGAAGTTGAGAATTGAGGCCTGTTTGTCATGCCAGGGAATGATTTACTTAAATGCAGATCCAGTGAGTTGGTGATTAAAATCAGGGAGGATTTTAGAGGTACAGTTAAATTGTGGTGCTTGGATATTATCCCTAGGAGCTGCTGGAGGGGTAAGATTAGTGAATCCATTATGAGGCGGATTCTGAAAAAACTGAACAGGTCCGTTGGCAATTTAGTTAAGCAGATTGGTGGCATGGTAATTAAACATCCCTTCATTACAGTGATCACAGTGGACCAGGCTAATTTGTTCAGGCATGATGGCATTTACCTTACAGACAACAGGTTGTGGCTCATCATTGATCAAATTTATTGGAAATTGGGGAATTTGATTGGATCACTTGGTGGTGGGCAGTGTGTTAGGAAAGCATTGCAGTCAACGGCTAATAAAAAGCGTTTTCATTGAATTACCGCAGGTTACTTTTCCCTTCGATGCAGTTTGTCTCGTGGTTTTGATGATCACTTTACACTTTTGTGTGGACACATCATTGTGAGTCCAGAAGGGGTATTGTTTCTCTGATGCCAGGTTAAGCGCCGGAAATTCATTAAGGGGTGTTATCTTTTGTTTTAGTGGATTCTGGGCAAGTTGGCCATGCACATGTTGGTTTAGTATTAGTCTGTTTAGCTGAACTCGCATTTTGCTTTATCCGCCACCCTTTTCAAATTTAATTAAAAGTGTGACCATTTTGCCAAATTCCTATTTGTGTCAATGTATTTTTCCATTATTAGAGTGATAAGTTTAACATGATATAAGATGTTTATTTTGCAGTGGAAAGAGCCATCGACATTATGCAGTTTATGGAAATTAATGTAAATGGATTTTTATATCTTTACAATGAAGGCAGTAGGAGAAGTGGTGGTATGACATACTACAGTATACCGGCCCAATTTGATCAGTGAATATGCAACTGATTCATGATAAAACTTATTCTAGTGATAAAATGTTAGTTAATACAACAGTCAGTGGCAGTCACAGTGAGGTGTGCATTGATGTAGTATTGTGCAAAGTGGATTATCATTGTTCGATCCATTGCTACTTCTCCAAATGCAATTATTTTAATCACTTACAGCAGATTTAGAAAAGAATGCAATCTTTGTTGACAATTGTCTTATTTGTAAGCAAGATTCCTTTTCCCACATAAATGATCAATAAATCACTTATACACTGCATGCATAATTATATATATAAGTTACTATATATGTATTTCTTGAATGTATTATAAGAGTAAGCTGTTAGGTTCTTGCTCTTTAGATGTGAATTAAAGGATAACTATTGTAGTATTTAAAACAAATAACTTTATTGCAAAATATCAGTTTTGTCGAATTGGTCAATATTTAATATCTCAAAAGGAAAGGAGATATTAATCAGAGTTTGCTATAAACTCCTGCATACACAGCATAACTATCTTTACAATTCTGACCAGGCAGTCTGTTGCTGTCAGATTTTATCAAATGTGACAGCAGCAAACTGCCAAACCAGACTTCTAAAGCCAGTTATGCCGTGAGTATAGGAGCTTATAGCAAACTCTGATGAATATCTGCTTTCCTTTTAAGATATTACACAATTACTTTTGCTACAATAAAGCTGTGGCTAGATTTTGAGAAATACAGATCCGAAAGTATTTCTCAGGCATCAGTAGAACAGGTCCACCTATTAGCCAACAGCTACAGTTTCGGACCAAGTTCATAAGAAACATAAGAGGCTTTTTAATTCATGCTCGTAAATATCAGTGATTTAATCACAACGATCTATTTCCATGCAACAGTCCACTGTCTGGGTTTCTATCCCTACAGTGCTGATCGCTTTGCTATTATTGGCTTTGCATTCATCAGTCCTGGTTTCTGGAAGTTCTTTTCAGTCCTGCTCATTTCTGACTCATGCATGTTCTACTGCATGCCAGTCTGTGAATTCGCCACTATAACACTTATCAGAGTGTAATAAGTCCCCCTTTTTGAAGTTATTAATGCATGTTTGGTCCTCAGAGTAGCCTTCCTCGCCTGTAATAGGAAGGGTCCAGCTTCTAGAGCCGCGGATGCCTGCAATCGTATGTGCTTCATTATTGGGTTCAGTCACTGTCTCCTGTTCTGAGGGTTCAGTTGCTGCTTTCAATTTTGAGAGTCTAGACACTTCGTCCCATTCCTAGGGTCCAGTTGCTGCCTCCTGTTCTGAGGGTCAAGTTGCTGCCTCCCTGTTCTAGGTGTCTGAGATGACTGCCCAGGCTGAGGTGTCCGAGACATCTGCCATGGCTTCAGGGCCAGAGAAAATACCTTTTGCCTTGGCCTTTAGGCCAGAGTATCCAGTTGTATTTTCGCTATCCACCCTGTCTGAGGTTTCAGAGATGAATATATAGCCTGAAATTCCAGCCTGTCCCAAGGTCCCAGAAATGACAGTCTGTCCTGAGGTCCCAGAGATTACAGCCTATCCTGAAATTCCAGAGATGACAGCCTGTTGAGAGGTCCCAGAGAGGACAATCTTTCCTGAGGTCTCAGAGACGGCAGTCTGTCATTAGTATTTTGAGATTAGTACTTTGCCTGAAATCTCTGTGATGGCTTCTTTGCTCGAGGTCTCCAAGATGACTGTGTAGTCCAGGGTCACAACTGCTGCCCCCAAGATGATTGTCTTGCCTGAGGTTTCTAAGATGATTCCTTTTTCTGAGACAACTGTTATGCCTGAAGTCTCTGAGGGGACTGCCTTGGTCCCTGAGCATCCAGTCCTGTTATGTCTAGTCCCAGGAGAAGCCACACCTTTGCTGCTGATATCTGCTTGGTGTACATTCCATTAAGTCTGGAGTTAATAATCCTTCAACACTCTTGCACTCTGTATATAATACACCTAAGCCTTATTCTCACTGTCTGTCTGATCATTCTGTTCAGCCTACTTGTAGAGGTCCCTCTTGGTCCATGGCTTTGTCTGTCTGTATACTCATGCTGTAATCTCTTGTCTTGTGCCTGGTTTCTACATTATCCTGCCGCTTGAACCTTTTGGCCTGTTCTGGATACTGAATTATTAAACTTTTTTTGAGTTTCTGTTCTGAGTTTGTTGTTGCATACTTTTTTTCCATTATGATTTAATTTTTACCAACTTTGACTCTTTGTGGGAGATTCAATTCATAGCAGAAACACATTGCTTCAATGATCTGCCAAAGCTCATTTTCCCTCCTGTCTCATAGAGGTGCGCAGAAAAATGGAGGTTGGAGGTTTCTTACCGTAATACACAAAAATTGAGGTTATAGGACCTCACACTAAACTGAATCTCCCCCTATATTTCTTGTTGCATCTGGCACAATGAATACATTATTTCTTTCTCACTTTTGGGATGTATGTTTTGGATTGTTATCATATGTAAAGGTAAACTGCCTTTTCATATTCAGCTTTCTGACAAAAGACAGCAGGTTTCTTGTCAAAATATCTTGAAATTTGATGCCATTCATTACATCCTCTATCCTGACTAGAGATGTTGTCCTAGCTGAAGAAAAGCAGCCCGAAAGCATGATGCTGCCACAACCATGCTTTACAGTAAATATGGAGTTCTTTGTTGCAAATGCAACACATCTCATCACCCAAAATGATCTTTTAGAAATAAGGCAAAATGTTCAACTTTAGTCTTATCAGAGCACAAGACATTTTCCCACATAGTTTTGGGTCATTGAATGTATTTTTGTGCAAAATTTAAATGGGTTTGGGTGTTATATTTTGTGAGAAATTACATCCCTCTTGCCATCCTACCCCATAGCCCAGACATGTCCAAAATACGGAAGATTGTTGTCACATGATGGGAGTGACAAATTCCTAATAGAAATTCCTGCAGCCTTTTTAATTTTGTTATAGGCATCTTGGTAGCATCCCTGTTGAGTTTTCTTCTTTTGTTATCAACTTTATCCTTACTTTAACATTGGAGAGGTGTCCCTTGGGCAGATTTGTGCCATATTTTCTCAGTTTATTAATGATCGTCTTTACATTGTTCCGTGGTCCATTTAATGCCTTAGAATTTATTTTATACCCATCTCCTGATTCATCATCATCATCATCATTTATTTATATAGTGCCAACATATTCCGTAGCGCTTTACAATTGGGGACAAACACAGTAAACTAATAAACAAACTGGGTAAAACAGACAAAGAGGTGAGAAGGCCCTACTCGCAAGCTTACAAACTATGGGACAATGGGAGTTTGACACATGAGGTTAAGTCTACATTTTGCATTTCGGCCCAGCCAGACTGCAAAGGTAAAAGTGACTCATAAGCTATATCATCCTGTTGCACAACAATGTAGGTCAGGGGGTATTTGTCTTGTGTGAAATTGTGTAATGGGTGGTAATAGGGTAATGTAGTGAGGTTAGTAAAAGTATTTTATATTGGATTCGGTAGAAAACCGACAACCAATGTAGAGACATACAGAGTGATTCAGCAGAGGAATAACGATTTGCAAGGAAAATCAATTTTTCCGCAGCGTGCAAAAAATATTGTAGGGGTTTGAGTCTGTTTTTGGGAAGACCAGCAAGGAGGGAATTGCAATAGTCAATGCAGGAGGTGATAAGTGCATGAATTACGGTTTTGCAGTGTCTTGTGCGAGACATGTGTAAATTCTGGAAATGTTTTTTAGATGAATGTAACATGATTTAGATATTTAGAGTCAATGTGGCGAACAAAGGATAGGTGTGAGTCAAGGATTACACCTAGGCAGCAAGCTTGTGGGGTGGGATTTATGGTCATGTTATCAACAGAGATAGAGATGTCTCAGGTATGCTCTTTTTGGTGGGTGGGAATATTATTATCTCTGTTTTAGAAAGATTAAGTTTGAGTTGGCGAGAGGACATACCAAAGAGAAAGGAAAAAAGCAGGTGACTGTGGGGCACTCAGAACAATGGATGAGTGTAGTAATTAATAAATAAAATTCAATTTTATTGATATGCCTTAAAATTGTTGTTGTTATTTCATCCTATAGTCAAAAGCTGGCGAAATGTTAAAAACAAAAACAAAAACAAAAATTGTTAAAATTGCAGATCCACTGCAAACTTAGCTCGGTGGTCCTGTATTGATAATAAACTCTGAATAGAGAGTATCGCTAATATAGGTTAGTATATTAATTATTGTTGAAAGATTTAATATATATATTTTATCTCAAAAGGGGTTCTCTAATAGTAGGTATGTCTCTTTGATATCTCAAACAATGTATCGCCCCTAAAAAGATATCTAAGGGGTTCTGAGAAAATCTCCTGATAATGGCTTAAGTAATAGCTATCTACTTTATAATAGTATAGGAACTCAAGGTTTACATGTCTCAGGGAGACTATAGTATAGAAACAATATGTATGAACATTGAGTCAAGGGGTAATATGAACACCCTAAGCTTGAGACGCTACATTGGCCAGAATGAATATCCCTAGGTACCCTCTATATTAGTAATGAATAATTCACGGGTTAGGAGAGAATGGTCACAGTGTTTCCTACTTATATTAGCATAATGACACACGGAGCTAAGAAACGCCAACGCGCGTTTCGCTTAACAGCTTTATCAAGGCTAACCAGAGCCTTGTTCCTGTATGTCTTAAGTAATCAGAGTCGGGTCGGCCCCTATGATGACACAAGTAAAGTCAGCCAATCACGCCACAGTGTGGGTGACTTTGATGGGCATGTTTGTTAGCCAATACAGGAGGTCGGAGAAATTAAACTCCGCCTCCAAATCGCCGTGATAGGATACTCATAAAGAAACACAGAAGTAAGGGGTAAATGTCTACAAACTGGATCGTAGCTGTTTAAAAACACTAATGACATCCATGAGATTTCTTAGGATGACAAGTATGCTATAAACATAAATAACGGAGAGACTTCCATAGATAAAGATGGTGTTGTTTCAAATGGTCAGTTCGTATATATTTCAAAAGGTCTAACACTATTAAGTTGTTTTAGAAGTAGTTGGGTCAAAAAAATGTAATAAGTATTTAGGCCAGGACAGAAATACTTACTTAGTTGTATGCAAAAATGCCCCCTCTGCATCCAGACACTCTGCCCTCAGGTACTCTGCCCCCTCTGCATCCAGACACTCTGCCCTCAGGCACTCTGCCCCCTCTGCATCCAGACACACTGCCCCCTCTGCATCCAGACACTCTGCCCTCAGGCACTCTGCCCCCTCTGCATCCAGACACACTGCCCCCTCTGCATCCATACACATTGCCCCCTCTGTCACGCTGTCCACCCTCCTCTGCTCTCTGTCATGCTGTCCCCCCTCCTCTGCCCTCTCTCATGATGTCCCCCTCCTCTGCCATCTCTCACGATGTCCCCCTCTCCTCTGCCCTCTCTCACGATGTCCCCCCCTCCTCTACACTCTGTTACACTACTGCCCCTCTCACGCTGTGTCCCCCTCCACTGCCCCTCTCAGGCTGTGTCCCCCTCCACTGCCCCTCTCACGCTGTGTCCCCCTCCACTGCCCCTCTCAGGCTGTGTCCCCCTCCACTGCCCCTTTCAGGCTGTGTCCCCCTCCACTGCCCCTCTCAGGCTGTGTCCCCCTTCACTGCCCCTCTCAGGCTGTGTCCCCCTTCACTGCCCCTCTCATGCTGTGTCCCCCTCCACTGCCCCTCCCATCGCTGTACTCCTCCTCTGCCCCTGTCACGCTGTGTCCCCCTCCACTGCCCCTCTCACGATGTCCCCCCTCCACTGCCCCTCTCATGATGTCCCCCTCCCATGCCCCGCTGTCACCCTCCTCTGTCCCGCTGTCACCCTCCTTTGCCCCTCTGTCTGCCCCTCTGTCCCACTCCTCTGCCTGCCCGCTGTCTGCCCCGCTGTCACACTCCTCTGCCCCTCTGTCTGCCCCTCTGTCACACTCCTCTGCCCCTCTGTCTGCCCCGCTCTCACACTCCTCTGCCCCTCTGTCACACTCCTCTGCCCCTCTGTCTGCCCCTCTGTCACACTCCTCTGCCCCTCTGTCACACTCCTCTGCCCCGCTGTCACCCTCCTTTGCCCCGCTGTCTGCCCCGCTGTCTGCCCCTCTGTCTGCCCCCGCTGTCAACCTCTTTTGCCCCTCTGTCTGCCCCGCTGTCACCCTCCTTTGCCCCTCTGTCTGCCTGCTGTCTGCCCCTCTGTCACCCTCCTTTGCCCCTCTGTCTGCCCCGCTGTCACCCTCCTTTGCCCCTCTGTCTGCCCCGCTGTCACCCTCCTTTGCCCCTGTCTGCCCTGCGGTCACCCTCCTTTGCCCCTCTGTCTGCCCTGCTGTCTGCCCCGCTGTCACCCTCCTTTGCCCCGCTGTCACCCTCCTTTGCCCCTCTGTCTGCCCCTCTGTCACCCTCCTTTGCCCCTCTGTCTGCCCCGCTGTCACCCTCCTTTGCCCCTCTGTCTGCCCCGCTCTCACCCTCCTTTGCCCGGCTGTCACTCTCCTTTGCCCCTCTGTCTTCCACTCTGTCTGCCCCGCTGTCACGCTCCCTCTCACTCCTCTGCCGCGAGTCAGCTATAGGAAAAAACAAAGAGCACATAAATTTATCAATCCGCGCGGCGCCGGGACCTGGCAGACTCCTCTCTCCCACAGCTGTCACTGACGTCGATATTCAGTGACAGCTGCGGGAGAGAGGAGGCTTCTGGGTCCCGGCGCCGCGTGGATTGGTAAGTTTCTGTGTTCTTTGTTATTTCCTATAGCTGGCTCGCGGCACCCCAGTGACAGCAACGCAGCACCCCAGTGACAGCACCGCGGCATCCCTGGGAGCCGTGGTGCACACTTTGGGAACCGCCGGTATAGGCAGTCCCCCCACTCTATAGTTTAGCATAGGCATCCTCCCTTCCCTATAGTTTAGTATAGGTAGTCCACCCACCCTATAGTTTAGTATAGGCAGCCTCACTTGCCTATAGTTTAGTATAGGTAGTTCACCCACCCTATAGTTTAGTATAGTCAGTCCCCCTCCTTATAGTTTAGTATAGGCAGCCCCTAAAAACAATACGCACAAGGTGTCTCCGTGACCGTTCTGGAGACACCGCACATATTTTTTTCTAATTGAATCTCCCCCAATATGTCATGTTTAAAGTGACGCAGTCACGCTCCATTCTGACCATGCCTCTAAGACTGTGGCCTCGCCCCCTTCGGCGCCACCGAAACGCGGTGGCACACGCCCCTCCTCTTCTTGTGTACGAACAATCAACTCCACTTTTGTCTTGTCTTTCCAAAGTACATCACTCCAGGGGTTAAATGAATCAAGCTGCGAGTTTCCGGTGGGTTTAAAAAGTGGAGATGTTGCCTATAGCAACCAATCAGATACTAGCTATCATTTTGTAGAATGTACTAAATAATTGACAGCTAGAATCGGATTAGTTGCTATAGGCAACATCTTAACGTTTCAAACAAGCCGGAAACTCTCAGCTTGATACATTTACCCCCAGAAGTCTTGTGTTTTGTTCAGATGCAACTTTGCAAACCTAAGCCATACGGCTATTTTCGGGGGACAGAAGGGGTTTTATCCTATCTTACCCTTCTTTGAAAGTCATATGTGTTCACTGTGTTTCTAATGGTATAGTTTGCAAAATTATGATTTTAAATGCATGGTACTCCATACGCAAGCAAAATAGTGGAAATCCAAATGAGTTTCATTGCACATTACAACAGAACCTGCAAACCAGTTGAGACTGTAAACATCATAAGTATTTGTGCCTGCAGGTTCTGATGTACAGTGCTATCAAGGTGATCCAGATTCTCAACATTCTGCTTGGTTATGAAGTACTTTGCTTTTAACTTTAGTAAGTACAGTTTTATATAATACATTGTCATACTAGTTGTTTTTTTTTTTTGCTCCTATGCGTTTTTACTTTATATATGCTATAAATAACTTCTGCTATATTTGAGTCTGCCTGCTTGAGGGCATGTTTACACAGTGGAAGCATCTGATAAATTACAATAATGTTAAAAGCCAGTGCACAGTGATTTATTAATTTGTTTAATGTCTGATGTCATTCAAAAGACAGACCATTTTCTGGTAGAAATAAAAGAAAATATGTTTACCTCCTTGATGCAAAATGATGTTTAGAAACTTGACATCTGCTGATTCCATAAGAGGACCATTGCATGGTCATAGGAAGTCCCAGAGATGTTAGCATTTGACACGCAGGACAATACTATTAGGTCCATACTGACATGGAACTCTGCTGTTTAAAAAAAGAGTAAAAGTAAAAAAAATACAATAAAACGAATCCCGGTTTTATTCCTAGACCTCCCTTGATTAGTCATAGTGCTTTGCCACTAATGCTGCTAATTACCATCAAAGGGGCTGGGGATCAGTACCTGCTTAGCCTATCAAAAGTGGCCAGCTAATCCGTAGAACTGTCTGAGTTCAAATCAAGAAGAAAAGGGCTGGAGAACTTTGAGAACATGTCTTTACTGTGTGGTATATTCTGGGAACTCAAGATGGCTGCCAGGTATTTCCTGTCAGCCAGTAGTTCCTGAATGGCAAGTGGATGGCAGTGATGTCACTTACGCCAACCACACATAGCATACATCTACATGATCCTTGCCCATTCATATCCATGAACAATGCATTCATAGGGATTTTTTTTTATAATTTTTTATTTTCAATGGTCAATAAAGAATATACAGAAATCAGAACGATAATACTGTGTTACATACATAGTGAAACCAAAACAGCAATTAGACAAAAAGTGACCTGTTTTTACGGTTTAGAGAGCGATATTAGGAGTATGCAGTAGGAACATGAGGGATTGTGTGTGGGGGGGAGGCCACAAAGTTAAGCAGTGTGAATATTTAGAGGGCTATTAGGGTATAAAGAGCCAAAAGCAATGAGAGCAAGTCAGGAGAGGCTATGGTCATCGCACATGGGTCAGGCTAGGGAAAGCGGTAGGTTGAGGGGAAAAGGCATGTTCCGTGCTTAGACCATGGGGCCCATACTTGGTTGAAGACATGGCCTGTATTGTGGAGGTAGTATGTAATCTCCTCCATGATGGCCATATGCCAAATCTGCTTTATGAGGGCCCGAAGAGACTGGGGTGAGGTGTCTTTCCAGTTGAGGGCTATAAGTAATTTGGCAGCTGTCGGGATGTGGCCAGTTAATTTTTTGGAGAATTTGTCTTGGGAAAGGTAGCACAAAAGGAATACCCAGGGATCTTTCAGGACGGGAGCTTCAAATAGGGTGTTTAAGAAACTATGGACTGAGTCCCAGATGGAGGTGATTGTCGGAAAAGCCCACCAAATATGAAGCATAGTACCCCTGTGGCCACAGCCCTGCCAACAGTAAGGGCAAGGAAGAGGGAAACATTCTATGGAGTCTGGTGGGGGTGTAATACATGTGGTAATACATTTTGTAAGAGGATTCTTTGAGTTTAGTTGATATAGAGATTTTAGCTATCCCTAGTCTCATGTACTCCCAAGCCTCATCATCCGGGGGAGGACCAAGGATCTTTTCCCACTCGTCCTCATGAGGATTTGAAGAGTGAAGGGCAGAATTGAGGAGTATAGAGTATATTTGTGAAATCAGGTCTTGTCAAGGTTTGTCGTCTACAAAGAGTTTCAAAGGGGGTGAGGTCCTTTAGGACATAAGTTGGTGGTAGGGATTATAAGAAATGGCTAATTTGGAAGAATTCAAAAGGGGCAGAGAATTTGGGACGGGGATTGGAGTTGGAGATCCACTAAAGGCAGCCAGCAGCCCTACTTGAAAAAAATACACTGGAAATTTGAAACCCACATGGGTCCAATTACGGTGTTTCGTAGTGGAAGATCCAGGAGGGAACACCGGGTTGTGTCAAATGGGATTTAAGGGGGATATCGCAGAAGAGAGTTTTAATTTGAAGGAGTGGGAATCCCAGACCGTGGTATCAAATTTGGTGGAGGGGAGCAATTTAGCTGAGGGAGGGCTGTGAGTAGGTGATAAGCCCTATAAAGAGGTGAGATCGGACAAGGTTAGGTAGGCCGACTCTATGTCGAGCCATGAGATGGAGCCTGGGGGGGCATATAAGGCAAAAATTTGTGAGAAATGGGAAGCCAGATAGTATAATTTGAGATTGGGGAGGCCCCTGCCGCCTCTGGGGATTGATTGTTTTAGGATATTGGCTGAGAGCCTTGGGGGTCTATGGTTCCAGATGAAGCAGGTGAGGAGGGCCTTTTGGGTGTTGGCGAGGTTTGGAAATTCTCCCCAAAGCCATTTGGGGAGAATAGTAATTTTGACAGCTATGATCCTGTCCAGCCATGAAATAATAAGGCGTTCCAGGAGGTCATGTCGGATTGCATTCTGAAGATAAGGAAGTTCTCACGAAAGAGAAGAACACAGAGAGAGGTGAGGAAGACACCTGGGTACTTGATCTTCCTGCTCTGCCACTTGAAGTTAAAGTTAGAACAGAAAAAGTTGGTATCCTGAGGGGAGACGTGAAGCAGCATGGCCTCTGATTTGGTGTAGTTTATCTTTTCCAGAAACATCATTGTAGGTCTGAAGTATGTCATCGTGGTGTGATATGGAGATCCCTGGTTGGGTAAGCGACAGGAGGATGTCATCTACGAAGAATAAGATCTTGGAGTTTGTATTTCTCACCTTAACACCCTGTATGCTGGGGTTGGATATAAATTGGGAAGCCACGGGTTCGATTATTAGAGCAAATATCAAGGGGGAGAGGGGGCAGACTTGTCATGTTCCATTTTGAATGGTGACTGAATCTGAAAGAGAACCATTCATCAAGATTTTAGTAGTAGGGGTGGTGTCTAATGCTAGGACGCCAGTGAAGAAGTCGCCAGCGAAGCTGAAGGACTCAAGAGCGGCCTTCATAAAGTCCCAGGAAATCCTATCAAATGCTTTTTCGGCATCTAGAAAGAGCATAAAGGTTGGGGATCTCCTGGAGTTTGCAATATGAATGATGTCAATGGCACGTCTGGTATTGTACCTTGCCTGGCATCCCTGGATAAATCCTGCTTGGTCATAGTGGATCAGAAAGGGATGAAAAGTATAAGTTATAGGGTTACACCGCACCAAGTGAACCATTAGTACTCCAATGATTCTTACATATATTGATGAAGGGTGCACTCACACACTCTATAGACTCAATAATGTTAACAAAAGGAAAGGAAAGGGGTGTGTTCTGGGATAGAGGCACTCAATTGGTCTGAAATCTTTTAAAACATATAACTTTATTCATTTATGTTAAAACATATATTCATTTTTAGGGAATAAACCCTCAAAGGCTAGTAGCGAAATATTTAAAATAGAATATGACATGTATAAACCATAGTAAAGATACTGTTAAAAGGTAGAAAAGAAAACTACCTTACTGCGCTGCCGCTCTATTATTAGGTTTTATGCTACTTATTCGGTGCTAACGAAACCAAATTTGTAATCTGTTATTAGGGATGACTGCCACCTATGGTCATCACGGATATAGCATCCTAATTTTATGATATTAGGGTATTATGATTCTTATATATGGTAAGAGCGTATAATGTGGAGCCCTTAATAAATTCCCAATTTTGATGGTGGACTAAATTATCTAATATCGGTATATTTGATAAGCCCACTTACTAGGCCCGTATGGTAAAGAGTGTATTATCACTCATTTATTCAGGGAGGATATCGTCTTTTCTGAACTGATGTAATCTAATAACAGTATGGCACCAGAAGTTTCTTTTTGCAAAAGTTTGAATAAAAGTGTACTATGCAATGAGTATGATTGTCACGGGCACTAGGAGTCTTTGCCCAGGATATCACCAGATGATGGACTTACCAGAGTAATATAGCTGGTACTATGGTTCTCTGGTAGCAGGGTGACAACGGAACAGGAGAATCAGCAGATGGTGAGAGAATGCTCAAGGAAAGTCTATGACTAGCAGCAACTGGTAATGAGTAGATGTATATACACGAGGAACCAGATGTACAAGTAAACGTGAGGAAAGTCAGTGGTCTGTGTATAGCAAGTTGTACCACTGCTATAGTAAGGAGGAATGTCCAGGAGTAGCGAGGAGGTAGTGAGAGTCAGCGGTCTGCGTATAGCAAGTTGTACCGCTGTCTATAGTGAAGGAATGGAATCCAGGTGAAAGTAGGTAACGGGGAAGTCAGTGGTCTGCGTATAGCAAGTTGTACCACTGCTTATGTGAGAGGATACTTGAAACTGGTGTCACAGGGAACAGGAGTCAGTGGTCTGCGTCAGCAAGTTGTACCACTGCTATATATATGTGAGGAGGGGCACGAGGAGATGAATGTATAGCAGAGTATACACGGGGCACACAGAACTTGATCCCACGATGATATCCACAATACAACAATAACTGACAAGCGCTGCTTGAAGTATACAAAGTCACAATAGCTATCCAGGCAATAGGAAACAAAGTCAATGGTAACAATAGCTTCAGTGGATAGGAAGCTCCGGAGAAGAACACAACTCAGTCCAGATGGATATGCAATACGAAAGCAAAGTCAATGGAAAGTATGCATACCGCGGTTCAGGAGAGCAGGCTGTCAGAGAGACATGCAGGGATACCTGAACGGCTGAAGGCCGGCAGTAGGTGAGACCACTGGAGGGAGGAAGTGGTAATCAGGTTGGTGCAGCGCACGACAGGTAATCCACAATCAACGAAGCAATACTCAGGAAGCAGTAGTGAAACTGGAAACATGATGAACACGGGAGAGTTGAGGCTGTCTGGTATCCAGTAGTAGTGGTAGAGGCAGCGGAGAGCTGACACGATAAACACTGGAGAGTTGAGACAATCTGGAACTCTGTAGTAGTAACGGAGGCAGCAGAGAGATGACACGATAAACACAGGAGAGTTGAGACAATCTGGAACTCTGTAGTAGTAACGGAGGCAGCGGTGAGCAGACACGCTGAACACAGGAGAGTTGAGACGAACTGGAGTCCGGTCGTAGTAGCAGATAGGAATCAGCTGAGTGCAGGCACGATGAACACAGGAGAGTTGAAACGAACTGGAGTCCGGTAGTAGTAGCAGATAGGAATCAGCTGAGTACAGGCACGATGAACACAGGAGAGTTGAAGTGGTCTGGAAACCACAATAGCAGTAAACAGGAATCAGCAGGAGCTGAATACACGAGGAAACACAGGAACACCTTCAGAGGCTCATGGGGAATGAGACTCCAAGATCAGGCAACCAGGTAATGATCACAGGTGGTTTAAATAGGGAGGGTTGTCTGATCATCCAATCAATTAAAAGCAAAAGGCACTGAAGGATTGATAAGGGCTGCACATGCGCAGACCCTCAGGATGGCGGACGGCCATGGTTCCTGAACACACGGGAAATGGCACTCACAGTCCGGTGAGTGACAATGATATCCTGATAATATGTAAATAAATTTCTGGATGGTGTTAGTTATTCCATGTTAAATATTAAGGTTTTTCTGGGGTTAATAAATAGGTCTTTAGTCATTGCTTATAGTATCCTTTGAATTTATAAGCCTTTGATTTGGACATAAGTTGTCCCTCCCACCACTTTATACAGACTAGTTTTGTCCTTGATGCTTTCTTATTTGTTCCCTAATACGAATATCATTCATACAGAGCTGATCTTAAGGACTCTCAGTCTCACAGAGCTTTAATGAAAGATACTATATCTAATGTGCATCATTTCATAACCATATAGTCATATCTTATTTCCCTTTAGTTCGTTAGTAAATGCTTATTTTAAAACTTTTTTTTCAGTGAGCAGCAAACGCAGCGTCCGCCGACGCGTGTTTCGCTAGAAGGCTTTTACGAGGCAAGCCGAGGTGTATGTCGGTCAATCTTATAAAGGGGAATATCCACCCATAATGCATTACGACGCTTAGCGACGTTGATGGCAACCATCCGATCACGTGATCGCACCAGCCAATAAACTTGATTGTATACATGGGGAAATCCTCAAAGAAATTGTATTTAATCAGAATAATGAAAAATATACTAATCATATACTACTATGGCTCCGGTACATTGATGACATCATCATCCTATGGGATGGAGAGATTTCACTATTTGATGAATTTACAATGATCCTTAATGACAGTGCAATAAACTTGAAATTAACACCGGAAATTAGTGACTCTAAAATCCATTTTTTAGACTTGACAATCTCTAAATCTGATGATGGCAGAATTCATACGGACATGTACCGCAAAAAATCCGCCACTAATAGTTTACTTCACTCTTCAAGCTCCCACTACCCCCCGGTCATAAGCGGTATCCCCAAAGCAGAACTCCTAAGGACAAAAATAAATTGTTCAGATACAACAACTTTTTCGTTGAGGTCAAGAGAACTGAAGATATGACTATATGGTTATGAAATGATGATATAGTATCCAGAAATCTATTTACATATTATCAGGATATCATACTCATTGGATAGTACACTTTTATTAGAACTTTTGCGAATAGAAACTTCTGGTGCCATACTGTTATTAGATTACATCAGTTCAGAAAAGACGATATCCTCCCTGAATAAATGAGTGATAATACACTCTTTACCATACGGTCATAGTAAGTGGGCTTATCAAATATACCGATATTAGATAATTTAGTCCACCATCAAAATTGGGACTATATGAAGGGCTCAACATTATACGCTCTAACCATATATAAGAATCATAATACCCTAATATCATAAAATTAGGATGCTATATCCGTGATGACCATAGGTGGCAGTCATCCCTAATAACAGATTACAAATTTGTTTTCGTTAGCACCGAATAAGTAGCATAAAACCTAATAATAGAGCGGCAGCGCAGTAAGGTAGTTTTCTTTTCTACCTTTTAACAGTATCTTTACTATGGTTTATACATGTCATATTCTATTTTAAATATTTCGCTACTAGTTTTAACATAAATGAATAAAGTTATATGTTTTAAAAGATTTCAGACCAATTGAGTGCCTCTATCCCAGAACACACCCTTTTCCTTTCCTTTCGTTAACAGGGATGAAAAGTATTCAGACGGGTTGCTTGGAAATTAGCATAAATTATCAAATCAAGATTGTGGAGGGAGATTGACCTATAGTTAGCGCACTTTGAGCATTTCAGTTGGGAAAGTGTGGCCTTGGAGGGTGTTGTTATAAAGGGATTGGAGATGAGGGGCCAATAAGTTAGAAAACGTCTTGTATTATGCGGCTGTGAAGTCGTCGGGACCCAGGCATTTACTGTTTTTTTGTCCTCGATGTCGGAGAAGTAGGGGAGGCCTGTAGGTTATATAGAGTTGTGTAATAATATTCAAATTCTGTTCTGATAGCTGTTTGGTCATGTGTTAGCTGATTATGGGAATCGTGGATCACAATATTATTTCTATGGGTCCTAGTTGAGTATAGGCGTGATGCAAGAATTTTATCAGCTTTGTCACCTTTTTCATAAAAGGTTTGGCAGAACAATTTAAGGCGTTTGACCGCTTGTTTAGAGAAAAAGAGGTTAAGCTTGGCTCTAATCTCACTTGGCAAAGTAGGCCAGGACCTGTAGTGCCGACATTGGGAGGGGAAGCTCTGAGCCATTCTCCCAGATTCAACCCTGGGTTCAACCAGCGGAAAAAGGGACTGAAAGGGAAAAAAAAATAGAAAAAGAAAACCTGGTGGATTGAGTCCCAGAGGATCCAGTTGGCGGTGATGAGGATATCAGGACAGTGGTCCATTCGGAATGAAGGGCTTGGGAGTGTTAGCATTGTCACCGATGATGCCGAGTGCGGAGAGTAGGGCCTGAGCTTCGGGAAGAGTCCTGGCCATAAGCATTGATCCTTGATGCCATATCAGAATGTGAAAGGGGAAACCCCAGCGGTATTTGAAGTCCCATTGTCAGAGGAGTGTGGTAAAGGGTTTGAAGTCCATCTGTTTGGCCAAGGTAATGGGGGAAAGGTCCTGAATGATTTGTAGGTTGGAGATGTTAAATGCAATCATCTGAAGCTGGCAGACCTCCTTCATGATAGCTTCTTTTACTGTAAAGTAATGCATTCTGAGGATGATGTCCTTGGGCTGGGACCTGGTAACGGGGTCTCAGCGCCCGATGAGCTTGATCAAGAAGAAGGTGGTTCTCGGGAGTCGAGAGGAAGAGCTGGATAAAGAATTTCTTAAGGTAGGGTTCTAGGTCAGGGGGAGGGTTCAATCTGTTCAGGGATCCCCTGGATTCTCAGATTGTTAAGTCATGCACAGTTGTCTTGATCTTCATGGCCTTCCTGTAGCTGGGTGATGTCTTGGCGCCTTTGATGGAGATCAGTGTCAAGCGACTATTGGTAGGTCACCATCTCTTCCACCCGATGCTCTAGATGATTTGTTCTATCTCTGATTTCTAGGATATCAGCTTTCAGGGAGTGGAGAGCTTGTACAGAAGCTTTAACATCTGTTACCTATTTGAGGAGGGATAAGAAATCCTGACAAATGGGCACGACCCAGGTCTGTCGTTGCTGCGTTTAGCAGGCATCTTGTTTCTGGAGAGGTATGGAAGCTGGTCACCTCCTGAAGTTTATTCCCCCCTTTGGGCATCGTAGAAGAGAAGAGGGGGAGCAGAGAGGAATGATAGTGTAGGAGAGAGAGTTCGGCTGCTCCGCTATGTAGGTCTTAGAGCTAGGAGAGGCGCATGGGCTCAGTCCGCCTCAAGTCATCCTTAGCCTGTGGGGTGGCAAAGGAAGATGGAAGTCCCAGGATATGTGGCCGCAATGGCTGGTCTTGAGAGGTTGGAGCCAAAACCTGGTGGTGATGTGTCGTTATTGGTGTAAAAGCCAGTCAGGTAGGTTAGGTAGTAGCAGTATATAGGGTTAAGCAGCAAGTGTGTAGTAGATGCAGTAGGCCAAAATAACAGCCACTTAGGGGCACGAAATGCAAACAGGAGGTAAGTGGCTGCAGTCAATTTGGTGGTCTGGAGTTTTTGTAGGCAATTACAGCTCTGAAGAAGCAGGGGGGACTCCTGTGTCAGCGTTTATTGGTTAAACACTTGGATCAGAGAAGGAGGTAGTGGAGTCACTGATACTGGGTTCACCAGGATAGTGATCAGTCCCAGAGCGGTGCAGGATGAAATGGGGGGGAAAGTAGAGCGGTAGACAGGGAGAGTTTGGGGTGGTTGTGCTTACCCTGCAGATGGCTGGTACAGGTAGCAGGTGTCTGGAGTGCAGCAGCGGTGTTATGCTGTTACTTATATATTAGGCTCCAATGAGTCAGATGATGGGCTCTGACATGGAGTCTGCAATAGGTGTTGGAGGGATCTCTTCAGGGCCGTCTTCCCTCTTTCGGCCAATGAAATAAGAAGATAGAGAGAGGATCCGCCAGAGTCACACAGTACCATGCAGAGGTATGTGTGGGTCAAGTACACGCAGGCACTACACTCGGAGGGCCCAATGCTCCGTGTACACGGTGGTCACTATGCACATCCTCTGGTGGGAGCTGGGAACAGCTGTAGCTGACACAGATCCCCTGCCCCCCGGGTAACAGGTAATCAGTGGCGAGGCTGGGTAGCAGGGGCGGTCAGCTAGAGGTCTCAGCGTGGTCACAGTTGCGGGACTGGAGAGCCCGTGGAAATGCAGTGAGCAGGATTGTGTATGCCCAGGTTGGCACAAGGGCCGCTGCTTAGTGGGTGTGAACCCCGAAGGGTCTCAGAAATATTCCAGGTAGTAGGGGTTAGGTTTAGGACGGGTAGTGGTATCGGTTTGGCTGAGCAGACCCGGTATTTTGGAGTATATTACTCCGTGATGCGCGGAGCTCGACTCATGCAGCTGCTCACAATGGCGTCCAGATCACGCCACCCTTAAAAGGGATTTTTACACCTTTTAAAAATCCACTGCCTATTCAAGTGAGTGGGAAAAGTGTCAATTTTGCTCAGCAGAGTAAAGTCACCTCAAAATTTCCTTGGCAGTTTGGGAAATAAATTAATGATTTATTTATGGTGATGTTGTGCAATTCTATATTGTGAATGAAATCACTCATAGATCTTCTTGTAAGCACCATATTATATAAAAAAATTAAGGCAAGGTTGAAAATGAAATCTAGCAAATTACAAGTTGCTGAAAAGCCGTATTTCGGTTACTAAGTGAGGTAAGAAATGTTGTGGTCAGTACATTCATACATGTAGAGTTTAAAAGTATGTTATCCATGCTACTACTACTCTGATCATTATTCTGTGAAATTCATCCCTGCAATCTGTGTTTAAAGTATGTTATAGGAAACTGTTATCTGTTTAAACTTAGGTTGGCACAGTCTTTTATTGCTGCCTAATTTATGATAGGTATCTGGCCTCCTCTATTCCTTTCCCACAAATGTTTTCTTTTCCTTTGATTAGCTGACCAATTAGCACATCTGTAGTGTATTCCTAAATTAGACTGACTACATCTTAGCTTCATTCTATGGGGAGACGTATGTGGGGTTGGGCGTGTGTGAATTCTACACTAAGTGGGATTTTCTCACAAAGTGGACGAAAATGCACAGTTAGACAACACAGTTGGCCAAACATTGGACTACATTTGACTTGATTTTACTCCCAGCAATAAGCTGCATCTGCCACAGCCTATTTCTGCACTACTTGTCTATTTATATGGAAGACTGCAAAGAGGTAATTCTCAAAATACCCTTGCTTTTTGCTTTTACCCCTTTTATCACAATGTTTCACAAATTGCTTTTCTTAGTCTCATTTCATGGCATGATCTTTAGGACTGTGTCATCTTTCACCCCTCCACCAACACACAAATTTGTTCATATTGCACATGCATTACTCCACTCACCTCTATTTAACACCCATGAACTGTTATCCTATTTATTATCTCTAACAAGTACAGCCTCCACCTGTCGCCAGAAAATAAAAGGCCACACATCTTACAATCCCCTTGCCTATCTTTCGCTCACTCTGCTTCTATTAGCTGGTGATATATCACCTAATCCAGGTCCCCCACACTCCTCACACACACATACATCTAAACACGACCTTTCTATAGCAAACCTCAAACACATCACCTGTCTCCCCTCTCTTCCTAAGTCCTTTAAATGTGCCCTTTGGAATGCACGCTCTGTTTGTAACAAACTTACCTCCGTTCATGATCTCTTCCTCTCAAAAAACCTCAACCTTCTGGCAATAACAGAGACATGGCTCATGCAATCAGACACTGCCTCACCTGCAGCACTTTCACATGGTGGCCTCCATCTCACCCACACCTCCAGACCTGAAGGCAGACAAGGAGGTGGGGTTGGACTACTTCTCTCCCCACAGTGCACATACACAGTTCTACCAAATGTCCCATCACTCACGTTCACATCTTTTGAAGTACATGCTATTCGCATTTTTAATCCATTCTCCCTACGTGTTGCGGTGATCTATCGTCCCCCTGGAGCACACCAACAATTTATTGACGATTTCTCTGCATGGCTCCCTCACTTCTTATCTTCAGACATCCCCACCATCATCATGGGTGACTTCAACATCCCCATTGATAACCCACCTTCCAAAGCTGCTTCCAAACTACTCTCTCTAACATCCTCACTTGACCTCTCCCAGTGGATTGAATCATCTACTCATAAGGATGGCCACTGCCTTGATCTTGTTTTCTCTAGACTATGCTCAGTTTCTAATTTTATTAATACACCCTTCCCCCTCTCGGATCATCACCTTATCAGCTACACTCTCACCCCCACTGCTCTAACCTCTCTACTGTCTAACTCAACCAAGCCTCCTCATACTCGTAGAAATCTTAATTCTATTAATCTTCAACAATTTTCCACCTCTCTCCAACACCTTCTCTCCCCTATCTCTACATTCTCATCCCCTGAGATGGCAGTACCTCATTTTCACCTGACCTTAGCAACGGCCCTTGATCAAGTGGCTCCAGCGACACTACATACTACACGTTGACTTCGATGTCAACCGTGGCACACCAAAGCAACACGAAATCTTCCAAAACTGTCCCGTAAAGCAGAACGTCACTGGCGTAAATCTCGAAGCTCTAATGACTTCTTCACATATACTTCTGTCTACCACTCCTATCGAAAAGCTCTGGACACTGCAAAACAAACATACTTTCAATCTCTTATCTATGCTCAGGCTTCTAACCCCAAACGCCTTTTCAATACATTTAATCATCTTCTCAATCCTCCCACCCCGAAACCTCCATCTACTATCAGTGCTCAGGATCTTGCTTCCTACTTCAAGGACAAGATTGACAAGATCAGACTAGAAATGGTATCCTCTTCCTCAACAAGCCATCAGCTCAATTCCATCCCACTACCATCTGACACCCTCTCTTCATTTGACCCCACAAATGAAGAGGAAATTTCTACGCTCTTCTTATCTTCCTACTCTACCTCCTGTCCTCTTGATCCTATTCCCTTGCAAATTGGTAGATCCCTGTCTTCTGTGCTCATTTCACCTCTAACTCAAATCTGTAATCTCTCACTCTCTACTGGCATCTTTCCATCACTATACAAGCATGCAGTGATTACTCCTATTCTAAAAAAACAAAACTCCGACCCAAACTCTCTCTCAAATTACCGTCCCATCTCTCAGCTCCCTTGCCCCTCCAAGCTTCTAGAGAGACTTGCCTACACTCGCCTCACACGCTTTCTTTCCGCAAACAACCTGTTGGATCCTCTTCAGTCTGGCTTTCGTTCTCAACACTCCACAGAGACTGCGCTGACCAAGGTTGTTAATGATCTGATCACTGCTAAGACTGAACGCCAATACTCTCTCCTAATTCTCCTGGATCTCTCGGCTGCATTTGACACCGTTGACCACTCTCTTCTCATACAAACGCTGCAATCCCTAGGTCTTCAAGACACAGTTCTATCCTGGTTCTCATCCTACCTCTCTAATCGCTCTTTCACTGTTAATTTCTCTGGAGCCACCTCTGCTCCGCTTCCCCTATCAGTTGGAGTACCACAAGGCTCGGTGCTAGGTCCTCTGCTGTTCTCTATCTATACCGCTTCTCTTGGAAATCTAATAAGTTCCTTTGGCTTTCAGTATCATCTCTATGCGGATGATACCCAAATCTATCTATCCTCTCCTGATATCTCGACATCTGTGTTGTCCCGTGTAACTGACTGTCTTTCTGCCATATCATCTTGGATGTCCTCTCGTCAACTCAAACTTAATCTTTCTAAAACAGAGTTAATAATATTCCCACCCGCCAACAAGAGCATACCTGACATTTCTATCTCTGTTGATAATATGACCATAAATCCCACCCCACAAGCTCGCTGCCTAGGTGTAATCCTTGATTCACGCCTATCCTTTGTTCCCCACATTGACTCTATATCTAAATCATGTTACATACATCTAAAGAACATTTCCAGAATCCGCACATATCTCACACAAGACACTGCTAAAACCTTAATTCATGCACTAATCATCTCCCGCATTGACTATTGCAATTCCCTCCTTACTGGTCTTCCCAAAAACAGACTCAAACCCCTAAAATCTATTTTGCATGCTTCGGCAAGACTGATTTTCCTTGCAAATAGCTATTCCTCTGTTGAATCACTCTGTATGTCTCTACACTGGCTGCCTGTCTTCTACCGAATCCAATATAAAATACTTTTACTAACCTACAAGGCCATCAACAAAGCTGCACCAACATACATCTCCTCTCTTGTCTCAAAATATCTCCCAACTCGGCAACTCCGTTCTGCAAAAGATCTGCGTCTCTCATCCACCCTCATTACATCCTCCCATTCCCGGTTACAAGACTTTTTTCGGGCTGCACCCACTCTATGGAACTCTCTCCCTCGCACAATAAGACTCTCCTCTGGTCTACAAACTTTCAAGCGTTCTCTGAAAACCTACCTATTCAGACAAGCTTATAATATTCCTCAACCACCCTCTTAACCTCACTACCTTTAGCCTGTTACACAATTTCACAGAAGACAACTACCCCCGGACCAACATTGTTGTGTGACAGGATCATTTAGTTTATGAGTCACCTTACCTTTGCAGTCTGGCTGGGCCATGATGCAAAATGTATACTTAACCTCATGTGTCAATCTCCCATTGTCCCATAGATTGTAAGCTTGCGAGCAGGGCCTTCTCACCTCTTTGTCTGTTTTACCCAGTTTGTTTATTAGTTTTACGTTTGTCCCCAATTGTAAAGCGCTATGGAATATGTTGGCGCTATATAAATAAATGATGATGATGATGTAGAGGCAATAAACAAATGACTCAGTTGCTTCTTGGCTGGATCCTGGAATGTTGGGGCCCTATAGATAGTTAATATTTACCTACTGGAAAGCCGAGTAGTGAGCAAACAATCTAGGCACTCCCCCATCCAGCACTTCATTAAATAAGTAGCTGTTTTGTTTAAAACACAGGCCTCTTGCCACCAATTCAGCCACACTTAATTAATTGCATTCACATTTAACACATATGCCTATTTCTCCCATACATAAATTAATAGCACCCATGTTTAATAACTAGACCTCTGTCATGCTAACCAGCCTGACATTAAATTTATAGGGCCTCAATCAATAAGGAAAGTAAGGCAAATGAGTAAGTCTTCTCCTGGACAAAACCATGTTACAGTGCAAGGAGTGCAAATCAGTTCATTATTTTGCACAAAAGATAAATACTGGCTGTTTTTTCATCTAGCACACAAATACTTGATAACTTTATTTGTACACCGAAATTGTAAGCTGATCTAGGACATGCTATACCCCAAATATAAATCTGCCAACACAATTTAAATTTGGATCCCAATCCAAAGCAACATAGTTTTGCCAAGGTGAAAAGTTACTCATTTGCTTTGCTTTACTATCCTTAATGAATCTGGCCCACACCATTCAAATGTAATATGAAGACCTATTTATCCCCCCACTAGCCCCGACAGTAAACTAATAGCATTCCCATTTATTAAACAGACCTATTTCTACCCCCACCACCGCTAATGTTAAATCAGTAGTATTCCCATTTAAGTCATATTTCCCCCAACAGCCCCAAAAATAAAATGAATTGGTTTCAAATTTCCCTGGCATTTAATAGAAATCATTATTGGTAATAAAGACATCACTGTCTTTATGTATTTCTGATTTATTTTTTATAATTATATTTAATTACTGATTATTTGCAGCGTTTATGTACTAAATATTTATGTTCCACAAATAAAATATCGCCTTCTCTCCAACCCCCAGTGACCTCAATTCCCCCTATTTTCTCCAGACCCCACTGTTCTTTACAGCGCTCTCTTCCCCCCTGTTCCCTTCAGCCCCTCTCCTCCACATTCTTTCCAGACACCACCCTCACTCCTCTCTCAAGCCCCTTTTACCCCCGGTCTCTCCAGCCCCATCTCCCCCTGTTCTCCCCAGACACCTCTCCCCAGTGGCGGATTTAGGGGCTTGCTGCCGACAGCTGCACACTGTGCAGGTCCGTTCAGCAGTGACAGTGTGCTGCCCGGCTGCTCTGATTGTGTTTTAAACACAATCAGAGCAGCGGGACAGCACACTGCCACTGCTGAACAGACCTGCACATACTGTGCAGCCGCCGGCAGCCATAGACATCAGAAAGGGGGTGGGGCCTAAATCGCCCCCCCTAAAATCGCCCAGGGTAGGACAAATGTCTAGATCCGCCCCCTGCCTCTCCCCCTTGTTCTCTTCAGCTCCTTCTCCCCCCGTTCTCTATAGCTCCATCTTCCCCCTGTTTTCTTCATCCCCCCTCCTGCACATTCTTTACACCCCTCCCCCTCCCTGTTCTCTCAAGCCCTCTTTCCCCCATGCTCTCTCCAGGCACCTCTCCCCCTTGTTCTCTCCAGCGCCAGTTCCCTCCTGTTCTCTCCAGTACATTTATTATTTGGACTGACTCCCTAATGGAGACATACGCTGGTGGCCTCACATTAGCCACTGCACTCCCCCTTCTGTCAGGTGCCCGGAACCTCCCAACTACCTCCAGTGCCCTGGCATTCAAAAAAGACCATCATCCCATTTAGTTGCGGGAAACCTGAGTCTTTTAAAAACTTGGGTCCCCACATGACTTGACCAACCAATCGCATTTGGCGCTTTCGCACCGCAATTGCTACCAATGCCCCCTCACGGTGATGTGGCTGTCCATGCCATCACCCATCTTCTCTCATGAGGCTGGTGCATCGCAATTGTGCTGCTACCATTTTGACCTTGACTGCCCTCACCGGGAGCTTTCATTTCTACAGTAATTCTACAGGCATTACAGTTAGCAGACTGGTGAAAATTTTAAACTAGGTGTATGTTGATGATTAAAGCAATATACAATAGAGTGTACAAAGGAAACAGGACCTATACAAGGAAAATGGGGAGGAACAGGGGTGAGAAGATAGGTTGATAAGGCAATACAATTGAGTAAACCTAAAAGTGTTAGTAAAAAGATAACATGCTTTCAAACAAAATAGGTAAAATTGAATTAATAATGTTGGAAGTGAATTATGACATAGTGGATATAACTAGGACTTGTCTAGATGAATGTCATGACAGGTTAAGGAATTTGGAAGCATGTAGTGGACCTGATTCATCAAGGAACATATCTGCCGGTTTTGAGCGTATCATACGCAAATTTTATCTGCACATGCCCAGAACCGGACCATATGCAACTAAACGCAGCAATGTTCAATTAGTCTTTTTATGCAAAGGACTCTTACTACAGCCTAAAAGTGTTGGGGTATCGAGATTCACCGATACTGCTATCGGATGCCTTCAATATCAGTCAGATCTTCCTTGATTTCCAGTCAACTGGTGAACAGAAAAACACTCAACACCTGTATGATATAATGCTGAGTAGCTCTAATTCTGCTCCAATCTGAGCTTACTCCAGGGTTTTTATTTATACAGTAGAATATTAGAGGTATAGATGCTTAACAGCCAATTATTAGACAGTAGATTATGAAAATAAGTCAATCAACAATTATATATTGCAGTTTTTTAAAGTTCAAACAAATCTTTCTTCTTTTCTGCTTTCATCTCTTTCCAGGCTTTCTGCCCATATTCTTGTGCTACTCCCATCCTTGGGTCCTTGGTCTTATCTGTAAAGAACACTTTTGCTTTGCAGGAGTGTGTCTTCGGTTTGTTTCAGTTCTTGGGAACATCCTGTTATGTAAGTTCACAACCTTGAATAATTCTTGTCTCAAAACACAATATGTGCTAATTTCTTTTAAGGTTCCAACATATTATTTTCTAAAGCTTAATACATGATAGATATTAAATCAATAATTATACAAATTTACTCATTGTGACGTCGTGGGATCTCGGATCTCGCGAGTTTTAGAATCAATAAATACCCGCCTCCACGGCGATCTAGCGCTACTTGAGAGAAGGACAGAGAAGGGTTAGGTCACAGTATAGAGCAGGAATAGAGCAGGATAGAGCAGGCATTTTTCTGAATTTGCACTACAAAGTGTTTGGGGTCTCATATATCCCCTTTTTAAAAAATCTGAATTGTCTGAGTGCTGAACTCCTAATATAGCACAGTATTTTTCTTCATTTGCAGTAATAAGTGTAGGGTCTAATATATACGCCCTTTTATAAGAGCTGCTTTGGTCATTTTTATTAATCTACAAGTCTTTGCAGGCTTTGCACTAATAGGCCTAGCATTGGACATATCCTGCAGTGTCTTGTGTAGTAGAGAAAAGCAGACCTACACCAGAATTCATCAGTGCACGTATCTTCGATCAGTTTCTTGTTGAATTCGGGAGTATGCAGAGCTGATTTATGTGCATTTTAAAACAAACGCACATTTAGCCTGGTTTATTAAGGAAAGTAAAGCAGATAAAAGGAGAAACTTTGCACCTGGGCAAAATGTTGCATTGGAGGGGGAGGCAAATTTAAAATGTGGGGACAGAATTATAGATGACGTAGGATGGGGTAGGGCATGCCCTAGATGAGCTTTACATTTCAGTGTAAAAAGAAAGCTATCAAGTAATTGTGTGGTACATGAAAAAACAGCCAGTACTTAATTATTTGCAAAATAATAAACTAATTTGCATTGTAACATAGTTTGTCCAGGAGCAAATTTACTCCTTTTTTTGCTTTCCTCTCGTTAATCAATCAGGCCCAGTATGCGTGCCTTGATGAATCAGGCACAGCATGTTTAGTAAACATAAGAAAGGAGAACCAATAATGTATGGAATTTGTTAGAAATCTCCTTCTATAACCAAGTGTACTAAAATTCAATCATTATCACAAATTGAAAAGGCAACAAAGAAAATATGGTCCTCCTCATTGGTGATTTTAACAATCCAGATGTAAATTGAGACAATGAAACTAGTGTTTCTGGGAAATTAATCCATTTTTATTAATCTATTTTAAGTAACAGCTATAAGCTCTAGTAGCAAGCAGAAAAAAATAACCAGATACTTAGTACTATCTAGTACAAAATATATTATACAGTATATCTAATTCATAGGTGACTCAACATTTACGGTATAGCAATCACAACATGATAATACTTGACTTGAGTTTCAATATAACATTTTTTAAGGGAGCTACAAAAACTTTGACTTTTAGAAGGACAAACTATGATCAGCTCAGAGATGCATTGAACCTTGCAGACCAGGAAAGTGTACTGTAATATTTTAAGTAAATATTGTATCAAGAACATACCGTATAGCAACAACATTTGTAGGAACAAAAGGCAACCAATGTGGTTAAATTAGAAAATATTGCAGTAGTAAGGGGAGAAAAAGATCATTTATATTGTTAAAAATACAAAATAAGATAAATTCATTATAGAAATAATTTAGATGGATTTCAAACTATTGCAAATTTATTAATGTTTAATATGTTTTGCCAGGAAGAAATGCATTGAGAGTTTTCTCTCATTCTCATGTATGTCCTGGGTACAGCATATACATATCTGGTTATAGAAAAAGGCAATTATGCATTATAATTATACACCAGTTTATAATATGAAATGAGCGAGATTTTAAAATAATAGGCTGAAGGCAGATTCAACAGATTCTGGTAGATTATTCCAGACTTGTGTAGGCAAATATAGAACGATTGTTTATAAATTTTGGAAACATTAGCAGGCTTCTAATCCAAAAATGTTTTTCAAGGACGTAAGTACATAAATAGCAAAAAAAATAGTAAAAAATAAAATTGTTTTAGCAATATTGTATGCACACAATTAAATGTTATTTGCAGGGGCATATTGGGAACTTAAAGTGGTCCTGGAATTTTTTTTGAAAGTGAACTCGTGTTGGCGGGACCAAAGCAACTGTAGTTGGGGCCAGCACAAGTTGGGGGGGTTAGTACACCTTATGCGATAGACACAACAGTGGTAAGCAGGAACAGCGCTGGAGATTGCTATAACAGAACATGCAATGCAGTGATACTGCCGAGATACTATTTAAATAGGCTTCCACATGCAAAGGTAATCTTGCACTTTAATACATCAGTCAGTGCATGCAAAATCTCCAATAAGGAAGCACCAACTGGGTACAGAGGCATACACACAAAATGGGGAAAGAGGCACACACACAAAGAGGGGACAGTGGCACACACACAAAGGGGGAACAGAGGCGCACACACAAAGAGGGGACAGTGGCACACACACAGAAAGTGGAGACAGAGGCACACACACAAAGGGGAACAGAGGCACACAGACAGAAAGTGGAGACAGAGGCACACACACAAAGGGGGAACAGAGGCACACACACAAAGAGGGGACAGTGGCACACACACAGAAAGTGGAGACAGAGGCACATATACAAAGGGGGAACAGAGGCACACACACAAAGAGGGGACAGTGGCACACACAAAGGGGGAACAGAGGCACACACACAAAGAGGAGACAGTGGCACACACACAGAAAGTGGAAACAGAGGCACACACACAAAGGGGGAACAGAGGCACACACACACACACACACACACACACACACACACAAAGAGGGGGGGCAGAGGGACACACACAAAGGGGGGACAGAGGCACACACATAAAGGGTGGACAGAGGTGCACACACACACAGGACAGAGGCACACACACAAAGGGGAGATAGCGGGACTAGCAGAAAGGGGAGACAGGTACAGACACATAGAGGAGTCAGACACAAACAGTTGGTGAAACAAATATGGGGCTAAGTGTAATATGCAGAACCATACCAAGTGCCAATATGCACAGCAATACTGCTGTCAAGTGTAATATCCATGTTTGATGCAAAAGCCTAATATGCAGCTGCATACCTCCTGCATAATGTCATAAGCAGAGCTATAGCTTGTACCAGGTTTAATATGCAGAGCTACCTCTGGTGTTAAGTGTCCAGTCTGCTACTACTCACAGCAGCTATTGGCTACTGAAACTTTGGCAGCCAATTTAAGTTCAATGTAGGACAGAACCCCAAAGAGCTATCAGCCAATGATAGAACAGGTTCTTAGCTGTTTGTGGTTGAGGTGTTTGTTTAAAAAAAGATGCCTGGAAGATATATCCCATGTCCCTGTTGCTAAAGGCCTCGGGCAATTGTCCAGTGTATGCTTGCTCTCAGTGCTGTACTTTACCTGTTGTTACCTCACTTAATTTCTTCCAGTAGTTTCCCAAATTTGCGTTTCTAAATGTCATTACACTATATTTGCTTGTCAATAAAATACCACACTAGTGCTCTATTACATCCCATTACTTTATTTCATCCTTTTATATCACACTTTACCTTTGTTGTGTACTGTGTGTTATTACTGTATTGCTACTTCTTATATCTGAACATCATATTTTCCTATTTATAACCCTACTGTCTATACCTTTCTCTGCAATTTTGCTATCTTGTACTTTTTAATTCATGGACCACTCTTCTGAGAAAGCAATAACGTGGTTACTAAGAATGAAGCTGGAAGATGCTATTTACAGACATTCCTGGGACAGTTTTCTCGCCCTGGGGTCTCCCAGCTCTTGCAGGGGAGTTGAGTGGGGAGCAGATGGTGACCCACATACTGGTGTCTTATTGTATTAAGTGTTTTGTGCAGGAAAGAGCCTACAGCAGTGAAATAGTTAACCCTCTGTATTGTCCGTTCTTCTAGTCCTCTCTCCTTGCGCTTAATATCTCATTATTCTTTCCATAATCATTTTTAACCATCCATTTTCTCTCTTTTTTGGTTTTATTTCATCTTCTATCTCCAAGATTGCTTTGTCTTCTGCTACATTCCCATGTGTCCTGTGTTTTCTATTCTTTGATTAATTAGCTTCCTAGCATCACATTCTCAATTCAGTCCCTTTGTGTTCAAATTTCTCACTTTCCGTTCTTGTTTTCTTTTCCTTCTGTCACTGATCTGTTTTCTCACCAACTTATTTTGTAAACTCCTTAAATCATGCCCTATTCTTTTCACTTCTTTCATTTAAATCTGTGTCTCACTTTTTATAACTGCTTCATCTGCATAGCTACCTTTCTATCTGTTATTTTTTTTCTATTTTCTAGCAACACTGCCTTCGTATTACTCTTCTTGCACTTTTTCTCTGCCTCTTCCCATTTTCCTGATATCTTTGTCGTTTCTGAATGTCCTTTTCATTTTTTTCACTCTCTGGTCAGACTGCAGTGACTAGGGCTGACTCTGTTTGTGTTACAGCAAAATATAAGGAAGAAGGATAGATCTCATGTCTAATAGCTGTATTCTCTCTGTGTCTAATGTGTACAGTAAGACAGACTCGGCTCTGTTTCCCTTTGCTAACCTGGACTGGCTCCAAGGTTCATAGTTCTCCTTTGTTTGCCACTGTGTGACCCTGTAAAGAATGGGACAGGTTCCAACTATGATAGCTCCATCATCTTTTGAAAAGGGATTTTACGATTTCCGCATGTCTATATTGTATTTTAAGAAGCTACACCATAGCTCTTTTTAGTCACTTGGGTATATGGCACAGAGAGACACATTTTTTACCTATTGTCACCTTTTGTTCTATGTCCCTAGTTGCCTTATATTTACATGACTTAAGCCTAGAAAAGGGAGGAACTGACTGTATGTTCTGGAGTTCCTGAGTCACTGTATCACCCTTTAATGGGAGGCATAGACTGCAGCTTAATATAGCTGATCAAGTGGAAATAAAAACACTGCATCTTTTCATTACAGAGCAGTGTTTGCCTCTGTCTTTCTCACTTCCTCCCCCGCTGATCCTAAATGGGTTTTAAATGAGAGCGATGTTCTTCCCTGCGTGGAAATAAAATAAATTTCACTTCCACTATGCCTGGAGGCTCAGCCAGCCCTCATTCACACACCACAGGAATAACACAGGATTTAAAAGTAAAACTTTTATTGTATGTCAGAGCATTGGTTATTCAGCATGATACCTTTCATGTGTGTTATTAATTAATATTTACTGTAACTCACAATGTTCCATGTATCTTGCTACATTTATTTTTTCCTGTTTTTCCCTAATATATACCTTTTACTAGGATATTTTCATCTCTCCATATAGTTGTTAACAATTTATCTTCCTAACCGCAAATATAAATGTACTCTTTAATCATTTCTATACCTCCATATAACTGCATCCTATTAAATTCTCTATCTCTCCATATAATGTCTCCCCATATTTCCCTCCCTACAATACCTCAAAACTCTCCATATGGCAGCTCCCTATTAGTCCTCTCACGCTGCATATAACTGCTCCCTATGGGGGCTATTTATCAATATTGGGTAATATGGAAGATTTTCTATCACTGCTTATCACAGCGATAGAAAATCTTCTATCATCCAAATTAACAATAAAATAAAATGTGGCAAAGGATACAAAAACGTAATAAATAGAACATTTCTCTCTATAACTCTCTATATCTTCATAGAACACCCCCTATATTTCCTTTAATCTTCCTGTAATTGATCCTATAACCTGTCCTGTCACTTAACATAGCTGTTTCCTATAATTCCTTCTCTATCTCTAAATAAATATTTCTACCTCTCTTATTACCACATCCTATTACTTCTTCTCTCTCATTCCATGATCATCATCACCATGGATGTGAGGCTGACCCAACCTTACATACAGCTATCACCCCATCTCTCTCATCCATTTCACATCTAAATTGCTCAAACGGCACCTGTGTTACTAGATACCTCTCCAACAACTCCATCCTCGATCCTCTCCAATCTGGATTCCACCCACTCCACTCCAATAAAGCCACCAAGACCAAAGTAACCAATGATCTACTATCTGCCAAATCCAAAAGCCATTACTCCCTGCTTATCCTTTTGGACCTTTCTGCAGCCTTTGATACAGTCGATTACCCTCTCCTGCTGCACATCCTTCTCATCATTAGCTTTTCTGACACTGTCGTCTCTTGGTTCACCTCCTATCTCTCTAACCTCTGTTTCTCTGTTTCTACCTCAAGCTCCTCCTCCCCATCTTCTCCCCTGCATGTAGGTGTCCCCCAGAGCTCTGTCCTTGGCCCTCTGCTCGTCTCCCTGTACACTTCCTCACTGGATAAACTTATCAGTTCCTTCAGCCTCCAGTACAACCTCTATGTCGATGACACCCAAATCTATTTCTCATCTCCTAACCTCTCCCCTGCCCTCACTCACTAAGGTGTCCAACTGACTCTCTTCTATGCCATCTCCTCCTGGATGTTCCAACGGTTCCTTAAACTCAACATGGCCAAATCTGAACTTATAGACTTCCCTCCCTCAAAAGTCCCCTCCTATCTTCTTCATCACTATTGGTAATACCAAAATCTCCTCCATTACCCAACTTTGTTGCCTGGTGTCATCCTGGACTCCTCCCTCTCCACCCCCCATTTTCAATCCTTCATCCAATCCTGCTCCTTTCATCTCAGCAATATAGCTCATATCCGACCCTTCCTTTCCACTGGTGCCACCAAAACTGTATCCATTTTCTGATCTTGCCCCTTCTCGACTACTGCAACCTCCACCTAACTGGCTTCCCCCGCTCCCATCTCACTTCCCTTCAGTCCATGCTCAATCCTTATGTGAGATTAATCTTCCTCTCTCACCGTTCTACTTCTACCTTTCCTCTCTGGCAAGCACTCCACTGGCTCCCCCTCTGCTATAGAATCCTCTAAAAGCTCCTCTCCCTCACCAAGGCCCTTTCTAACTCCACACTTTACGGTCAGCCAACCACCTCCGCCTCAACACTCACCTGGTTACCGCATCTCACTCCGTATTCAAGATTTCTTCGGCGCTACCTCTCTTCTATGGAATGACCTCCCTTGTTCTATTAGGCTATCCCTTAGCCTGCAATTCTTAAAGTGTCCTTCAAAATCCACCTGTTCAGGATCTCCTGCTCTTCCTCCGTCTAACCATCCCTTCCACACCTCTACCCCCTTTCTTTATCCTTAATCAATTATTAATTTACACTTCACCTTTCTCTTCCTCCTCTCCTCATTTCACCTGCCCTTTTTCTGCTCTTCCTTCAGATTTCCAGTAGCCTCATTACTCTTGTATCCCTTTCTGCTCTCCATTCAGATTTATAGACCCCTCACCCCGACTCTCCCCTGATGTTTCCTATTTGTCTGCCCCTTCCCCTATATTGGAAGCAAGGCCCTCTATTCCTTGTGTCCTCCTCCTCCTGTCATCTTCCGGCTGCTTCTGGCACCCCAGCTTATTTCCTCAACCTCATATCTGGGTTTCTGCCTCAGCTCCCCCCCCCATTACTTGCTCTGGTCCTGCTAACTGTGACCACATTCAGGCCCATCCTACTTTAGTTCACTCCCCATCCCTCTTCCTTCCCCTTTCTGGCTTTCAAGCATTCTTTTTTCACTCATACGTCTCTGCCTGGTCTAAGTCGGATTTTCAATTCAATTGCACTTTGTTTTGTTTTTTGTACTTCCCTGTATGCCATGTTCTGTTTCCTCCTATGCACGGCGCTGTGAACCCTTTTATAATAATAATAATAAAATAATAATGCAAGAGACATATGATATCTCTTGCGTTAGGCTTTTGTTACTCTTAGCTATGTAACTTACAAATGTCTAAACCATACAGAAAAATCCATTTCCGCATGGTTTATGGCTTAATAAATAAGCCCCCATATCATTGATCCCTACAACTCTTTTTAATTTATTTATATAACCGCTTCATAGAACTCCGCCTAGGTCTCCATATAAACCCATCAGCCTCTATCTCTCCAAATAGCTGCTCCCAAAAACTCCTCTTAAGGACTCGGATGTCCTCAGGACCTAGTATCACATGAGAAATACCATAACTCCATCAGGGCAAACAGAAGGCGACAGGACCAGAGCAGGAAAACAAGGTATGACCACAGCAACAACAGGACAAGACTGTCACAGGAACAGGGAACCAGGGTAATCTGCTCAAGCTATCTCTAAAAGATCAATTGTGCAGATATTGTAGTTTATATGGTAAATATCTCATTCTACCCTGCTCAAGCTATCTCTAAAAGATCAATTGTGCAGATATTGTAGTTTATATGGTAAATATCTCATTCTACCCTGCTCAAGCTATCTCTAAAAGATCAATTGTGCAGATATTGTAGTTTATATGGTAGGGTTACCCTCTATTTGTTTGTTTAAGACTTTTATTACTTTGTAGTGTGTGTGTGATTAGTGGGGGTTAACTCATGAAAGTGGTCACATGGCTATTTGAACCTATTTAAACAGCAGTATTAGGCTGTTAGCTAGTGAGAATTCTTCTAAGTGAAATTCTTACAAGTGTATTAACTAGTATAGTTAGAGATATACAAGAGGAGAACAGGAGGGGAACCTTTTACCTGCAAACACTGCTACATGAGGACAACATTTAACAATCAGCCCTGAGCTCTGATATCCTCCACCACCTGGATTACTAACTACCTGGACACTCCCTGCTGAACTGTTTCTCACACATATTCAGGCTTGCTGCAGTATTATGACTTGGTGATTTCTCTTATGCTGCTTGGATTCCCAATTTTAATCCACACTGTTGTTCCACTTAGCTTGAACTTTGACCTGGCTCCCTCTTGTCCTGTGGATTTATATAACCAGCTCAGTGCACCTTGTATTACGCTTTGTTTTATACTATTGCCTTCCAATCATGCCTGATGTTACTGTTTCACCTAACTGTTTTTTCTAAACCCACCCATCTGCTATCTCTGCTGTCCTTTCTGCTTCTTATTCCTTGACTCATACTTTACATCTCTTCTTCCTCTTTTCTCTCCTTCTACCTTTGCATTCTTTTTATTCACCTCTTGTGCTCTCACCATTTCCTCACTACACTTGTAAGCTCTTACCATTCTTGATTTCTGATTTCTTTCAACTGTCTATTCCACACCTTCTCTAGCTTTATCATGATTTACTCCTCTCTCACTTCTGTCCTCTCCCTCTATCCCCTGCTTCCCATGTTCAACCTTTCCATATTCTTCCTCCTCCTCACTCTCCCCTCTCACTTCCCATCCCCCTCCCTATTTCACTCCTCTCATCTCTTCTGTGCCTCTGGGCCCCTGATCTAACATGCTGCCCCCTCTTACATCTTTTCCTCTCTCCTATCTTTTCCCACTCACACCCTTTCCCTCTTGTCCCCTTCGCTGCTCTTTTCTCAGTGTCAATCTGCTCCTACCTACCTCCTCCCTCTTTCCCCCAGCTTATATTCTCCCTCACGTCACTTCTACCCTCTGCCTCTCCCATTCATAAACCCCCTTATCTGCCCCATCTCCACTCCTCCCCCACCTTTTGCATCCCTGCCCCTCATCTCTTGTCTGCTGACAAATCCCCTCTTATTTCTGTGTCTCGTCCAATTCCAACCCTCTCTTCATGTCATTCCCCTCGCTCCATATCATACTCACCCTTGCAGAAGAGCAACCCCAACAATCTCATCCACATCTCTCCTCTTCCCTCTCTTCCACTATCCTGTGGTCTCTGGAATGCCAGATCAGTCTGTAACAAATTGACCTCTAACCATGATCTCTTTATCTCTAGATCCTTCAACCTGCTTGCCATCACTGAAACCTGGCTATCCCCCGAGGACACTACCTTGCCCGCATCCGTCCCTTCCTCTCTCAAGATGCCACCAAAACTATCATCTATGCTCTCATCATCTCCCGCCTCGACTACTGCAACCTCCTCCTTACTGGCCTCCCCTGCTCCCACCTCTCCCCCCTACGCTCTATACTCAATGCAGCTGCGAGACTCATCTTCCTCTCACGCCGCTCCTCCTCTGCCTCCCCTCTCTGTCTTGCCTTACACTGGCTCCCCTTCCCCTTTAGAATCCTTTTCAAACTCCTTACCACCACCTACAAGGCTCTCTCCCAGTCTACTGCCCCGTACATCTCTAACCTCCTCTCCATTCACACTCCCGCCCGCTCCCTGCGCTCGGCCAATGATCGCTGGCTCTTCTCCACTCTGATCACCTCTTCCCACTCCAGAATCCAAGACTTCTCCCGCGCTGCCCCCCTTCACTGGAACAATCTACCTCGCTCCATCCGTCTCTCACCCAATCTGTGCTCCTTCAAGCGGGCACTTAAAATTCACCTGTTCCTCAAGGCCTATCAACCATCCACTTAGCCTCTCATCTCCTCTGTTTTCCCCGGACCCTTTTCTCCCCCCTTTGCTTCACTGGCTCCCTTCTGTGCCTGATTTGTTTACCCTCCCTTAGGATGTAAGCTCGTATGAGCAGGGCCCCCCCTTCCTTTCTGTCTCCATACCTGTTCTTCTGCTCCGTCTCTACTGTATTTGCCTGCCTGGAGTTTCTGGAGAACTGGTACTTTGCGTTTATTGTTCTGCACTGTTTTACCCTGTATAGTCTACTGTTCGTACTGTGTACGGTGCTGCGGAAACCTTGTGGCGCCTTACAAATAAACGATAATAATAATAATAATAATAATAATAATACCTCTCCTGCTGCTCTCTCTTTCGGGGGCTTGTCCTTCTCCCACACACCCAGACCTCCCCCTCCCCCCACTCCCTACCACACGCTCTGCTACCCACTTCTCCTCAAAGATTGAGTCTATACGTCATGACATCTCCCAGCAGTCCCTTCTTACCCCACCCTCTCCCCCCTCCATGCCCATTCTGTCCCCCTTCTCACCGTCCTCTGCTGCTGCTATCTCCTTTCTCCCCTCCAGCTAGCTCACCCTCCTTCTCTTCCTTCACTCCGGTATCTGCAGATGAAGTCCATACCCTTCTCTCTTCCTCTCCCCCCTCCACTTGCACTCAGGACCCAATCCCCTCCCACCCCCTCCGCTCCCTCTCTCCCGAAGCCTGCTCCCACCTTGCACACCTCCTCAACCTCTCCCTCTCCTCTGGAATCTTCCCCTCCTCTTTTAAACATGCTCTTGTCTCCCCCATAGTCAAGAAACCGTCCCTTGATCCTGCCTCTCTCTCTAATTACCGCCCTATTTCGCTCCTCCCTTTTGCCTCCAAACTCCTTAAACGGGTTGTCTACAACCGTCTCACCTCCTTTCTTTCCTCTCACTCACTACTTGACCCGCTCCAATCTGGTTTTCGCCCCCTCCACTCCACTGAAACTGCCCTCACTAAGGCTGACCTTCTCTTTGCTAAATCCAATAGGCACTACTCCCTTCTTATCCTTCTTGACCTCTCTGCTGCCTTCGATACCGTTGACCACGCACTCCTTTTGCAAACTCTCAAATCTTTAGGCCTATGTAACACTGTCATCTCCTGGTTTTCCTCTTACCTCACCAACCGCTCCTTCTCAGTCTCTACTCATGATTCTACATCACCCCCTCTTCCCCTACCTATTGGCGTTCCTCAAGGCTCCGTTCTTGGCCCCCTGCTTTTCTCCCTCTACACCTCCTCACTTGGTGTCCTCATCCACTCCTTTGGCCTCCAGTACCACCTCTATGCTGATGATACCCAAATCTATCTTTCATCCCCTGACCTCTCCCCTTCTGTCTCGTGTCTCCTCCTGTCTCTCGGCCATCTCATCTTGGATGTCCCAACGCTTCCTTAAACTCAATATTTCCAAGACCGAGCTTATAGTCTTCCCCCCTGCCAGGACTCTCCCACCTCCCCCCTCTCTATTTCTGTTAATAACACTACCCTCATTTCTGTCCCCCAAGTCCGATGCCTTGGGGTCATCCTTGATTCCTCCCTCTCATTTACGCCTCACATTCTGTCCCTCTCTAAATCCTGTAACTTCCACCTTCGGAATATTTCTAAGATACGTCCCTTTCTCACCACGGAAGCCACGAAAACCCTTGTTAACTTGCTTATTATCTCTCGCCTTGACTACTGTAACCTTCTTCTCTCTGGCCTACCTGATTCTCGCCTTGGTCCTCTTAAGTGTATCCTCAATGCTTCTGCCCGCCTCATTTTTCTCTCCCGTCGCTCTATCTCTGCGGTCTCCCTCCAACAGTCACTACATTGGCTCCCCATACCCTACAGAATTACATTTAAACTCCTCACCCTCACCTTTAAAGCTCTTAGTCAATCTTCCCCTCCCTACATCTCCAATCTCATCTCTACCTACACTCCTACCCGCCCCCTCCGCTCTGCCTCTGACCGCCGCCTCACTACTTCACCGATCACCTCCTCTCACTCTCGTCTTCAGGACTTTGCCCGGGCTGCTCCCCTGCTGTGGAACGATCTTCCACATTTCATCAGGTTAGCATCTACTCTCAAAGGCTTCAAGCGTGCCCTTAAGACTCATTTCTTTATTCAAGTCTATCAGTCCTCCTAACTCTCTTGTCCTGGCTCTCTCCCCTAGTTAGTACCACCCTTTTTTGTGTCTCCCCCTTCCCTTTAGGTTGTTAGCTTTCATGAGCAGGGCCCTCTTTCCTTGTGTGCTCCTTCTACTGTTCCTTCACCCTCTGTACCTCTTGGCCTGCTTCGCTAGCCCTGTTTTACCTGTTTTATTAAGCTTCGGCCTTCTTCCTGCTGATTTCTACCATCCCTTTCACTATCTGTCAGATATAATCTGATTTGCTTTACCCTGTCACCTGTGTTTGTATATATATGTGTATCATGTTGTGTCTTGGTTCTGTTTTCTGTATATGTGTTGCGGACCCTTTGTGGCGCCTTATAAGTCAGTGATGATAATAATAATAATAATAATAAGCAAAACACAGACAATAAGAGAAAAGAATCATGGCCACAGACCAAAACACAACTAGGCTGAGCCAATCTCTGGGGCAAGCACCCAAATGAGCCAACAATCTCCAATGTTAGAGCAGATTTTATATAAGACTGGAGATTTCTGGGAATTAACTCTAGTTGTTATCAGTAGGTAGAGAAGGAAAAAGTGTGATGCAGCATTACATATAGGTGCCCCCCTATGGCATTTATCACTGGGGGGAGTACTAAAAGAAGCGAGGCGCGAGCATTGGGGTATGGTCAGGGATGCAAAAGCGAGTATTGCCACTGATAGGGAGATTTCGTGGAGACAAAGTCTTTAAAGACTCCGCATCTGTAGGGTTAGTAGCCATAGGCAGGGGAAATAGGCAGTGAGAGTCTGAAAGCTACTTCTATCAGGTACACCATGGAGTAGTTGCCTTGGAAACACCCACAAACGGTCATAATTGCAGCTTAGGCCACCAGTGGTATTCTTTCCAAAGGCAGTAAATGCAATAGAAAATAAATAGAGAGCCCATTAGAGCCTTACCTAAATCCTCTTATTTGTTCATATAACTGTTTCCTATATCTCCTTTTAACTCTCTATATAACTACTCCCTATAACTCATCCTCTCTCTCCCTTCTATATTTCCAAGTATTATTATGCTTTATTTATATACAGTTGAATACAGTACACACTTGTATATGTTGGTATACATGCAGTTATACAGATATGCACTCTTATATATACAGATGCAGTTGCAGGTTCTCTAATATGCTGCACGTCTGTGCAGTACTTGTATTGTGGTCACAGACTCTCTATATATTATTAGGTATACAGTGGAGCCTCCGGTCACACACTTTAGGACACTTTGGGGACCATATAGCATATATCTAGTACGCAGCCATCGCCTGCTGTGTCCATCCGTTAGGTCTGAATATCGGAAGTGCTAACTTCCGGTCCGGTGGTCCGCACATGCACAGTAGCGCATCTTGGATGCTCTCAGGCGGAGGTCTACAAAATGCTGAAGCCAGGATGGTACAGAGGCCAAGATGGGACCATGATGGTGCAGGAGCCAAGATGGTGCAGAAGACTAGAAGGTGCAGGGAACAAAATGTTGTCAAATCAAAGTAGTGCAGAAGACTGGATGGTGGTGAGGCCTTGATGGGACAGGGGCCAAGATGGTACAGAGACCAAGATGTGTCTAGGCCAGTGGTTCCCAAACTTTTGCAGTTCGCGGCACCCTTGGAGTCTCCAAATTTTTTCAAGGCACCCCTCCAAAATAATTACTGAGCAAACCTGTTTTAGAGGTAGTTGGGTCAAAAAGTTGTAATAAGTATTTAGGTCACGACAGAAATACTTATTTAGTTGTATGCAAAAATGCCCCTCTGCAACCAGGCACACTGCCCCCTCTGCATCCAGGCACTCTGCCCCCTCTGCATCCAGGCACTCTGCCCCCTCTGCATCCAGGCACACTGCCCCCTCTGCAACCAGGCACACTGCCCCCTCTGCAACCAGGCACACTGCCCCCTCTGCAACCAGGCACACTGCCCCCTCTGCATCCAGGCACACTGCCCCCTCTGCATCCAGACACACTGCCCTCTATCACATTGCTCCCTCTGCCCTCTGTCACGCTGGCCCCGTCCTCTGCCCTCTGTCACGCTGGCCCCGTCCTCTGCCCTCTGTCACGCTGTCCCCCTCCTCTGCCCTCTGTCACGCTGTCCCCCTCCTCTGCCCTCTGTCACGCTGTCCCCCTCTTCTGCCCTCTCTCATGCTGTCCCCCTCCTCTGTCACACTGTCCCCCTCCTCTGTCACACTGTCCCCCTCCTCTGTCATGCTGTCCCCCTCCTCTTCTCTCTGTCCTCCTCCTCTGCCATCTGTTCCCCTCCTCTGCCATCTGTCCCCCTCCTCTGCCCTCTGTCCCCCTCCTCTGCCCTCTGTCCCCCTCCTCTGTCCCCCTCCTCTGCCCTCTGTCCTCCTCCTCTGCTCTCTGTCCTCCTCCTCTGCCATCTGTCCTCCTCCTCTGCCATCTGTCCTCCTCCTCTGCTCTGTCCTCCTCCTCTGCCCTCTGTCCCCTCCTCTGCTCTCTGTCCCCCTTCTCTGCCACGATCCCTCTCACTCTGCCCCGCGCCAGCCCAAAAAAAAAAAGAAAGAAAACAGAAATTTAACAATCCGCGCGGCGCCGGGACCCAGCAGCCTTCTCTCTCCCGCAGCTGTCACTGAATGACGTCAGTGACAGCTGTGGGAGAGAGGAGGCTGCTGGGTCCCGGCGCCACGCTGATTGGTAAGTTTCTGTTTTCTTTCCTTTTTTTTTTTTTTTTGGGCTGGCCCGCGGCACCCAAGTGACAGCACCGCGACACCCCTGGGAGCAGCGGCGCACACTTTGGGAACCACCGGTCTAGGCTAAGCTGTCCTTCACCAGGACACTGTTGCTTACCTTCACTAGGAGACATATTTCTATCACCCAAGCCAGGGGGTCCTGCCCAGATTTACAATTTAGGAATGAGAACTTTTGTGTCATCTCTGGTTTATAGATGAGTTTACAGGTCTCATACACCTCTCGTAGAGGTGGGATATATCTTGGAATTCAGGTGGCAGCCAAAGGAGCAGAAGACAGCTCCTGGAGAAGCCATAGACGTCTTTGCTTTAGTGAAAGGAAGAATTCCAATTAGAAGGTGATTGGGGTCAGTGATGGTTGCTGGTGGGCTTAAGAGGAAGTAGGCCGAAGCTGGGGCATGGATTTGCAGGTCCTTATATGCTGCAGCATATATGGGGATAAACCACGGCGCTGGGAGGGTAGAAATGTGTATACTAAGTGTTAAATGCATTTAATGTAAAAATGTATGTGCAGACGCACTGCAGCACTGGCAGAAAACCAGTGCTAGGCGCTGGCAGTGTAAAATATGTAACATAGTAACATAGTTGATGAGGTTGAAAAAAGACACCAGTCCATCAAGTTCAACCTATTTTAAATCTCCTGCGATCCTGCACTTATATTTGAAATTAATCCAGAGTAAGCAACCGCCAATCTGTTGTGAAAATCCCCCCAGACTCAATATTGCAGTCCTATTTTTACCCTATATCCACTACTATCCTTCATTTTAAATTAACGGTCGTATCCCTGGATACACCTTTCCACTAAAAATTTGTCTAACCCTTTCTTAAACATATCTATTGAATCTGCCATCACAACCTTCCCTGGCAATGAATTCCATATTTTGACTGCCCTTACTGTAAAGAACCCCTTCCTTTGCTGGTTGTGAAATTTCCTCTCCTCTAACCTTAGGGGATGACCACGTGTCCTGTGTATGGTCCTTGGGGTAAAAAGTTCCCATGAAAGCTCTCTGTATTGACCCCTAATGTATTTGTACATAGTAATCATATTTCCCCTTAGACGCCTCTTTTCTAAAGTAAACATGCCTAAACTGGCTAACCTTTCCTCATAACTTAATGACTCCATACCCTTTATTAATTTTGTCGCCCTTCTCTGAACCCTTTCTAGTTCCAAATTATCTTTTTTATAGAGTGGTGCCCAGAACTGTACTGCATATTCAAGATGAGGTCTTACCAACGATTTATACAGTGGAAAAATTACACTGTCTTCCCTTGCATCTATGCCCCTTTTTATGCATGCCAATACTTTGTTTGCCCTTGCAGCTGCTGCTTGACATTGAGCACTATTGCTAAGTCTACTGTCTGGATGTCCTTGCCTTAAGTTTGCGACCTATGTCCCTGAAATCATTCTTTAGGACACCCCTTCTCCCTCTAACTCGGTCATTGGTGCCAACATGCACCAAAACCGCTGGGTCATTCCCAGCCCCTCCCAACAATTTGTCCACCCGATCCGCAATATGCCGAGCCCGAGCACCCGGGAGACAACACACTGTTCGGCATGCACGGTCCCGGTAACATATAGCCCTATCTACCTTCCTAATAATTGAATCCTATACCACCACAATCTGCCTGGGTCCCTGAGTAACTTTGGTCCCCTCTATGCTGGAGAGACCATTCTCCTGGTTGCTAGAGGAAGCAGTCTCATCCAACTCTACCAATTCTGAACTGCCTTCCACAGTATCTTCATCCAATCTGGCAAATCTGCTGGGATTGCTTAGCTCAGAACTGGCCTGCCTCTTCCTCCCTCTGCTACCCCTAGTAACTGTAAATCTGTGTATTTTAAATGTATATGGAGGTGTATATGTATGAAATAAATGTAAAGAGTACTTATCTTGTGCTGGGGCTGCAGAGACAGCCCTGGATCACCTTCACCCTACGGCAGCTAGCTTCAGTGACTACCGGAGGGGCTTAGCAACCAGCCTACTGGTATCCAATGGGTCCAGGAGGTGCAGCGTCTCCTGGGGGTCCCAGGAAGCTAAGTCCCTAGCTAGAGCTCAAAGACCAACAACTAGCGACAGGGCAGGGACTGCTACCCCAGGATCTGACTGCTTTCCTGTCACGGTCACTAGGAGTCTCGACCCAGAATTTACCAAAATAGCTCTCTACTCACCAGAGGCACGGAGTCTAACACAGCAGCTGGTCTTCTTCAAGAATTCCCGCAAGGAAGTATGGGTTTTAGCGGCTTCGACGGTCGCGGCCCTCTGGAGAGTGTGGTAAACTGACGGATACAGCTATACACGATGGGAGCAGGGACCTCCTTGAACTGGGTAGAAGGAGGACCGCTAGGAGAGTTGAAAGTTTCTGGGTAGTAGGAGCTGTCCTGACACAGCGAGTGTAATGACCAATAGTAGCAGAGAATAAGTGGTTCAAGAGTAACTAGTATGCGGATGAACTGTAGCCGATAGATACGTCACTAATGTGGAGGAAGACTTATTCAAGCTGCCAATGCAATACAAAGTAACGGAGTAGTTTGCGGCTGGCAGTTATTACCACTGATGCGGAGTAGAGACTTAGTCCAGATTGCAGGTAAGATACCAGGTAGCGTGGAACGATCTGCGGCTGACAGGCATTACCACTGAAGTGGAATAGAGACTTGTCCAGAGCTTCCACGGCAGGCAGGAACCACGAACAGGAGCAATGAACTTCTTGGTTACCTCAGAGGAATGAGGACCAAGAACAGGCAAAGGCAGAAGGGCAGCAGGTGTCTTAAATAGTGAGAAGTAATTAATCTTCCAATAAGGAGAGGAACAATGTTTTATCAGTCCTATAGGTCTGCACATGCGCAGACCCCAGGTCAAGATGGCGGACGGCAACGGCAAAAGACAGGCACCGGCAGAGCAGAGAGAGACCCCTGACCCCTGGTACTATTTTTGGCCATGGAGCAGAGTCCCTGGAAGAAACTTTGGGTGGGAGATTTGAAAGATAAATCTTTCGCCCCAGACAGACAGGCACCAGGGGAGGAGAGTGGGCTGAGCGCCCCTCTCCCTGGCAGCTCGTGGACAGGGGGGAAGTATACTCCCCCTGCCACTAGTATCTATGTAAAAAGGTGTTGACCCCTCTGGATTCATTCATATGCAGGCTGTATGAATCAACCCAGATTGGTTAAAAGGACAGGACGATGGTTTACTTCCTGCTAAGACTAGTCTCCAGATGCATAAATAAGGCACTGTTTTGTATTGAAAATCATTCTTCTTGTTCCATCTGACATGATCACTGGTACTTTCAACTAGTGTGACAGCAAATAAACATCAATTGCTTCAAAGACCTGCTTTAAAACTTCTCTATGCTGAAATTCCTGTGATCTACAGATTAAACCCAACTCTAATCCGTTCCTGGCTGTTTCAGAGGTTTGGCCCCAGCTTTCTGGTACCACCGCTTTGCCTGCTATGGATTAGATTTAGGGTCTAATCTGTAGATCACAGGAATTCAGCGATATTGAAGATGTTTCCAAGCAGGTCTTTGAAGCAAGTTGTTTATTTGCTCTCACACACTGGTGGAAGATACCAGTGTGATCAGGTCAGATGAGAATCAGAAGAACCCTTACATCCTCACACAGCTCATCTTTTATACAGTTCAGAAATGGTCTATTTTTAGAATCAGGATATACTCTATTTACACAAACATGAATTTACATGCATTTCAAGGCTAACAAAATTTACACTTATCTATAAAATTCACTCTGGCCAAAAGCCACACAGTAACGACCCCTGCTGGGCCTTTGGCCAGAGAGGGCATGACACTTCATCACAAAAAGTCTGTTAGTACTTTCTGCTATCAGACTTCCTTGTGTGGTGGTCGAGTACTGATGGGAAATCCTTCCCTTACCTTGTCCTCCGGTGGTCAGGAGATAAATACTTCAATGAAAGGGACAAGGATTGGTCAAACAACTTGGGTTTATTGAGAATGCGGTAAGGATAGTTTTGGTAAGCCACCGCACCACTGACCCCTTCAGCTCAATAATAATGACAAAATAATGCGTCTGATCAGCATAAAGCACAATAGCATTTAACATATAACATACACCTGGTGAGTATAAGGCACAATAGCGATAACATCTTCAATGCACATTGTCTAATAAGGCACACTGGTAATCACAGTTACTACATTCAAGTTAACACTATCTGACTGGTGATGATGAAAGAACCATCAAGACTCTTACGGTCACTACCGCGCCCACTAGAGGGCTCCTTCTTATTCAGGTGTTTGGGGTACCGTGCTATTCCCTATGGGTCAGGTGCCCCACTTTTAGCATCTACTGCTGAGTTAACTTGAATCTCAGCGGTACCGCTAATGCTGAATGTCACACCTTCAATATTAATAAATCAATTCTTAGGTAAATCCCATAACATTAACATCCATCTAAAACATTTGGTGCACCAATATTATCCCTGGTAACGTTACCATATTTTCCACTCAGTCCTGGGCTGACCTGTGCACAGGAATTTTGTAGTGTTCAAATGTCCTGCAGAGGTTTCCAGAAGGGTTAACAATCCCGATTAAGTCCCTGTACTTTCTCTCAAAAGGGTAAATGTTAAACTGTAGGTTGGGTTAGAGATTATAGCAAAACACAGGACTGTTGCTCAATTCAGTCACAAGATGGCGCTGTTCTCTCATAAATCAATGCATCTCTAATAGCACATGTACTTTGCACGGAGTTCAGATATAAGCCCACACAGGATTTAGCTCAAACGACAGTCTTAATGGTTCCCTGCAGCCTGTGTAAAGGTATAATCTGAGGGGAAAGCTCCCAAGGAGGGCACAATATTCTTCCTTGTACAGGAATGCAATGTCAGTTTGGATAGATTCTCTCAACACTCTTCCCTCTGACGCTGGGTTGTGTGCAGTACACTGCAGTCTAGGATTTTACCTTGAGAAGGTTCTGCAGTTCGTGGAGACTGTCTTGAAACGTCCCACTGCGTGTCCCCAGCCATTCTCCAGCCGTGTGTGCTGGCAATGTCACCTGTTCCAGCAGCAGATCAGTCTCTCTGCCCAGCTGCATGTCAGCTTCCCCTTTCTTCCACCATGCCACACACTCCTCCTTCCTGCACATCCTCTTCCTGTTACTCCCCCAGCCAATCAGGGCCTTCATCCTCCTCCTGTCAATCACTCCTGGTCACAAGTCTCCAGGAGCAAAATTAACCCCTTGTAGCCCTGCATTTTAACAGCGCTAATGCACTCCTCTGTGCTGTTCAACTGGGCTTTGGGGCACCACACTTGCACATATGCCTAATTATAGGTTTCCACTAGCAACATTACAAATCCTAAACAATGACACTTCCATACTAAATACATCCCAATACACACCTCCAAGACCTCCATCCACAAAGGCCTATTGTATCAGATATATGCATCGGAAATAAGGCATATCCTTTAGTAAGGTGAAAACAGGAATGACCAACTTTTCTACCCTGGTCTCAGAGATAACGATTTCCTATATCACAATATACAAAAAAAGAAGTGCCTATGCAATTATATAAATATGCACCCTGCGCTATTTCCCTTCAATAAATTGATACCATAAGTTATTTATAATTGATCTAATCACAGTTAACCTTTTCACAGGAGCTTGAAATAGACAATATAATCTGTGGGACAGGGTTAGGAAGTCCTTATAAGCATGGGGTCAGGAAACGTTCTCTATCTTTCTTTTGGATTTCCTTGGAGCAGCACCTGCAACAGATAACAGAAAAATTATTTATTTTAACTGTTTTTTCCTTTTGCTTTCTCTACTCGGTTTACTTGCTCTTTCTCTCATACTTCTGTCCTTTTTTTCCCTTATTATTTTCATTTCCTTTCTGTGCATTTTTCTCATATCTTTATCCCCCTCCCATTTTTTCTTTTATTTTTCTCTTTAATCCTTTTCTCTCCTTTCATCTCCCTCTTTCTTTTTCCTCCAGCAATATGACCCTTCCCAGATGCACTGTGGAAGGGCCAGCTGTCTTTGGGATATTAGCCCTCACAATTATCCCCCCTCAAGCCCCCTTCCCCACAATGCCAGCTGGTTCTGCGCCTCTTTCTTGGGTGAAATAAATGCTTTAGTTTCAATAACTCAATTCCTATTGCAGCAAGGGACAGCAATGCAGGTTTAGACATGCCTACCTCATGGATATAAGCCTCCCTTTGAGGTGCTCTAGTTCCTGTATATATTTTCAATGTTTTAGTATGTTTCTGCACTGGTGTAAAGAGATAGAGTCTAAGCAAGGGGGGTTTCGCATTACTTAGAGGAATTCCTCCTGGTAGGTCCTGCTAATTTTACACTTTGTACTTGTTTTCTATATGACACTCAGGACCTTTTCCATTCCTTTGGTGTGCCGGTTGCGCAGGAGAGAACTGAAGGCCTGTCCACCTGCCTCTCTTTTTTAGGGAACAAAATCGATTCCGTGGCAGGCTGTTGCCTTAGACAAAGTTAATAAACTAAAGGAACTCATCCGGATTGTGCTACACACAATTAATGTTCCTCTTCGGTCAGTTCAGTCTTTGTTTGGTTCCTTGCCATATCATTCCAATGAGCAAAATATTTTGCCGTAAAATGCATGGGGCAATGCCCACGTTTCTAGGTCCCATCCATGGATTAGGATTTCCCGAGAAATCAAAGAGGATTTGGTGGCATGGATAGTTTCTTGGATACTATTAATGGAGTATGTATTTGGGCCAGCCCTCTAAGGTCTAGCCCCAAAATACAACTCTTTACAGCCGCAGGGGTTCTTACTTTTTTATGATCCTACCTCGATGGCTCCTGGTGCTCGGCACTGTGGCCTTTGGGTTGGGTTTTGTCAGGTTTAACTGGGGATCCCTTGGCTTTAGAATTGTTTCCCATCATAGTAGCCAGGGAGCTTTGGGCACTGCATTTAGAGAACCAACACTTATAAATTTTGGTGTGATACTTTAGGCATGTTACAAGCCGTTAATCAACAAAGTGCATCATCCAGCTCGGCTATTAGATTCATTAAATGCCTTGTGCTCCAATGTCTCCAGTATAACATCAGTTTTAAAGACAGACATGTAACAGGCAGGGACTAGCTGACGCTTTGTCTTGTTTCCAATGGAGTAGGTTTAAAGCTCTTGCTCCAAGTGCTGACAATAATTGCATATCTTGTCCTTTTTATGTTTGACAGATGGTCAAGCCGGCATAGAAGGGCTGCTGGAACAATATTTGGCACCATCCACTTTACGATCTTACAAGGCTCCATGACGCGATTTGAAACAGTTTTCCAGGGAATCAGCTATCAGCACTTGGCCCAACAGCAGCAGATACTTGAGTTCGTTTGGCATAAGTATAGTCAAGGGGTTTCCAAAGCATCCATGACACTTACCTTGGCAGGCACATCATTTATGGTGTAACTACATTGAAAGGGTGACTATACCAAAAGTTTCTTAGTGAAGAAAGCGCTGCGTGGGTGGGCCACGACCCACCCCTTTGCTCCTCACTCTAGACAACCCATTGATCTTGCCATGCTACGTAATTTAATGGTTGCTGCACAAGAGGTGACCATTTCTGATTTCAAAGCCCTGCTGTTTCTTACCGCTTTTGCCATTGCATATGCTGGGGCTTTCAGGATTGGTGAGCTGATGGCAGCGTCTATGCTGTCGTGCGTCTCTGGTTTATTGGCAAGGAATGGTATTTTGTGAGAGGCATTCCTGTTGTTTAAGCTCCACCGATCCACAACGGATCAATTTGTCAGGGGGTGTTGGGTCACAGTTTCAGTTTACATTTAAGAAATGTGTGTTCATACTTTGTTTGAACCAGACTGATTTTGGTACACATTCTTTTAGAATTGGTGCAGCCACCTCCGCGGCAATAGAAGGGTCCTCCGTGGAGAGCATCAAGAAACTAGGTGGTTGGAAATCCTCAGCTTCCCGGAAGTATATTAAAACCAACAAATTGTGATTCCCTCACACATTACCAAATCATAATCCCTCCCCTCGTCACTGTTGGCTGTGAGGGCATGAAGGGATTCCTTAATTTTTCCTCTGAATGATGTACCTCATAGCATGAGCACCTTCGAGATTTTTTATGTTTTTTTACCTTCATATGGGTTGCCTCACCACTCTCCCCCACCCCCTCCTTTCCCTCATTTCTCTCTCCATCATGCTCAGTCCTATGACTGTAGCTGGTGCTTGTGGACAGGGATGCACCTAGGTTTATGTGATGATGTCAGTGATTTGTGTGTAGATTCATAATTTCCATGATGTTTAAGATGACTTGTGTATTGACTTAGGTTTATTATCTTGTTTATAGATCGCCCTGTAAAGCACCTTCGAGTTTGGGTGGTTGACGACTCTTTTGTGTACTGGATGGCCAGACATCTGGTGGCTCAGGAACCGCCTGCACGTAGCATCCCAATAGAGGTCCAATGGTTTGGTAGGCGGGGAATTTGCTGGCATGAATTTAAAGGGTCAGTTTTTAGTCTGACAGATAGTGAACAGGCCCTAGGCATTCTTTTCATCTAATTAGGGGATAATGATTTAGAGGAAAGACCATTGACTTGATTTGGAAGATTTTTGACGATCTCTGGGTCATGGCACTTAAATAGCTGGCCATGAAAATTTGTTGGTTAGATATCATTCCCCATCTCAATTGGAGAGGTGACCATGGCAGTTTGATAATGCATAATCTTAGATGTCAGGCCAACTGTGCAGTGAATAAATCCCATTTAATTCTGTTACCCACATATTTACAGACACGACTGGGTCCACCTCACAGATGTAAATTTGGAGTTGCTTATCAGGCAGATTTTTAGGTTTTTGGTGTATTTCTAGTGTTCCTATGGTGGTGGGCTGGCTGTCCTTTAGAGGATGCCACCATGGCAAGAAAGCAGTGCAGCCAGCGGTCTAATGCATGGGCATAAGTGTTATGTCGTCCGCAGTAGTCTTCTCCTTTCACTCCTTTCTCTTAATTGTGTAGGTGCCTGGGGTGTTGTTTGTGAAAGTGTGCCTCTGAGGCCAGAAGGGATGGAGTCTTTCTGACCACTTTAAAGTAGCGCTGGGGTTCTAGCCACCCCAGTTTCCAGGTTGGTATTGACTGCTAGCTGTTACTGCATCTGCCACCATTTTGTTTAGAGTAATTAAAGCTATAACTTTAGGCCAGCACAAAGTTAAACATGTGTCTGTGTCCTTATTTCAGGTTTCTGGTTTGAGCTTAAAAGAAATAGCCTGGGGGGGGGGGGGGAGAGAAGGGATGTTTGATGCTGTGGTGGTGTGTCAGCCCTTAGTGTTTAGGAAAATTGAGGACCCACATGGGGATGAATGCTGTTAAAGACAGGGTTTGCATCCTTACTATTGCACTTACCATTAAGGGTTAACCTTCTCACAGGAGCTTTGAAGTAGTCTATTAAATTTATGGGGTGGGGTTAGGAAATTCTTATAAGCATAGGATCAGAAAAAGTTCCCTCTCTGTCTTCCGGATTTCTATCCATCCATCCCTCCCTAATTTTACTGCAAATTGTTTCACTGACATCATATGTTTTTAATTAAAGTATTCTCTCTTAAAATAGACGAGCCACAGTCAGCAGGAAAGGAGTGCAGTCAGTAGTCTAATATATGGGGCAAATGTCAGCCACAGTAGTCTTCCCCTTTTGCTCCTGTCTCTTCAGGGTCGCTTGTGTAGGTACCTGGGGTATCGTTTGTGAAAGCGTGTCTCTGAGGCCAGAAGGAGCAGAGTCTTTCTGATGCCTTTAAAGTAGCACCAGGGTTCTGGGCTGGTTGGCCACCCCAATTTCTCATTTGGTATTGACTGGTAGCTGTTACTGCATCTGCTGTCATTGCCACCATTTTGTTGTGACCATTGGGGCACCAAAAAGTTAAACATGTGTCTATGTCGTTATTTCAGATGTCTGGTTTGAGCTTAAAAGAAATAGCTCAGAGGGAAAAGGGATGTTTGATGCTGTGGTGGGGTGTCAGCTATAAGCGTTTGAAGCCATTATGTGGATGGATTAAACTGATTTTGGTCTGTGTTGCAACTGATCTCTCTCCCACTAGGTCATTCTCTATATCTATCCAGCAATTGATTTTTGGGTTGGTGTGCCAAGCCTTCTGTCATTTATTAACTGGAAATACTCCTTTAATACCCTCATGGGCCAGTTTAATAAAAATCACTAGGATGGATTTTTCTTACAAAACTCCCCTAACTCCTACTGTCTCTCCATATAACTGTTCCCTATATCTCCTACTGTAACTCATTTTATATTTCCATATACACATACACACTTGTTTGTAAAGACAGTGTGTTGTTAGCTTTTCTCAATTCTCATTAGTTGGCACAACAGATTTTTTTTTTCTCCACATTTCTTGCAGATCGATAACTTCAAATCCCTTTGATGGGAAACTGATTTTATGCAGCTTTTGAAGTGGAAATACATTAATTTTGTATTCAGTTAAACCTACAAGGCAGGAGATGCTGGGACAGTTTGGGCAGAAACATGACAGATCAGAGCAATCAATGAAACGCATCACTGCCACAGGTCACCTCACATCTATGTGAGACTGACACTTTAACCCATTGCACAAAATATTGTCACTTTCATCCTATAAGAATCTAACCCTTTAACTTGTAGACATCACTCTGATTACCATTGTTCCCAATGAGACTGATCACTTAAAGGGAAACTACAGAATAACCTTTGTTATTTCTGACGTATGTATACATCAGAGAGCCATTCTCAGTAAATATTTTTTTATTTTATTTATATTAATGATTTTTTACATACAGGTGGATTCCACTAGGTTTTCAGTGTATTACATTTTGTCCGAAGTTGCTGACATCCAAATGTTTAAATGTACACAGGGACCTTGCAGTTTTGATGCATTCAGCAGGACTTTGTTGAATTCAATATTGCTTGAAAGGCACATCAAAAGCATGTCATACATGCATATGCACTTTTTAAGCATTTTTTTTGCTCCGAGGACTCCGTTCAATAAAACAAGGAGCCCTGCAAGTGTCTGCCAATGGTGGCATGCAGACAGCAGTTAGAAATGGCTGCACTTTAGATCAGCTATGTGCCATACCTACAACATATTAATTTCCTGACAAGTATAAAAGATTGTGAAGTCAGCTGGAAATTACAGTATTACTAAGGAATGTCAACACACCAAACACAGGAATGTTTTGAGGATCTCCTGATAAACCATCACAGCCCAGTGAATTAAACTGTCATTGCTGTTACCATCTCTGTCATGGTGATCTCAACTGCTTGTTTTGTGACAGCAGCTACCTCCACAGCTAATAAGCTCATTTGGCCAGGGCCATCTTTACCTGTTATTTCAAGTCATTGTATGTTATTTATTTGTATCATGATCCCCTAATGTACAATGCTAGGTAAGATGTTGGTACCTATTAAATTAACGTTAAACTGTACTCCTTGAACGTCATTTGCATGTAGAGCTATGTGTATGCATATAAAACAAGTTCATGCATCCAGCTTATGTTTATGTAGTAATGGAGAAAGGTAGCAAAAGCCAAGCTCGGAAAATGCAGTGCATAAGCGGCCTCGGATTTTCGAAAAGTTCATTAGTCCAAAATCAATTGTGTTGACCCTTTCATATGTAGTATAGTTGTATAGAAGTCCTATTTTTATTTCACTAGTGGCAGGTAACAGGCATCCTAATGGGATTTATAATCGTCATGGGATCGTCATTGTACTTATTTCACCACAATGTTGACGTTGTCTGGCACACACCCTGTTAACAAGGTGGGGGCTGTCCATAGCACTAATTTGCATTGAGAGACTTGGTGTTGTGCGCAAGAAGAGATTGGGGGGTAAATGTATTAATGTCCGGATTCTTCAACTCCGGCGTGTTCAGCGTCTTCGGCGATTAAATTTAAAGCGGCGCTGCATTGTAAAGGGAAGTTTCCCTTTACAATGCAGCGCCGCTTTAAATTTAATCGCCGAAGACGCTGAACACGCCGGAGTTGAAGAATCCGGACATTAATACATTTACCCCTGGATGTGTAATCCTCCTATTGGTCTGAGGTACTGTAAATGTAAATTTGTGGAAAACCCTTCTAAAGGTGAAAAATTCTTGTAAGCTTTCATTCAGACTAGATTACTCCATAAAAAACACTGATCCTGATATTAGAAATATATAAAACACTGCATTTTATATGTGCTATTAGTCACCGTATTGACCTATGGTCTAACATTGTTTTAACCATGGTGATCTGTTTGATCTGGTTGATGGGTTAACCATATGCTCTCAGTGATGGTACCCTCTGACAACAAAAACTCAAATAAGAATGTTGGCAGCATCCCATTGAGTGGTTTGTTTCTTTTCTTTTCTTTTTTGATTAATTAGTTGGCATTAGTGTGCATGTTTTGGAGCATACTGTATGAATAATCTGACAGACGAGAATATGCAGATGTTGGAAGATGCAACTAATTATACCCTTTGCCCCTATTTAAAACTTGTTGCCTTTTTATTTTTGTATATACTGCAAGGTTTTGTTTCTGCTTATAAAACTTGCTCTTTATTTTCTTTCACTTTTATGTATCCCAAGTGTCCCTCCCCCATACTTTATTTCAGTCTTTATCCTTATAACTTCTAGAGATGAGCGGGCTCGGATTTCGCTAATCCGAGCCCACCCGAACAGTGCGGATCCGACAGGATCCGAGCACTGTTCGGGAACTTCCGGGCGCCAAATGAAGCCAAACCGAGGCTATGACATCCAAGTCTCGCGTCGGATCTCGCGATACTCGAATCTCATAAATGCCCCGCTCGCGGCCGCCATCTTCATTCTCCCTGTGGTTAGTGAAGAGGGAGGTTGATGCAGAGCCGTAACGAGGCAGGTGCGGACGGTGCCGTCGCCCAGGGCGCAAGCCCAAGGGGGCACAGCAGCCGCCCGCTACCTGCCTCTGTACCTTAACTTTCAGCCCTTGACATGAAGTTCGGCATTTGCGTTCAAAATGCCAAACTTCCTGTTAGTGGAACGCATGTGCGTTCCACTAACAGGAAGTTCGGCATTTGGAACGCAAATGCGTTCCACTGCGGAGGTAACAGGCTCTCCCTCTGCATTTGCCAGCCGCTACTCCCTTAGCTCCCGCATGCACTTGGACAACAGGCTGCTAAACAAAATACCAAATCGGTTGGAGCAGTAAGTCACGGACTCTACTATTCTGGCCAGCCTGGTCTTTTTCCAGAAAGGTATGTTATCCACTGATAATATGTGTGTATGACGAGAGAAGCAGTTGAGAGCCGATTGAATATGTTGGGGAAATTTGCCAGGGAACTGGAATGCCATACTCCAGGTAGATAACTTTACGTGGAAGAGCTTTTACTTTTAATGTTCAACCCAAAACTTAGTTTTGTGTGGAATTATCTTTTAATATATACAAAGGTAGCATATTACTGAGCTGAATGATATATTTGAAATAACTGGAGTGTTTTCATGTATACAAATAAGTGGACTATTTTCTTTTCTCACTGCTCTGCAGCCATATCGACCACCTGTCCTGATTTTGGTGGGATAATCCCAAATTGCGGACCTCGAAAGAGGCACGTTATGCACAGAAGGGACAGTGGGCATTTTGGAAAGAGCCCGGGTGTGGTTTCGTCTGTCTGTTACACAGTGGAAAGGTAACAGAGTGTAATGTCAGATTAATAGAGAACAATTACTTGAAAGGGAAAGAGTTGACCGCACCAGGTATAATTTTTAGGCATTATCCTTCAATATATCTAAATTTAGATTATTTAGGAAAGATATAATCCTAAAGGCTGCACCCAACACATAACATTGAAGCATTGGAAAAAAGAAGAAAGAAAAAAAAAATATGCATTTCAGGGGCACTCCAGGGTAGCCAATACATTAAAATATATACATTTTATTAGGTATGCATTAAAAATGTAGAATTGGTTGGATGGAAAGCTAAATAACTAAAACCAAAAATAAAAAACAAGTGTGCTGTGAAATTAAAAATGCAACGTAAATTGCATAGCCTTGCTGCTCCCATGAAATAATCCCATTATTATCTATAGATTTATACAATCTGCTTGTTCTTAATACAGTTTTTTTGGATAATACTACGTCAGTTTCTGTATCATTAAAATAAACATAAATTAGTGGAGAAAAATTTGCAGACAGGACTACATCACTTCTGAAGTGGTATGACAGATGGTGACATTATAGACCCCTTTATGTTGTAAATTGATTTTTCATACACAGGTCTAAACAACCACACAGATGAAAAGGAATAAGATCTTTTAAAGGAGGCAGGGAGAAACAAACCAAACACATACAGCAAGCAATGGAAGGAGGGACAAATTAAATACATTGAGAGGGAAAATAAACTAAAAGTTCAGGTAGTGTCAGCAATAACTAATATCAGGGATGGATAAAACAAGTTTACATATTATCTGACATTTCTCCAGCGAAGAGATGTAAATCAGTGATACTGACAGCAGATAATAGCTGGAGGTGAATGAGGCGGTCGTCGCCTGTGAGACCCCTTGTACATCAGCTTACAGAAGAATGTCTTCTTCTTCTCCTCCATGCTTTTGTGCTCATGTTTGGGGTCCGCATACATGTAATAGAATTCTTTCAGTAAAGTGCTAGCCACACCCCCACATTAGGTTGGCCACACCCACTTGGCAAATGTCACTCCCACTGATGGGGGGGGGGGGGGGGGCGCCGGTGTCCTGTCTCGCCCAGGGCACTAAAATGTCTAGTTACGGCACTGGGTTGATGTACTCTGTCCTGCTGATAACTTTACTAAGGTGGTGCTTTGTTCTGCTGAGTGAATTAGTAGTTTGTCCAGTGCTCTGTCCTGCTGATTCCAGTGGTGCTTTGGCCAGTGTCTGTGCTGCTGAGTCCAGTTATGCTTTTGTTTTGTATTTGTTTCTGATAAGTCCATATCAATTTGTTAATTAGCCAAAAATCTTTTAAAAAATGAAAAAAAAAATCTCCAAAATTTTTTTTTTTTTAAAAAAAGATATAAACAAATAATTGAAAAAGTATAAAAAAATATTATAGAGCAATATATTCTTGCAGTCCCAAAATAGAGGACCTGCCATTTCTATTACTACGTTCATTATTTCTGTAGTTCCAAAAAATAGGAACTGCCAGTTCTATTACTACGGTCATTGTTTGTGTAGTTCCAAAAAAAAGGAACTGCCAGTTCTATTACTACGGTCATTGTTTGTGTAGTTCCAAAAAATAGGAACTGCCAGTTCTATTACTACGGTCATTGTTTGTGTAGTTCCAAAAAATAGAACCTGCCAGTTCTATTACTACGGTCATTGTTTGTGTAGTTCCAAAAAATAGGAACTGCCAGTTCTATTACTACGGTCATTGTTTGTGTAGTTCCAAAAAATAGGAACTGCCAGTTCTATTACTACGGTCATTGTTTGTGTAGTTCCAAGAAATAGGAACTGCCAGTTCTATTACTATGTTCATTCTTTGTGTAGTTCCAAAAAATAGGCACTGCCAGTTCTATTACTACGGTCATTGTTTGTGTAGTTCCAAAAAATAGGAACTGCCAGTTCTATTACTACGGTCCTTGTTTGTGTAGTTCCAAAAAATAGGAACTGCCAGTTCTATTACTACGGTCCTTGTTTGTGTAGTTCCAAAAAATAGGAACTGCCAGTTCTATTACTACGGTCATTGTTTGTGTAGTTCCAAAAAATAGGAACTGCCAGTTCTATTACTACTAGGGATGTGCACCGGCCACTTTTGGTGTCTCGTGTTTTGGGTTCGGGTTTGCGTGATGTTTTGGGTTCGGATTTGTTTCGTAAAACACCTGTCGAAAGGTTTTGGTTCAGATTTAAGGTTTTGGATTCGGATTTATTTTGAAAAAAGCATAAAAAGTTCCAAAATCAAGTTTTTGGGCTTATTTTCACTCCTACGCTATTATTAACCTCAATAACATTCAATAACAATAGTTTCCACTAATTTTCAGTCTATTCTGAACACCCTCACACCTCACAATATTGTTTTTAGTCCAAAACGTTTCACCGAGGTAGCTTTCTGGACTGCATAGTGGAGTGGTCCCGGTACCCAATTTGGTACAGGGGCCACAATATATCACCCTCAACTGGTCTCAATTCCACCAAAAAAGTATCTGGACTGCGTAGTGCAGTGGTCCCCACAATATAATAAAAAATCCCTCAACTGGTCTGAATTCCACCAAAAAAGTATCTGGACTGCGTAGTGGAGTGGTCCCCACAATATAATAAAAAAAAAACAATTGTTCTGAATTCCACCAAACAAGTATCTGGACTGCGTAGTGGAGTGGCCCCGGTACCCAATTTGATACCGGGGCCACAATATAATAAATAAAAACTAAATTGTTCTGAATTCCACCAAACAAGTATCTGGACTGCGTAGTGGAGTGGCCCCGGTACCCAATTTGATACCGGGGCCACAATATAATAAAAAAAAACTAAATTGTTCTGAATTCCACCAAACAAGTATCTGGACTGTGTAGTAGAGTCGCCCCCACAATATAATAAAAAAACCCTCAACTGGTCTGAATTCAACCAAAAAAGTATATGGACTGCGCAGTGGAGTGGTCCCCACAATATAATAAAAAAAACTCAATTGTTCTGAATTCCACCAAACAAGTATCTGGACTGCGTAGTGGAGTGGTCCCCACAATATAATAAAAAAAAAAACAATTGTTCTGAATTCCACCAAACAAGTATCTGGACTGCGTAGTGGAGTGGCCCCGGTACCCAATTTGATACCGGGGCCACAATATAATAAATAAAAACTCAATTGTTCTGAATTACACCAAACAAGTATCTGGACTGCGTAGTGGAGTGGCCCCGGTACCCAATTTGGTACCGGGCCACAATATAATAAAAAAAACCTCAATTGTTCTGAATTCCACCAAACAAGTATCTGGACTGCGTAGTGGAGTGGCCCCGGTACCCAATTTGGTACCGGGGCCACAATATAATAATAAAACCCTCAACTGGTCTGAATTCCAGTGCACAGATGGCGGACACCGGATGGACGTCTAAAACCAACATAGCAGTTAAGGGCGCAGTTCCTCTTTTTTGTGACTGCACAAACAATTAATGTAGTAATAGAAATGACAGTTTTTGTTTTTTTTAAATAGAGAAAGAAAGAAGGTAGTAATAGAAATGGCAGTTATTCGAATCCCCAGGAGAGTCTAAGTGGGGTGAGCCACAGAGAGATTATTTCCCTCAGTTTCTCTAACAGGTTGTCAGTGTTGTGCCTCTTCTTAAAACCTGTGATACATAACTACACACACTTGGCAAAGCTTTTACAAATTATCTGCGGCACAGGGGAGTACCACTGGACTGTACTTTAATAGCAGTACCTATTATTTTTGGGTACAGCAACAGTGAATGATCATAGTTAGACTTTTAAATAGCAGTACAAGCTAGATTTTTTACAAATTTTGTAATATTTTTTTCCAATTATTTTTTGAAATTTTTTTATTTTTCTTTAAATTAATTTTTTATAAAATTTTTTTATAAATTTAAATTTGTTTTTTTAGAACTTTTGGATAACTTGGCAATAACAATGCCCTTAGCAGAACAGACCACAGACCACAGGACACAGGAAATACAGAAAGAAAGAAGGTAGCAATAGAAATGGCAGTTCCTCTTTTTTGGAACTGCACAAACAGTGATGAAAATGAAGGTGGAGCTGGTGGCATGTCACGGTCCTCTTCAGAGGACAATCTCCTGACTTTAAAGTCAGAGGAATACATTCTGGCCACCGTGCTCGATCCTCGGTTTAAAGCGTATGTTGTGTCTCTGTTTCCGGCGGACACAAGTCTACAGAAGTGCAAAGACCTGCTGGTCAGGAAATTGTCCTCTGAAGAGGACTGTGACATGCCAACAGCTCCACCTTCATTTTCTTCCACACCTAAGGCTGCGAGGAAAAAGCTCAGTTTTCCTAAAAGACCCGCTAGCGGGGATGCAGACAACATCTGGTCCGGACTGAAGGACCTGCCAACCATTGCAGACATGTCTACTGTCGCTGCATTGGATGCTGTCACAATTGAAAAAATGGTGGAGGATTATTTTTCTGACACCATCCAAATAGACATGTCAGACAGTCCATATTGTTACTGGCAGGAAAAAAAGGCAGTTTGGAAGCCCCTGTACAAACTGGCTCTATTTTACCTGAGTTGTCCCCCCTCCAGTGTGTACTCGGAAAGAGTTTTTAGTGCAGCGGGGAACCTGGTCAGTGAGCGGCGAAAGAGGTTGCTTCCGCAGAGCGTTGAAAAACTGATGTTCATAAAAATGAATTATCAATTCCTCAATCAAGTACAGCACTGACCTCCAGATACTACAGAGGGACCTGTGGTTGTGGAGTCCAGCGGGGACGAATTGATAATGTGTGAGGATGAGGAAGTACACACTGAAGGGGGAGAGGAATCAGAGGATGAGGATGAGGACGACATCTTGCCTCAGTAGAGCCAGTTTAGTTTGTACAGGCAGAGATGAATAGATTTTTTTGTGTGGGGACCCAAACAAACCAATCATTTCAGCCACAGTAGTTTGGTAGGCCCTGTCGCTGAAATGATTGGTTTGTAAAAGTGTGCATGTCCTATTTCAACAACATCAGGGTGGGTGGGAGGGCCCAAGGACAATTCCATCTTGCAACTCTTTTTTTGGCATTATGTGCTCTTTGGGGCCTAGTTCTATCTACATCAGAGATATTCCTGCAGGCCATGTCACCGGCACAGCTATGTTGGTTTTAGACGTGCGTCCGGTGTCCGCCATCTGAGCAGTGGAATTTAGTCCAGTTGAAGGAGGTTGTCTTTGTTTGTGTAGTTCCAAAAAAGAGGAACTGCCATTTCTATTACTATGTTCTTTGTTTTTATAGTTCCAAAAAAGAGGAACTGCCATTTCTATTACTATGTTCTTTGTTTTTATAGTTCCATAAAAGAGGAACTGCCATTTCTATTACTACGTTCTTTTTTTCTGTAGTTCCAAAAAAGGGGAACTGCCATTTCTATTACTATGTTCTTTGTTTTTATAGTTCCATAAAAGAGGAACTGCCATTTCTATTACTACGTTCTTTTTTTCTGTAGTTCCAAAAAAGGGGAACTGCCATTTCTATTACTATGTTCTTTGTTTTTATAGTTCCATAAAAGAGGAACTGCCATTTCTATTACTACGTTCTTTTTTTCTGTAGTTCCAAAAAAGGGGAACTGCAATTTTTAATACTATGTTCTTTGTTTTTATCTGTGCAGTGGAATTCAGACCAGTTGAGGGTGATATATTGTGGCCCCGGTACCAAATTGGGTACCGGGGCCACTCCACTACGCAGTCCAGATAGATGCGTATCAACTACATTCAGTGTTGGGGCCAAATCCAAAATTAATGAAAATGACCTGTCATCGTCAAAAACAAGAGGTATTGACGCGCTCGAACTACACCCTGTATATGCTGCAGAGGATGTAGGAGCAGGCAGCTGTGCAGTGGAATTGAGAGCATTTGAAGGCGGAGGTATTGTGGCCCCGGTACCAAATTGGGTACCGGGCCCACTCCACTACGCAGTCCAGAAAGCTAACTCGGTGCAACGTTTTGGACTAAAAAGAATATTGTGAGGTGTGAGGTGTTCAGAATAGACTGGAAATTAGTGGAAATGATTGCTATTGAATGTTATTGAGTTTAATAATAGCGTAGGAGTGGAAAACAACAAAAAAACAGGATTTTAGAGCTTTTTATGCTTTTTAAAAAATAAATCCGAACCCAAAACCCGAAATCAGAACCAAAACCTTTCGTCAGGTGTTTTGGCAAAACAAATCAGAACCCAAAACCTCAAGCTAATCAGAACCCAAAACCCAAAACACTAAAAGTGCCCGGTGCACACCCTTAATAACTTCCTGTCTCTGACTTTGACTATCTTCTCTGTATCTGTTCACCTATATTCTTGTTTCCTTACATTTTTTTTCAGATACTCACAATTGTCTATTTTTTCAATTAACACAATATTCGCTCTTCTGCGTTAATATATATTTTAAATATATTTATGAATTTTGAAAATCTCTAGACAAGTAACTTAAGCTACAGGTATTTGAGCTGTGCATACAAGATGGAGTTTTTCATGGCACCCACTAGAGGTTCGGCTGGAATGCTTACATATGCTTTGTGGCAATTTGAAGGACCAGTAACCTCCACATACTCTGCGATAAAATTGGTTGGTATTGTGCCAGATATCGTAGGATGTGTTGCTACTCAGTCGTGGGTTTCAAAGGTAAATTGTTTCCAATTTTTCTGAGCCCATCTGTGGCTCCTTTTGCCTCCCTATCTCCATTATTTATTGATATGCTATCAATATGATTATAACTACTATAGGCCTACTTCAGAGTGGTAGAGTAAGTTGCGATTGAAAAAGTTGTCCGCAAATGTATGCATATGTATGCTGTATTGAAAATGCATCCAGGTCTGAATGAGTAACAGGTGCGTCCGCTTGAAAAAGACAAACATGTTACAAACACAATTACTTTCCAACATGCGTACAGAAAATAAAAAAATGTTTTAATCTTTGCTACAACACGCTCGGCAGATCCTAACCTATGGACGAGCGAATACTAAAGTCTCAGTAAGTGTCTGCTAATCACTTACAAACCCACTAATTAACAGCGTTTAGCTAGTTTGGGTGTTTGTCTTATCATCATCATCCACTACATATACCTGCCCCTGCCCACCCTGCAAATAAAATCATATTTTTAGTCATATCTGCAAGTACGTCCTAGTTTGAATCTGTACTCAATTCCTTACTGTACATTGCTTATATTTGAACACCCTTTCCCTTCGGTGGTAGTCACTTCAGCGACTCCACAAAATCCGACAGCAGCTTCCCCGATAGGACAACTCCGATTTTCATGTGTCCTACCTTGAGGTGGGATCGACAGCTGGGAATATCTCCTGCAAAGAATTGCGTCCAATGAACATGCCGCCGTGTAATAATGACGTGATCTTGAATTGCGACACAGGCATTCTTGCTATTAAGGTGGTCATTTAAGGTAGCGCTGCGTGTACAATGTAGAATATAAGGTATATAATCTCCTTTAGCCACTTGTGAATGAGGTTTGTTATCTACACTAGCCACCTATGAATGTGGTCTATGATCACCAGTAGCCATTAGGCCTCACACCTACTGACAAAAATATTGTTTTTACTATTGTTTTATTGACACAAGTGACCCCATAACTATTTGCAATTACACCTGTTGTTGGGAGCATTTGCGGCAGTGTATTGTGGACGCTGATTGCTCTGTTTACTTGTGTTTAATGCACTGACCCACCGAATGCTGGTGCAAGCAATGGTTGCCACTGTATCTCAAATGCAATTGTGTTTGACAAGCGGTGTCACTCATGTTTTTCTAAATTCAGCTCCAGGGACTCTGTCAAAAGTTACTATACTGTTGGAACTGGTGGTTGCATGTAAGTGGTTAGCATACTGTAGGGACTTTGTGTGTGTATATAAAGAGTTAACATAATGGGGTGACCAGTGTGTGTCACCCCATTAGTGTGTGTGTGTATGTAAATAGTTAACATACTGTGGGTACTGCTGCAACACATAAATGTAACACCCATTTTGCCCAGGGCGTTCTGGCGTCTTTGGATTGAAAAGTGTTTAATTTTCTTTACTAAATAGGAATCTTAACTTTGATATCTTCTGCGCAGTGTCTCCACCTTAGTCAGAATTCAGTATGTCAAGACATACATGTGTGCTTTCCGTTAACTTTAAAATCACTAGTAAGGGTTAAATTATCCCTGTGTCCAGGCCGACCAATATTGGTAAAGTGTAAGTGTCATGGCAGTTTATATAAGTCCCTAGGGAAGGGTAGTCTGTTCCAGTCTGCTTCACAAGATGCTGTAAGAAGAACGACCAGAGACTAAGAATTTGTATCTAAACAATTGTTTTTTCATTGTACTTATCATTGTCACTACTGTTTGAGCATTTTTAAATCCCTTTATTTTCTTACTTATATATACCTTTTCACTTTATTTTATCTTTTTCCACCATTTTTCTATTTTTCACCTCTCCCTTTTCTTTTGACTTCTATCTCACCGTTTTTTGCCAGTTTCAGCTTGCCTCATTATCCTAAACCCCATTTTCAATTGTCATGCCCTGTCCCAAGAGAAAAGTTTCCTGTCCCCATAGACTGCAGGATCCCCCTTCCCCCAGCGCGGTTGTGGCGGGAATCTTACCACTACAATCATGGACCAAAATATTTCTGTTGCCCCCATCACCCCACCCCCCTCCGCCGCAGATACCTTTGATCATCCTGCTCCTGTGACTGTCCGCAGGAATAGAACCGCAGGTATAAAGTCGCGCTCCTCGGTGACTCGTCTTGATAAAACGGCTGTCGCGCGCATGCGCAGAACTCGCGTGCCAGATTCAAATTGGTCCCCTTCTGGTGCCTCACTACAAGAAAGTGACCCCAATGAGAGTTCCTCAGGGGTAAATGTCTCCTGCCTTAATGTGACCAGCGCAGACAGGACCCGGACACCTCACAGGATACCACCAATTAGAAGTATCAATTTTGTCCACCAGAGGGAGCACTTTTGCAATATTATAATGTGACAAGGTTAGCATTGCCATTAACCCCACCTATGCCGGCAAGAATTCAGGGCAGTAGTGATCTGCCTCGTTATGCCCTGCATCATTTATATTTCCCACCAAGCCCCTTCTTTCCAAGTAGTCCCAGGGGATCGGTTTGGGGTGCCCAGTTATACGACTACCACCCATCAGCTAGGAGAGCCCTTTACCACCCTCAATTACAGGACTATAAGGAACCCCATTTCAACAGATGGGATGAAAGGCAAAAACGTCAATTTGACCAAATGTCGGCATTTAAGATGGTGCAGCGCAGTATATTAAAAGCCGCGATCAAGCAGGCTGGTATGTTCTATTTTTCTTCTGATGAAGTCTAGTTTTATGGGTAGCCGAAACGCGTTGAGACATTGGAGACATTGTGCTCACCCGAGACCCTGTATTTATCTGTGGTGAAATCACTGGGTGTGATAGCATAGTGGAAGAGGAATATCTGGAGAGGAAGATTAGTTGCTATATATTAGAAAATATATTATGTCAATTTACATATAAAGTGTTATATACTGGACATACTGGAGTATATTTACATATGTGTTATGTAAATTTAGTATATTTCTGAGATATATGAAATGAAAATTAATAATTAGAGATATGTTTTGAATGGTAGACCAAGGCAGTAGGGGGTCCCAGTATCTATGTGCTTACTGCATTGTCTGCATTTTATGCCAGAAGGATCATATACTGTAACCAACCTGCCCCACATATGCCAGCCTGTGCCCCCTGTATTATGGCAGCATGTATACTAACGTTTTCTGCCAACCTGTACATGATTTGCCAGCCTGCCACCATACGTATGTCATCCTCTACCCTTGACATTATATATGATTATTCCCCACCACAATATGCCAGCTTGTGCACTAAACCTAATAGAATATAATAGAATATCCAGTAACATACCTATTGGTTGAAATAATGTCAAGTAAGATGACCATTAATAGCAATGATCAGTAAAGTGCCCAAAAAAAGACAAAAATTATACCACAGGGCCTCCTTCCTTTTTCGGGCCCCAGTGTATATTATGTATGATTATTGAACATATATGTGAACAATGTGACAATGCAAATTGCATTCATTCTTTTACATTTAAAACAACAACTTTGTAAATGTATAGTTTACATATGCAATAAACATAATTTATATAATAATCATTATTATTATTATTATAATCTTGATATGTACTGAATACACAGCTGTTTTAATTTGTTTGTGCACATTCACATATATGAAGTTATGATCTATGCATAGCACTAAAATTATTCATCTGAAATGCATGAACCTGAAATGAGTTTGTATATTTCAATCTACATGCATGTTTAATGATTATACATGTAAACACATCATATTTTCAACATGAGCTATTTAATATGAGAATATCGTTTGCTTCTGTCTTAACAGTTTATTTTCCAGTTGCAAAAACATGAGCGTAAATAAAAAGTTGATGTTATAAAACAGCACTAAGATTAATTATTTCATAATCCATAGGGTATTAAGATTGGATAATAAGTGGTAAAAGTGGAAGCAGACCTGTGTTTCTGAGTACTTCTATATTTGTGTGTTATTGGGTGTGGATTTGTGCTTCTGTATACGTCCTCTGTTCTGTGTCTCATTATGCTTTTATTCACATTCAACAAGAGCACAACACTCATGTATGTTTACTATAATTACACCATGGCAAAGACTTAACATAATTTACCAATTTATATTACTACAATTATGCTTCACACCTGGCTACAGCCAAGTCACTTTTACTAGCGTTTAAATGATAAAAATTATGTTGGTGCTGTATATCCTTTGTATACTCATCATTATTCCCTTATAATTGTTATCATTTATTTGCGCTACATGTATTCATATCAGTCTGCCTAGTAATCTTAACATTTAGCAATAATATTAATTTGTCACCCACTCAGGAATCCACATATCACGATGAAACAAGTTCGGGACATAAAATGACAAGTCCAATCATTCATTTATGTATAGAGTCATCTATTCATGTCTTGCTATCAGTGTGCTGGCTAAGATCTAGTAAAGCCATATAGAGCATATATACAGAAACAGTAGGAGCAGTTTGCCACATACTAATACAAAAGAGACTAATAGTTTCGCTGGGAATCTGCAGGCTCAGGCTACAGACAGAGTTAAGTCATACTTGCCAACTCTCCCGGATTGTCCGGGAGACTCCCGCATTTTGCGAGAGTCTCCCGGACGAGTGTGGCAATCTCCCTGATAGGAAGGGGGAAAAATTTAGTTTAAACGCCGCGATTCACCCGGAATCGCGGCGTTTAGCCCCGCCCCACTGTAAAATGACGCGATTTGCGTCATTCCGTCACGGGGGCGGGGCCAAAATGACGCGATTTCGCAGCCCCGCCCCCTGCACGCCCACGTCCCAGCCGGCATCTCCCGGAAAAAGAAAAAAAAATGTTGGCAAGTATGGGTTAAGTCTGCACACTCTTACACACGCACACAGCACAGAAACACAGGTGGAGCACCTGGGTCTAATTAATTAAGGGAACAGCTAGTGTAGTGCTTGGGAGGAAGCTTAAATTGCTGGATTGGTGCTGTGGGTGGTGTGACTGATGCCAATAAGTTGCCTGTGTCCAGTGAGGAGACTATCTGTCTAGTTAGTGTTAAGGTCGCATGACTTTTGTAAATGTTTTTGGTCAGATTGCTGAAACTACTACATTAGATGTTCTTTCCATCCTGACAAGCCTGAATAAAACAACAAAGTGGTTCAGCAAACCTGTGTCAGAAGCATGTGTTTAGTGTGCTTTTCACTAGGGATGTTCACTGACCCCGTGTTTTGGTTAAGGTTTTGGATCTGGATTAAGTTTGTGTTTTTTTTTTTTTTTTTACAAAACCACCCTTGCATGTTTTAGTTTTGGTTTTTGTTTTGCATCTGTATTTTTTTTGAAAAATAACTAAAATATGCTAAAACCACATAATTTTGCTCTTTTTTTGTTCTTACATTATTATTAACCTCAATAACACTAATTTCCAGTCAATTTTGACCACCTCACAGGTCGCAATAAAATGTTCATCCTCTTTTGGACAAAGACTGCAGCGCCCTGGCTTGATGCTAAGCGAGAGAGCAACGACACAGACACATGGCAGTTCATAGCACATATGGGAAATATTGCCACATAGCAGTGGCAGAAGAGAAAAGTGGTGCAAAATGGAATTGTTCTTGGGCCCTGCCACCCACCCTTATGTTAGATATTGAAAAGGACATGTACATTTTACCAAAGCAAGCACTCCAGCGACAAGGAGTGCCTCTTTTGTGGCTGAAGCGCTTGTTTTGTTTGGGCCCCCACAAAACAAGCTACCAATAGCTTAACTGCCTTAAGCTCAACAGTGCTGTCAATGAACTCTACATTATACAACCATGTCTGCTCGTGCTGCATCTTTAATCTCCTTCTCCTCTGTGGATATATCCCTCTCATTCCTGAAGAACTGCCAAACTTATATAGACACAGGAATGGATATTGCAACTGGAGTGGCATTACATCTGCTTCAGACAGACTGTGACACGGAACAAGTGGGCAACATAGAATCTTGGAATACGCTGCATTGACCGGAGATTTAAACCAATATATAGACGCAGTGGAGGAGACTGTACTTAAATTAAAATGTGACCCACCAGATGATATCCCACATTTAAGAGAGCTTGTACTCGAGAAATACACTACACCGTTGTTGCTGGGAACCGGCTGGGCTTACTTTGCCACCGTTTCATTTCGTTATCCTAAATGCGCCCTCTAACTGCAGTAGGGAGGCTTCCAAATGCTGCCACCACTGGACTCCTTACCGGTATCCACTACCGGATTTCTTCTGGGTACTGCTAGTACCCCGTTATTGGTGTACCTGGGCTGATAACCCTGACCTCTTCCTATTGATCATGGTTGCTGTAGATGGATCCCCCTGGCTTATCACACTGTCCAGAGCTGCTGGGTAGCGGGCAGAGTGGTGGTACCAGAAAGCTGGATCCAAATCTCAGAACAGCCAGGAACGGATTAGAATTGGGTTTAATCTGTAGGTCACAGGGATAGAGAAGTTTCCAAGCAGGTCTTTGAAGGAAGTGATGTTTATTTGCTCACCCTGGTTGAAGGTACCAGGGAGCAGGTCAAATGAAACAAGAAGAACAATTTTCAATACAAGACAGTGCTTTTTATACAGTTTTTGGACACAACCTCACAGGGTAAGCCATCCCCCTGAGGTCTGAGCTATTTTTAGAATCAGGATGCAATGTGTTTACCCAAACATGGATTTACATGCAATGCAAAGTTAACAATATTTACACTTATCTGTGATATCCTAAAATTTGCTGTCATTTCCTGCATCTTGTTTCAGACACAGAGAAAATGTAACAGCTAATTAAACCTTCCCGTGCCTTCAGGTGCTGGACCCATACATCAGAAGGTCTAATTGACATGATATTAACATGGATCCTTTCTTCAGACAGTTGCAGAATACACATTCCCAAAGAAGAGTTACAAAACCCCAAACAAGTTATTTCCCTACTCCAAAATACACAAAATCCTTCCTCAACAAAGGCTTATTGAAATAATGCATTTCCTTTAGCAAAGTTAAAACAAAAAACAAATTTCCTCCCCTGGTGTCAGAAATAAAGATATTTCCTTTACCAACATCAATATCAAAAATAAGTATATTTTCAATTATATAAGTAGGCGCCGTGCGCTATTTCCTATAAATAAATTTATACCATAAGTTATTTTCAAGTGATCTAGTCACACTGATTGAAAACAAACTTCAGCACTTATAGCATATGTAGGTAACATTGGCACACAGCGATAGCTGAAAGGAAAAGTGGTGCAAGATGGATTTGTCTTTGGGCCCCTCCCACCCACCCTTATAATAAATATTATAAAGGACATGCACACTTTAACAAACCAAGCACTTCAGCGACAAGGAGTGCAAGTTTTGTGGCTGAAGTGCTTGGTTTGTTTGGGTCCCCCACAAAACAAGGTAACAATGGGCTTAAGGCAGCTAAGGTAACAGTGCTGTCAATGAACTTTACAGTGGCAAGATGTTGTTGTCATCATCTTCAGCCTCATCCTCACCCTCATCAGTGTGTACATCATACTAACACAATATTAATTCAGTCCCGCAGGAAACCACCATTACAGAAGTCTCTGTAACAGAAATATCAAAAACAAAAATGTAAAATGAAAGCATTTACTTTTTAAAAGGAAAAACACATCTTTAATAAAGGTGAAAATTTACTGTAGAAACAAATAAAATTGCCAACATGTCATTTTACATAAGTATTAATAAACATTCCAGCATCAGCTAACTTCCTTCTCTCAGCTAGATCCCAGCACCTGCAATCTACATTGTCATCTTCCTCATCCTCATCAGTGTGTACATCATCATCACTGAATACTAATTCAGTGATGATGATGTCATTGATCTGGCAATGGTACCTGGCACTGGTACGTGCCAGGTACCACTTGATTTGACACCTGGCACGACGACTCATCCTCCCTCATTTTCTTTGGCAACTGCTAGAAAAAAACTTAGCTTTCCTAAGACACCCAGTGGTGATGCAGATAAGTCAGCACAACATTTTGACATTTGGTCTGGTGTAAAACAATTGCCCAAAATTTGTGACAGCTCTGTTGTAAAATGAACTACAAATTCCATGGGAAAGGCCATTACCTGCAATTATATCAAAGTACAGAGACTTCTGTAATAGTGGATTCCAGCAAGGATGAATTAGTATTGTGTGAGGATGATGTACACACTGATGAGGGTGAGGATGATGTACACACTGATGAGGGTGAGGATGATGACAGTGTAGATTGCAGGTGCTGGGATCTAGCTGAGAGAAGGGAGCTAGCTGATGCTGGTATGCTTGTTAATATTTTGGGTAGAATGGCATGTTGGCAATTTTATGTTTTTTAACAGTAAACTTTCACCTTTATTAGAGAGGTGTTTTTTTTCTTTAAAAAGGTACAAGCTTTTTTTTTTACATTTTTGTTTCCCTGACTTAAAACCACTATGCACTTGAACATAGGCTTTAGCATATGACGTACAGGGATTAGTATTATCATGACCAAGACTGGAGAATGATAAGAACACTGCTACCCCTGTTTCTGTGTGACCAATGGCACTGAGACTGGAGAGTGACAAGAACAATGTTACTGAAGACTGGAGAGTGACAAGAACAATGTGACTGGAGACTGGAGGGTGACAAGGACACCCATCCTGTTTCTGTATGAGCTATGTCACAGCATAATGTCACTGGAGACTTTTAAAAACACTGCCAGTCCTAATATTTGATTTTCTGTTTAAGCACTAAACACTGCCACCTCTTCTATTTCTGGGGGAGCTATGGCACAGTACAATGTGACTGCAGATTATGAAGAACATTGACAGCCCTATTATTTTTATTTCAGCAATGACAATTAGCAATGGAGCAATGGATCTCTCCTGTTTCTGTGTGAGCTATAACTCAGTAGAATGTCACTGCAGAATTTTAAGAAAACTGCCACCCCTCCTCTTTCTGTTTTAGATAAGACGCTGCCCAACTGCACTAGAAACTGCCAAGAATAGTGCTACCCCTTCTGTGTCGCTTTGTGAAATGGTGCTGGATCGCTGTGGAGTGTGGTACTTATAATATCCAAAACTTGCAAGATCTGACGGTGCAACAATGGCGTTTTGCCTCGTTTTCACTTCCGAGGGCGCTTAAAATCAGTGAAGTTCGGGTGGGTTCTCGGAGAACTGAGCCCGAGTATCTCTACTTTTCACAAGGGGTGTCATTATGGGATTTGTATAGGACAGCCAGATCCTGCTGTCCACCCAGCCAACAAACTCAGGGTGGTGAGTGATGCAAAATCTGTTTACTAAAAATGTATGTTTGCTGCAAATGTGGAAAATGCATAGGTGTTGCAGACTTTAAACACAAGGCAAATGTATAATGATTTTTTGGATTGCAAGAAGTGCAGAAACCATTTACTACAAAAATATTTGCTGTAAATGTGAGTAATGCCTTAGTAATACAAACCTCAATCACAAAGGAAATGTGTAAAATTGATGGTTGTAAGTGTGACTATATATATATATATATATATATCTATCTACTATATAAAAGCCTAGTGGCGTGTGTCTGTGTGTGGAAAAAAAAAACCAAGCTGCAGCGCCACCAGCTGGGCGAAGTTATACAATGACCTACTAAATTCTTAGTGTGTGTGGGAAAAAAACCTCAGAAAGGGCTGAAATTTGCTGCAGTGCCACCTGCTGGGCGGAGTTATACACTGACCTACTAAATTCTTAGTGTGTGTGGAAAAAAAACTCAGAAAGGGCTGAAATTTGGTATACTAAGATGTTTTTAATTTGTTAATTTAATTTGTTAATTGTTAAAAGTGTTTAAAAAGATTTTTAAAAAATATATATATATTTCTTGAAGGAGAAGTGACAGTTGGGAGTGGTTGGTGGTTTCCGGGGGTGACAGTGGGGAGTGGTTGGTGGTTGCCGGGGGTGACAGAGCGAGAGGAGTGTGATACTCAGGACCGCTGAGAGAGATCCCTGTGTCTGGATAGACATCTGGATAGATGTGGCGATAAAGATGAAAGATGAGGTGATGGAGAAAAATTATAAGGTGGTGACATGTGGACAAAACCACATTAAAAAAGGGCGCTTACATCGGGAAGTAACGCTCTTCCCCTGAGGAGGCCTGGCCTAGCCCCAAATGCATGACAAGAACCTTTTTAACACCTTAAGTAGCTTGATTTGACTAGAATGCATGAGTATCATGCACGGGTTAACTTGTGTATATATATATATATATATATATATATATATATATAACTATAGGTGACATAATGCCTATTTCACAAACAAGACTGTTCATGCAGGGGGCGTTGCTGTATGTAGCTGCTACGTAACAAACGTACCAGGCCCAAATGCTGCAGGTCTCAGAAGCCAAAATAGAAAATACTAAGGTCTTGTGGGAACAGCTATCTCAAGTGAGGCAGGGGCATGATGTGTCTGAGGTGTCTGTTTTGCAGAAAATGACCGCCTCAGACGGTGGAGGTGTATCTGTTATCCTTTGAGAGAATCGCCAGAAGGCTTTAAAAAAAAATGTCCGGGCTTCTGTCTATCAGCAAATAAAGGCTGAGATTTTGTCCCGGATAGGTGTGACAGCTAGTGCTACCATAACTGGTGTTATCTCCTGGGGGGGATAACACCTGTTATTTCAAAACTCTCTAAACTAAATCTGTACATAATAAAGTAAACATCAATGGGCGCTACATATGATGATGATGCAAATGGTGACATACAATATCATGTCCTATAATTGTCATTATTTCTTATTTTATAGTTTATCATGCTAATAACATGATGATATTAATAGTGATAGGACGAACAAATAAATGTAATGCATATTCTTAAGTTATGTAATTGTTACATACAAAATTCATAGTTGTGTGGTTTGAAAAGTATTAATGTAGTGCCCCAAGTTCATATTATGTCACAGTAGTGCCCCCAATTGTTTTATTATGATACAGTAGTGCCATCGATTCACATTATGCCATATAGTAGTGTCCACAGTTCATATTATGCCACATACTATGCCCACAGTTCATATTATGCCACAATAGTGCCCCAGTTTATATTATGCTAAATAGAAGTGCCCTAACTCATATTATGCCATGTAGTAGTGCCTACAGTCAAATTATGCAAATACAATAGCGCCCACAGTCAAATTATGCAAATACAATAGCGCCCCAAATCATATTATGTAGATAGTGTCATCAATTTCTTGTATAAACACAATTTACCATCAAAAACATATGTTATTAAAACATATGTAGGCAGCTCTGTTTTCTTACGTGCTACTCACCAGGGTCCGGAATTCTTCAGTTTCGCATTGGAACATGGGTTGTGCTGCTGCCTAGCTGCTCCATTTCGGCTGCCTTCAGCTGCTTGCCGGGACTCTGCTTCAATAAGCTGCTTTGGCACTTATGGATATAGGGATAACTATATAGACATGTCTAACTAATTATTTAATTATACTTTTATCCATGTACCTATAGAAATGTCACGGAACTGAGGGTCCGTAGCTTACTGGTTTCAACACTGCTCAACAAAGAGGTGCGGAGTCTAACGTGCCCCAGGTCTTCACCAGGGAACCCCGCAAGGGAGTATGGACTTTGCTGCGGGAGACACGCAGGTCGCGGTCCTCAGAGAGAGCAACCAGTGAAGCATTTGGATGGAAGAGGAGTCAGGCGGTCTGGGTCAAGCCGTGCTATCTGAAGGTGCCAATAGGGAAATCCGTAAGCGTGGTCAAGTAACTAGCCGGGTCAGGTATCAGGAAAACTAGAGACGAGAGGAAGGTCAAAACGTAGCCAGGTCAAACACGTGGAACACTGGAAAAAGGAGTAGTCGATGATGTAGCCGGGTCATACACTGGGAGTCACAGGAAGATCGGAATATATCACTGGAGTTCAGGAGACCTAATACTCTGGCACTCATTAGGTGCCAGAGCTAGGTATAAATAGGGAGAGGGTGCAGGGCTAACTATTGGCGGTGGTGACGCTGAACACCACCGCCGGAGACTGAGAGTGGACGCGCTGCTGCCGGAAAGTGCATATGGCCGTCCCTGTGCTGAAGACGCGGCACAGGGCCGGCGCCTGACAGTACCTCCTCCCTTTCTTTGTTGGGTAGACCTCTCCTTGAGAAATTGTTTTAATAGCCGTGGGGCGTGGAGATCTTCTTTATCCACCCAGGATCTTTCCTCTGGCCCGAATCCTTTCCAATGGACCAAGAATTGATGCCGTCCGTGGAGGATGCGAAAGTCCAAGATGCGGTGACTACGAATTCTTCGCCAACAGAAGTCCGGATAGGAGCAGGGTCACGGGGCAGGCGATGAAATTTATTAAGGATCAGAGGTTTGAGGAGAGAAACATGAAACACATTGTGGACCCTTAGAGAGGGAGGCAACCGGAGTCTATAGCTTACTGGGTTGATAACGTGAGTTATATAGAAGGGACCAATATAGCGGGGAGCCAATTTCTGAGAAGGTACTCGAAGTCTGAGGTTGCGAGTAGACAACCAGACCTTGTCATGGACCCGAAACAAGGGAAAATGTCTTCTATGACGATCAGCAGCTTGCTTGTAGTGTTGGGAAGTCTCCTGGAGTCTGGTTTTGGTCACTGACCAAATGTGAGAAAAGTCCCGAATAAGGGTATCCGCAGCAGAAACAGGGAGGAAATATCATCCGAAAAGTTAGGGAAGCTGGGCTGGGTTCCATAAACAATAGAGAAGGGGGAGGAACCGGAGGATTCATGATGGTGAAAATTATGGGCGAACTCTGCCCAGGGTAGGAGATTAGACCACTCGGATTGATTCTCTAAAGAGAAGCATCGTAGGACGGTTTTAAGGTCCTGGTTGACCCGCTCGGTCTGGCCATTGGTATGGGGATGATAGCCAGAAGAGTATTTGAGTTCGAGTGTCTTACAAAAGGCCCTCCAGAACTGTGACACAAATTGGACGCCACAATCCGAGATGATTTCACGGGGACAGCCATGAAGTCTAAAAATTTCTTTGATAAAGATGATAGCCAGTTGAGATGCAGATGGAAGAGCGACCAAGGGTACGAAGTGGGCCATCTTCTAAAATCTGTCAACCACAACCCAAATGGTAGTAAAACCGAAGCTAAGAGGGAGATCAGTAATGAAATCCATAGATATGCTCTGCCATGGAAGGTCAGGAATAGGGAGGGGTTGCAAAAGACCAGAAGGTGCCAATCTGGGGTTCTTACAGCGGGCACAAGTCGCGCAGAAAGCCACAAATCTTCGAACATCAGAATGTAATGCTGGCCACCAAAATTGTTGACGTAGGAATTCATAAGTCTTCTTGACTCCGGCATGTCCGGATAGTTTAGAGGAGTGTGCCCACCGCAGGGCCTTGGGTCGCAGATTCGGTTCTAGGTAGGAACATCCCCTAGGGGGTGTTTTAGCAGAAGTCTTAGTAAGAGCAATAATGCTAGTGGGTGTAATAATGGGTAGAGGCTCAGAGGGAGTACATAGGTCAGTATTGTTCTAGGAGTGGGAAAGAGCGTCTACCCGCACATTTTTGGACCCGGGATGATATGTCAAAATTAGGTTAAAGCAAGAAAAGAAAGATGCCCATCGTGCCTGGCGTGGGTTGAGACATCGTGCCTCACTGATGTAGAGCAGATTCTTATGGTCCGTCAAGACCGTCACAGGATGACGAGAACCTTCCAGGAGGTGACGCCAGTCCTCCAAGGCTGATTTGATAGCGAGGTGCTCCTTTTCACCAATACCATAGTTCTTTTCATGAATCAGGAATCTCTTAGAAAAGAACCCGCAGGGGAGGTGCGTGCCTAGTTTGGAATTCTGGAACAGAACAGCACCAATTCCAACAGCGGAAGCGTCAACCTCCAAGTAGAAGGGCTTCAGTTGGTCCGGCTGGGAGAGAACGGGGGCAGACGAGAAGGCCTTTTTAGGAGATTGAAAGCCTCTAGGGCGTCAGAAGGCCAGCTCCTGGGGTTAGCCGATCTTCGAGTTAAGGCAGTTATTGGAGCGATTTCAGAAGAAAAGTTCTTGATGAACTGCCTGTAGTAGTTAGCAAACCCAATAAATCTCTGGATGGCCTTAGTTCCTTGAGGACGGGGCCAACTAGTAATGGCAGATACCTTTTGTGGATCCATGCGCAACCCGGAGCCTGATACGATGTACCCAAGAAAAGGAATCTGTTTGACTTCGAAGACACATTTTTCTAATTTGCAATAAAGTTGATGGGTTCGTAGACGGGATAAGACCTCCTTCACATGAGACCGATGAGAGGGGATATCCTGTGAGAAAATCAAAATATTGTCCAAATAGACAACGACAAAACGATATAGAAGATCTTGGAAGACCTCATTGACAAAGGACTGGAAGACTGCGGGAGCATTGCAAAGCCCAAAGGGTATTATACAAGGTATTCAAAGTGTCCGTCCCGTGTATTAAACGCTGTCTTCCATTTGTCTCCTTGACGAATGAGCACGAGATTATATGCCCCTCGGAGGTCCAGTTTGGTGAAGACTTGTGCTCCGCTAATCTTGTCAAAAAGATCGGTGATAAGAGGTAAAGGATAGCGATTCTTGCTGGTGATCTTATTCAATTGTCAGAAGTCGATACAGGGGCGAAGGCCCCCATCCTTCTTCTTAACGTAGACGAATCCTGCACCAGCGGGAGAAGATGACTTTCTGATGAATCCACGGGATCGATTCTCGGAAACATACTGCGACATGGCCTGACTTTCAGGCAAGGACAAGAGATAAGTCCGGCCACGGGAACTCTGCTTACCCGGATTTAATTCAATCGGGCAATCCCAAGGGCGATGGGGTGGCAGAATCTCCGATTTCTTCTTGGAGAAAACATCCTTAAAAGGCCTGATAGGCCGACGAGAGGGTGGTCTCGCCAGGAAGGGTATGAGTAAGACAGACTCGTGGGCGAGGCGAGGAGATGCACCGGTTATGACATTGTAAACCCCAGGAGAAAACTTAGGCTCGAGACCAGTCGAATTGTGGAGAATGGGCTCGAAGCCAAGGAAGGCCCAGAATTAGAGGATTCACGGATTGTGGTAACACTAGGAATTGGATCCACTTTTGATGTAAGGCTCCTACCAGCAACTGTGCCGCGCCCGTGATGCTGGAGATGGTACCATTGCTGACGCGGTTACCATCCACAGCTGTCGGGAAGATCCAGTGTGGATAATTGGAGCTGCAAAGCAAGAGAGGCCGAGATGAAATTCCCTGCGGCATCGGAATTCACAAAAGCAAATGTTCGCTGGGGTCCTTTGGTGGTAACAAGTTGAACGGGCATCAGGAACTCAGGGTTGGAGGTGGAATAGGGAGTGGAAACGGCAACTCCTAAGGCGGCCTACCTCTTACCGTCTAGGAGGAGGCGTTTCCCGGTTTCTTAGGACAGAGACTTAACACATGACCGGCATCCCCGCAGTATAGACATAATCTCTGCTTGAACCGTCTCTCGCGTTCTTCAGGTGTTAATTTTGAAAGGCCAAGTTGCATAGGTTCTTCCATGGAACATACAGTATTTTGGAAGTGGGGTGCCAAACGGGGGGTGCGTCTCGTAGAGGATCTCTCCGAAGTTCTCTCCCTGAAGCGGAGATCGATCCGGATACATAGGGAAATAAGGGAATCCAGTTCGGGGAGAAGTTCCCTGGTGACAAGTTCGTCCTTGATTCGGTCAGTAAGACCCTGCCAGAAGATGGCAATAAGGGCTTCATTATTCCATCGGAGTTCCGAAGCAAGAGTGCGGAATTGTACCGCATACTGGCCGACTGACAAGGACCCTTGTCGAAGATTCAGGGGGCTAGAAACGGCAGAGGAGACCCGACCAGGTTCATCAAAAACCTTCCGGAACATATCAATAAATGCAGCTGAGTTCTCCAGCAAGGGATCATTGCGCTCCAATAACGGTGAAGCCCAGGCCAAGGCCTGTCCGCTGAGCAGGGAGATAATGGAGGCTACCTTGGTACGTTCAGTGGAGAAGGCTGAGTAGTTGCACTCAAAGTGGATGGCGCACTGGTTGAGGAACCCTCTGCATCTTTTTGGATCCACGTCAAATTTCTCCGGAGGGGGAATCCGGAGCCCGGAAGAAGAAGGAACCACCAGAGCCACAGCGGAGAGAGGAGGAGCTGCTGGAGTAGTAGGAGGTTCCGTCGGATGGTGTTGTTTAGACCCCCTGCAAGGAATCCAGTCGAGAGACCACTCCTTAGACACATTGGAGTAAACAAGCCTGATCTGCCTCCTGCTGTTCAACTCGGCGCGCAAGATGGAGAAGTCGCTCCCGAGCAGAAGGCTCACCTGTTCCATCTGACGTCATGGCCAGAGTATACTGTCACGGAACTGTTAAGTTTATGAGATAGTTGTCACATGCACTGACCAACCAATCTCAGCCATTTGGACTTGTAAGTCCTTCAAAGTTGCTATTGGACTCTTGGTAGCTTCCCTGATCAATATCCTCCTGGCTCTGTCATCCAGTTTGGAGGGACAGTCCGATCTAGACAAAATTTTGGTGGTGCCATATGCTTTCCACTTCTTAATAATGTTTGAACGATACTCAGAGACAGGGAAAAGCCTTTTAAAACTTTTTGTATCCTTCTCCTAACTTGTGCCTTTACACAACTTTATGCCGGAGTCCTTTTAAAAGCACCTTTCCAACCTTAGTGTATTCTTTGTCCTACCATGCACTTCTAGTAATGGAATCCTCAAGAAACCAACGGTTTTATTTTGAAGAAATCAAAACCACTTAAATTCACGTCACGTTGTGGCCAATTAGACTGTTGTGTGATCTGGAAGGTCAATAATTTTACAAGTGCAAGTTTATAATGATTACTCTAAGGGTATGATCACTTATCCAAACCAGTTAATTCAGTTATTAAATTATATTAAATGTAAAAAAAAAAATATTTTTTTATTTTCACTGTTGCTGATATTGATGGTTATAATGTGAAAATACAGCTGGAAAAAGTTTGATTTCATGTGTTTCAATTGCTATGGTGTAATGTGACAAACGGAAATGATTTTGACTGGGTATGATTATTTTCTATAGTCACTGACTTACCTATCTATTTACTGACCTACCTACTCCACTATCTATCCACTTATTTACTGTCATATATTCTTATTTATTGTTTCACTTATTTAGTCTATTCACATCTGTAACACTACTCGCCTAACTTAAAATTACTACATATCCTAACTGCTCTATCAGCCACTATCTCACCCACTTCTGGCTATTCTAACCCAGTTCTATACTAAACACACTCCATAATTCCAATTAAATCCACCCTCTTCATTACGGATACTACTGTACTTTACCCTAGTCCACTTCTTCCAATCTGTCACTCTGTATGACACTTCTCCACCTCCTCACACTTATCCTACCACTACCTACCTAACAGCCCACTACCAATACCGTATATATTCACCATATACCTCTCCAAAACCCACCACCGCACGGTGGCTACGTGGTTAGCACTTCTGCCTCACAGCGCTGGGGTCATGAGTTCAATTCCCAACAATGGCCTTATCTGTGTGGAGTTTGTATGTTCTCCCTGTGTTTGCGTGGGTTTCCTCCGGGTGCTCCGGTTTCCTCCCACACTCCAAAAACATACTAGTAGGTTTATTGGCTGCTATCAAAATTGACCCTAGTTTCTCTCTCTCTGTCTGTGTGTATGTATGTTAGGGAATTTAGAATGTAAGCTCCAATGGGGCAGGGACTGATGTGAGTGAGTTCTCTGTACAGCGCTGCGGAATCAGTGGCGCTATATAAATAAATGATGATGATGATTCCACTCCCCCTCATCTCCTCCATAGATTCCTCCCTCACCCCATCCTCTGCACTTCTATACACACATACCCTATGCATCTACCCGTCCTACTGTCTCTTCTTCCTGAACCTCTATGTGACAGTACCAAAAGCCTAATGTATTCATTACACTTTACACACTTTACACTTCATTACACACAAACTCTCAGCACAATTTACAAAATCTTTCACCAGATCTTGAACCCTGATAACGCCTATCTCCTGACTCACAGTATTACCTCTATAAATACCCAAGTCTAAAAACCAGGAACCACTGACTCCATATCTACAGACCATGCTCGCATCCCCACACCCATCCCTTAAGAACCACAGCTTCAGTACGACTCCAGGCCAACCTACTACAAATAGTGATCCACGGCTGTGGACAAATAACTATTACTATTACTATTATTACGTGTTTGTAACTAAGGGTGTGCATCGGGCACTTTTAGTGTTTTGGGTTTTGGGTTCTGATTAGCTTGAGGTTTTGGGTTCTGATTTGTTTTGCCAAAACACCCCACGAATGGTTTTGGTTCTGATTTTGGGATTTGGGTTCTGATTTTTTTTAAAAAAAAGCATAAAAAGTGCTAAAATCCATATTTCGGTTTTTTCTTCACTCCTACACTATTATTAACCTCAATAACATTCATTTCCACTAATTTCCAGTCTATTGTGAACACCTCACACCTCACAATATTGTTTTTAGTCCAAAAGGTTGCACCGAGGTTGCTGGATGTCTAAGCAAAGCGACACAAGTCGACGGCACAAACACGTGGCCCATCGTAGGTGGCTGTGTAGGCTTGAATGGCCTTTTTCTGCTCCTCCATCCTCTGCAGCATATAGAGGGTGGAGTTCAAGCGCGTCACTACCTCTTGTTTTTGTTGATGGCAGGGCATGTTCATGCTTTTTTGATGTAGCAGGAACAGTGAACGTAGTTTAATATCTGATACTAAGATTTCTGGACTGCGTAGTGGAGTGGCCCCGGTACCCAATTTGGTACCAGAGCCACAATACCTCCTTCAACGGTCTAAATTCCACTGCCCAGATGGCGGACACCGGATGCACGTCTAACACCAACATAGCTGTTACAGCCGCAGTTATCCGCTTTGCAATAGGGTGACTACTGTCGTACTTTGTGGTCATGGCAAACGACTCTTGGACGGTCAACTGTTTGGTGAAAGACGTAGCGTTCTTGCGACTTCCCCTCTGGGAAGATGACCGACTACCAGCAGCAACAGCAGCAGCGGCAGTAGTAGGCGTACCGCTGCAGGATTCCTAAAGATGAATCCCGTATTGAAGAGGACTCAGTCTGGCTGGTGACATGGCCTGCAGGACTAAATCTGATGGAGATCGTGGAGGAAGTTGACGAGGAGGGTGTTGGTGGTATGTATCCAACAGGACCAAGGGATTTAGGTGTCCCTGGACTACTGACAGTCCAAGCCACAGGTCGTGAACTAAACACTGAATTATGAAGGTTATTCAGGTGACGTATAAGGGAGGATGTCCCTAGGTGGCCAAGATCCTTACCCCTGCTTATTTGAGCTTTACATAAGCTACATATGGCCATACATTTGTTGTCCGGATTGGGATAAAAATAACTCCAGACAGAAGAGGTGGATCTTTTGGTCTTCTGACCAGGCTTGACGATGGGCTTTTTCATCCCATGGACAACAACTGTTTCCCCCCCTGGTGGCTCATTTATGATAACCACATCAGCATCCTCCTCGTCAAGTTCCTCCTCAGCGCCAGCTACATCAATATCCTCCTCCCGGTGTACAACATTCACACCTTCATTAGCCAAATCTGTAACTGGACTGTGGGTGATCCTTCCAGCATATGCAGAGGGCGTGCTGCAAATGGTGGAAGGAGCCACCTCTTCCCGTACAGTGATGGGAAGGTCAGGCTTCGCAACCACCAACACCCTTGGACTCGCCTTGGGGATTTGTGATGACATCTCTCTAGAAGGCAGAGTTGTTTGCTGTGTTGTTGATGACAGCTTAAGTCTCTTAAATTTTTTAGAGGGGTGGGGAGGAGGAGGGCTCAGATCCTTGGGTGAAGCTGAACCACTAGTCATGAACACGGGCCAAGGCCTAAGCCGTTCCTTGCCACTCCGTGTCGTAAATGGCATATTGGCAAGTTTACGTTTCTCCTCTGATGATTTGAATTTTCTTTTTTTACTAATTGTAGTGAACTTTGGCTTTTTGGATTTTACATGCCCTCTACTAGGAGATTGGGCATCGCCCTTGGCAGACGACGTTGATGGCATTTCATCGTCTATGTCATGACTAGTGGCAGCAGCTTCATCATTAGGAGGAAGTGGGTCTTGATCTTTCCCTACTTTATCCTCCAAATTTTTGTACTCCATTATATGCAGCACAAGAGAGCGTACCCCTAAACTGAACACACTTTGGGACTGCGGAAACAGTGAACGTAGTAATATAGATTGCAGTTCCTATTTTTTAGACTGCAGAAACAGTGAACGTAGTAATATAGATTGCAGTTCCTATTTTTTAGACTGCAGAAACAGTGAACGTAGTAATATAGATTGCAGTTCCTATTTTTTAGACTGCAGAAACAGTGAACGTAGTAATATAGATTGCAGTTCCTATTTTTTTGGACTGCAGAAACAGTGAATGTAGTAATATAGATTGCAGTTCCTATTCTTTGGGACAGCAGAAACAGTGAACGTAGTAAGATAGATTGCAGTTACTATTTTTTGGACTGCAGAAACAGTGAACATAGGTATTGCAGTACTAATATTTCAGGACTGCAATAATATATTGCTCTAGAATTTTTTTATACTTTTTAAATTATTTTTTAATATTTTTTTTTAATTTTTTTTGTATAATTTTTATTTATTTATTTATTTTATCTTTTTTTGGAGTTTTTAATAATTAGAAAATTACTATGGAGTTAGCACAAAAATGCACAGGACTAAAGCACCACTGGACTCAGCAGGACAGACACTGGCCAAAGCACCACTGGACTCAGCAAGGACAGAGCACTGGACACAAGCATAAAGCACCACTGGACTCAGCAAGGACAGAGCACTGGACACAAGCATAAAGCACCACTGGACTGATCACGCAGGAGCACCACTACCCTACAACCTCCCTCTACCCTGATCACAGCCCAAATGAAAATGGCGGCCGCTAGCGGGGAATTTATGAAATCCGAGTCTCGCGAGGTCCGACGCGAGACTTGGACGTCAGAGCCTCACTTTCATTTTTTTGGCGCCGGAAATACGGAATCCGAGCCCGCTCATCTGTATTTGTAACACACATACATTACCTCCCACACTATCCAAGCACAAGAGTGTTCTCTACACTGAATCTAAGACAATATTATGCTCCTGTTTCAAGAGCTTACTTTCCAGCTGCAATGAAGTGAAGTTAAATAGTTGAAATTAAGTGGTAAAAGTGGAAGCAGGCCAGTGTTTCTCAGTACCTCTACATTTGCGTGTTATTGGGCGGGTGTGTGCCTTTTCTATCACTATCTGCTTCTCATTATTTTGTTCTGGTGTCATCGAATACTTGCTAAATGAATGCTTTTATTCACTTTCACTCAAAGCACAATAACTCATGTGTGTTTACTATAATTACACCATGGTAAAGACTTAACATAATTTGCAAATTTATATTACTACAATTATGCTTCACACCTGTTACAGTCACTTTTACTAACATATGAATGATAACAATGACGTTGTTGCTATATTCCATTTGTATATTTATCTTTACTTCCTTATAATTATTTATTTGCACAAGATGTCTTCATATCAGTATGTTTTGTGGGTAATATTAACATTTACTAATATTAGTAATAAAATATTTTTTCTGAAATCCAAATAGCAGTCCTGCAGCATCTGTTGTACCAGGGTGGATCAGTGTTTCTTTCCAATTTGCAGTTATTGGCCATTTCCCTTGCCCTTCTGCTATGTGCTGAGCACCATCGCCCTCCTTTTCACTATCCACTGCCACCTGCAACTCCCATCTGTTCCATGTTTCACCTCTCCTCAATCCCTGCAGCCTTTTTACAAGCAATTGTATGAGGAAATTGAGCCAGCATCAAAGGGAATTGACCATGTAAAAAATTGAAATAATCAGGTAAACCTACCATGATTTTATGTGTTCAGTTGCAGGTTGTTATGTAATTGGAAAAAGATGTTTCCAGAGAGTTAGAGCCAAACTGCATTTAACAGTGACTGTATCCAGTCACATTCCACGCAGAATGGTGGAAAAATAAAACACATAGAAGAAATAATAATGTTAAGTAAAGCATTTTTTTTTCTTTATGGTTCTTAATTTTAAAATGCATATGGTTAATGTCTTTTTCTTCACGCACCTTACCAACCTTCGCATGCTATAAGTGTAACTTAAACTAAACCAAATAAACACACGGACACGTATTAACTTTGGCAAAAGCTCACAGTTTTATTAATAACCAATTAAATGAAAATCTGAATGATGGTGGCGAGAGCAAAATGCAGTCAGCTAACAACCAATCATTTAACCAAATATTGCAATGCCAAGATGGCATTAATACTAACCAAGGAATAATCCCTTAACATTGGCCGGTGCTTAAACAGGCGTCAGCGTGACTGCTCCCTTCAACATTGACGGCCACGCAATGCACGCCAAGGATGCTCCATGCAGAAGGATCAAGAGTGATATTACTTCGAAAGGGGCAGTGACGTGTGGCTAAATAGCATAAACACTGTTGTGACTAGTCGCTGACTGCACTGCTCTCCTACGCACAGCTGGTACCCTTTAACGGGTTCCCAGCCCGCCCCCAAAAGATCTGACCAGCGAACTTAATTGCTCGTAAATCTCACTAATAAACAACCCCATACCCTCTCTATTCAAGTGAACTCCATCAGGCTGAAATAAGTGAGTTTTGTCTATATTAATGGATGGGTGAAAGATATCTAATCCTCCCAACTCTCTAAGAACCCGTCCCGTGACACTATTTTCCTTAATAGTTTGGTCCAAATGGAAGGCCAGATGGGAAACCTCCACGACAGACGAGGAACTATATTAGACTAACATAAAATTACTGTTGGCCATCTTGCATGTATAGCACGCAAATCCTCTCTGATGTTAATAATGAGGGCCAATGATTTAGTCTTACCCACATTGCCTCCTCCAAGATGCAAAACTAGGATGTCAGATGTTATGATTCTTAGCGATTTCAGGAAGCGGCAACAGAAATATAATAAACTAAATGTCTTTATTCAGGCAAATATACAAACAAGGAATCAGTTTGCAGATTTCCAGGTAGCAATATGAACAGCTATAAGTCCAATACACAGATATGAACAAGTGTGATGGATGGCAGAAAAGTCCACAGAGCAAAATATTACAAGTAATCACAGATACAGTTAATTGCAGGGACAAGTACAATTAGTTACCGAAGTTCAGGAGGCACGAGGCTGTCCACGGAAGCAGACAAACTGAGTCCAGTGACCAAGCAGAGATCAGGGTAGCAAAATCATATAGCCAAGCAGAGGTCAGGGTCACAAGCGTATAAGAGTAGTCCAGTAATCAAGCCGAGGTCAGGGCAACAGGCAAACAAGCAGGGTGCAGGAATCAGGCAGAGGATCATAACAGGAGATCAAACAGCAGCTAAGCAAGACAAGAACAGGGATAACAGGAGACAAGCAGCAGTCAGGTTAAAATGATGAACTGCACAGAGCACAGGCTTAGGCAGGTATTACAAAGTGTGAGCCAGGTGCATTTCTAATCAGGGAAGGAGGATTAACTCCTTCAGGCATGGTGGATAGTTCAGGGTTGGATTTTTTTTAAATTTCTTCCTCCAACCAAGGCAAAAGAGATGGCCAACATAGACCCCTCTTCCCCATCCATGCAATGTAAACTGGGTGTGGAAAATTTGACCAGTCACTTGCCAACTGATGCTTGGAAGCCCAATAAACAAATTAGTGTCCCATTATCCAAATCTGTATCTTCTGGCCTGTAAACTGGAGAATTGATCAACTTAAGTAAAATAAGCCTAAAAACACTTCTCTCCATTGAATAGCGACCAAGCAGGCCCAAATTATAAAGGTCGCCTTAAAAGCCCGATAACTATGTGATAACCACTGGACCCAAGCATACTTCTGTCAATAATCAATATTCCACTTAGTAGACCATCTCTATTGCTCAACCAACCATACATACCCCAGTTATAGGGATTGCTTTAATTGCAGCTTTAACAGTGTGGGATCCAAACAGTACGAGTTTAATGTCTGAAATGGGAACCAACCAATAAGGTTTAATACCACAGTTGAGAGGGAGGGAAAGGGGCAAAACAACCTATAAAGGTTTATTCAAACAACATGTGTAAGTGACCTAGTGACCAATGATGTAATTGCTATGCGCTTGGAGTGAGAGAGAGTGAGGGGTAATAAGAGAAAGCGTGGGAATTAACCTAAAGGTTCAATGTTGAAGGAGAATTCAAACTTATAAAGGTGAACACCAACCACATGTGGTTTACTTATTGAACACAAGGTGAGAGGAACCAAACACTAATGGTTTACCAGTAATGAGAATAGGTACCAACCTACTACGGTTTAACACCCATAACGAACAATGTAAATGAAAAGATACCAACCTGAACAGGTTTAACCATGAAGATGGGAGGAGAAGGAACAGTAATGCAAGAGAAGGTAAAAAAAACCCATAAAACCCAGGAGGCTCACCACTAATCAGGCCTGTATCCATAGGAAAAATTGAAAAAACCCTTCATGCCTTTGCAAACACAACAAGCAGCTTTCACCCTGAATTACCAGACGAGAGGGGGGGAGGAGGGGGTATAAAGAAGATGAAAGGAAGAACAGAGCATGACATCCAATTAAGGTCTAATATACCTTTTATAATTATCCGACTTCCAGCGACCCAAAGATTTAATATTAGGGACAGAGGCCACTCCTACAGCTACAGCTGTAGCTGCCCCAGTACGAAAAGAATGGGTTTCGTAGAATTTTGGATCCAAACCAATTTTATGCGCCGCACTTTTAAAGATAGCATTAAATTGAAATTTTGACAGAGGAGACCCATCAATGTGCAATAACCATGCTTCACTAGCTTTGGGACGAACCTCTGCCAATTTAGCACACAATGTAACCGGACATATAGTCAAATCAGTGTTAGCGGGCAATGTGACCCAATCTTCTCTACTATATTGGTCCGTCTTAGATCGAACAATTTTAACAGAAACATGTGTGTTATCCACTACTGTGTACCTAGCCAACAAAGCTGAACCTAAAGAAACTCTAGAGTTAACAACCAGCTCGCTAATCCTAAACGCTCCATGAAATGCCATGGAAAAAGCTTTGCTAAATAATATAGCCTCGTAAGCGCTTGACGTTACGTCCGCTAGAGACACTATCAACTGTTTAAGCAGGGGAACAGTAATTGGACACCTATTATCAGCTGCAGCAGGGCGAACCTTAGTCCATCTTTTCATGGCCTTGGAAATCACAAAACCTCTTGTGGGATCTGATTTGTTATGTAAATGAAATGCCTGCTAGGATTGTTGCCATGGCAAACTTATTTACACCACTACTATATTTCTCCCACATAAAATCTAGTATTTTCTTTGCCTGACCTGAGGTACTTGGGGCCCTGGAATGTAAGAAAACTTTCCATTGACGCCAGGCTGCCTGATAAGCTCGTCTTGTATACTGTGCCAGGGATGACTCTGCCATCTCTATCATCCCGATTCGACCCACTGCCATGCGGAAGAATGACAAGGAATGCTGGTTAATTGAGCCGTAGGAGCAAGTTCCCTAAAGCGGCGCCATTGGATACGCGAGAGCACATCTGCCACAATATTTACTTCTCCAGAGACATGTCTGGCTTGGAAAATGATATCATTCTCCAAGAATTTTAAAACAAGCCTCCGTAAAAGATTCACCGCTGGCAAAGATGGGGCGTTTTGCCGATTGATCACCTGCAACATGCCCCCTCAACCCTATTCCCTCCCAACTTCTCTTCTACCTCTCCTCCACTCCATACCCACCTCTAGCTCACCTCTTCAATTTGTCTCTCTACACTGATACATTTCCATCCTCTTTTAAACATACTCTCATCTTACTAATTCTAGAGAAACCAACTCTCGACCCAGCCTCTCTCTCCAACTACTGCTCTTATTCCTTTCATCCCCTTTGCCTTCAAACTATGTAAGCGACTTGTGTATAGCCACCTATCTCACTTTCTCTCCTCTCACTCTCTTCTCCACTCTCTGCATTCAGGCTTTTTTCCCCAACATTCTATTGAGTTTGTCCTCACAAAAGTCATCGATAATCTACTTACAGTAAAGTCTAAGGGTTATTTCTCCATACTCATCTTCCTGGACCTCTCTGTTGCGTTTGACACTGTTGATCACCCTGTTCTCCTACAAACCCTTCACTTCATTGACCTTTGTGACTCCTTTAATGTCTCTTCCTGTTGGGGTCCCACAAGGTTCTGTTCTTGGCCCAATACCTTTCTCATGGTACACCTCTTTTCTTGGGGAACTAATTCACTCATTCAGCCTCCAGTATCACCTCTACATTTACAACACCTAAATATACATATCTTCACATGAATGTCCCAGTGCTAACTAAAGCTCAACATGCCCAAAAGAGAACTTATTAGTCTACCACTTGACTCCGACCTCTGTTTTATTCATCACATCCAGTGTCTCTCCCAGTCATGTTGCCTCCACCTTAGAAATATTGCCAGAAAATGCCATTTTCTTCCCTAATATGCTACCAATATGTTTATCTGTTCTCTCGTCTCCCGCCTTGACTACTAAAATCTCCTGTATCTAACATTCCCCTCATCCATCTATCCCCACTTCAATACATCTTAAATGCCGCTGCAATACTGATATTTCCCTTTCACCACTCGACATTTGCCTTGCCACTTTTGCAAATACCTACACTGACTCCTCCAGAATTCAATTCAAATCACTCACCCTTACCAACAAAGCTATTCATATATCTCAACTCTCATATTAAGATACATTCCAACTCACCCTCTTAGATCTACCTTTGACTTCCGCCACCACCTCTCATTCCCGCCCACAAGACTTTTCCCAATTATGGAATTCCTTGCCCTGTCCAATCACACCTTTGAATCTTTAGATGTTCTCTGAAAACTCATCATTAAGGAAAGTTAAGCAAAAATTTGAGTAAGATTTCTTACTCAACTTTTCTGGACAAAACCATGTTGCAATGCAAGGGGTGCAAATGAGTTTATTACTTTGCACATAAGGAAAACACTGGCTGTTTTTTCATGTAGCACACAAATACTTGATAGCTTATTTGTACACTGAAATTTAAAGTTGATCTAGGACATGGCCTACCCCAACTATAAATCTGCCATCACATTTTAAATTTACCTCCCCATCCAATCCAACATGGTTTTTGCCTTGAATGAATCAGGCCCAATATGTGTATTCCTTTCACTAAAATTTCTCAGTATTTTGATTATTTACAATTTTTGCGGGGAGTCATTCATGAAAGTCGTCATTGGGAATTAAAGCTCTTATTATAACACATGATTAGCAAATTGGAACTTATGTTTACAGTACTGTGTCTCAAGGTAAGTAATGCCCCCAAACTATTTCTGTTTTGGGGTACAGTGATAGCAGTTTGGCATGTGGGTACAGTGATTGTTTAAAGGCCCAGTATCTAACGAGCTGGGCCCTCTCACTTACTGCTTTATTGTTTGTTACTGCATTGTTAGTCATGCTATTATAATTGTTTTCCCTATCTGTGTACTGCTGCAGAATATATTGTCATTGCATATGTCAGTCACAATTACAGCGAAGTGGTAACAGCTTGTCTCATGCAATGGCAGGCTGTGAATGTGATTATTAATACTTTAGGTTTGGCTTGGTCTTGTACCCCAGGTCTATCAGGACCCTGTTTATATAGACCCTTTGAGATCTTATAATGGCAGCCAGTTCTGATCATTGATCTTGATGATTGAATTTTCACCTTTCAACCACAAAGCATTCTCCCTAACCCATTCCCCATCCCCCGAAACATTATTTAGCATATGTCATCAGGACTCAAAATCCAAATTTGAACAGATGCTATGTACCATAGTTAAACTGTTATGTGTGAAATAATCCTTAATTAAGGTAAGTTTATTTTTATGAATATACAGATATATGCAAATAGCAAGAAGGTGTTTACTGAAACATGGGAATAATAATAATATTTGTTTTACTCCAGCATTTTAACTACCGTATATACTCGAGTATAAGTCGACCCGAATATAAGCCGAGGCACCTAATTTTACCACAAAAAACTGGGAAAACTTATTGACTCGAGTATAAGCCTAGGGTGGAAAATGCAGCAGCTACTGGTAAATTTCAAAGTACATGCGACAAAAACAATCACAGTAATGGATGAAAATGGGCAGCCAGAGCAACAGAAAGAAGGGGTGGTCTCGAACCCCTAGGAATACAACAACAATGGATTCCCCAGTGCAATAGAGAGATACAAAGGAAAGTGTAAATAAAAAGCAATATGAAAAATAAAAATATGTAGATTGTAAAAAATGCAATAATGGATAAAACAATGGTAGACTAAACGTGGACTTACTCTTAAAAACAAGCAGGCATCTCTAGAGAATGTGATATCCGTTTGTATGTATGGGGCTGGTTACTGATTGCATATGTCCTCACAATACAATATAGCAACCGCCAATCTAACGCTGCTGTTAAAACATTGTCACAATAAAAACAAAGGGCCACGAGTCTGGGAAGGTTGGGTAGTGCACTTACCTCCCTCCCCAGATGGTGTGTCCAGGTAGTCTATGCAAAGGTCCTCCTTCCAGGTATCGATCCCGCTCCTGACCGGTGTGTGCTTCTAACGATGTACCAGGAAGCAATCTCAAAGTCTCTGCATACAAGTGAATAACAACGGCATAGTCGGTAGGACAATACCAAAAGTTTATCCAGGCAGTGAGAAACTGATGTGCTCGGGACCACTGTGTGGCTGCCGTAAATCCTGATGATGTGGTGGTATTCCCCTGTGTAAGCGCTGTGCGCTCCGTGTCTGGCTCTGTTACCGGATGTGCTGGTGATGCAATCCGCGCATGCGCGGTAACCGGTGTTCGGAGTCCTGAGCATTACTCGAGTATAAGCCGAGGGGGGGCTTTTTCAGCACAAAAAATGTGCTGAAAAACTCGGCTTATACTCGAGTATATACAGTAACTTTTAATTTTTATGAAAAGAGAGTTATAAAAAGGAACATACTTAAAATCCCTAGTGTATGGTGCATCTATCTAACAGCATCTATCTAACAGAGTTAACAGTTCAATGGAGTGATTAAGAAGTAAATATAATCACTTGCAACAGGTACGCTGCATCTTCTTCCTGGCTGACAACCCACCCACCAACTCCTAGGGGTAAATGTATTATGGTCGGTTTTTTTCAACTCGCCGGAAATCGGCGAGTTTACAGCTAAAATTTAAAGCGGCGCTGGCTTGTAAAGGCAGACTTGCCTTTACAAGCCAGCGCAGCTTTAAATTTTAGCTGTAAACTCGCCGATTTCCGGCGAGTTGAAAAAAACCGACCATAATACATTTACCCCCTAGTCTTGGATTTGGAGCTTCATACTTTCTTTTCCCTGCATCACAGAGCAGGCACAGTTTGGTAGGACAGCACTGCGATCTGTGGCTGTGACATACGGCGCTATCACTGATCGGCCAGTGGTCACTGCCCCCTTTGAGGTAACGGTGGCTCTTGGACCTTCTTAGGAGGAGCCCTTAATTGATTTAGTCAGGGTAGGTTATTGTGAGTCAAGAGGGGGCGTAGTCACCTGGATTTAGCGCCGGCCATATGGTAAGGATGTAAATCGCTGCTTAGGATTCAGGGCTGGTTCGCCATCCACAGTATGGTTCAGTCATCAGTCATTTGATGTCCCGCAGTTGCTTTCCAGCCACCAGTTTTCCAAATTTAAATAAACTATGACCTATTATTTGCCATCTTAAGAAAGTGTCTGTGTCATTATTTACTTATTAGAGTAAGGCTAAGGTTAAGGTTAAGTTTGAAAGGTGATGTGAAGAGGTGAGAGAAATTCACTATGTGCATTATGTCCAGTGTGGTACATTTTAAGCATTATTCCTGTATAAGGAGTGCTGCTTATAATCTGTCCTTTCCAAGTTCTGTTTTTCAGAATTCCCTTATAGGTGTTAAAATGGAACAATCAAAAGCACAAATTATGTGTTAGGTTTCCCATGCTGTTTCAAATAAGAATAAAGGTTATATGTTTATTAAGTGTTTAATCAAAGTTGGGGTTCAGAAAAGAAAGGAATAGGAGTTAAAGTAACAGGAAAGAGCTGTGGAGGATAAGACACAATTAGCATTATATAAATAATTCATGATATATATGCTATGGCTTAACATACAGTTCTGTAGATTCAAAAATTGGAAAAAAAGAGATGAGGGAACATCACTAGATAATCTCCACATCTCATGGTCAACAGTATTAATGACCTATTTGCCTACTCTACTGGAATGTCAGGGAGACTTCTGAATTTGTAGGAGCAGTGTTACCCCCACATCTAGCAACTACCCTTCCCTGTGAAGTAGGTGGGGTGGGGCCTAATGACATGATTCAAAATGAATTGCATCATCCTGCACACATACTACACGCACACACGTACGCATACTGCTCACACGGGCACATACTGAACGAACACATGCACACATACAGCACACGCGCACACATACTGCACACAAACTGTAAGCACGCACACAAACTGCACTCACGCTCACACACGAACTACATATATGCACGCACACTCAAACTACACTAACACAAATGGAGATACATTACGCTTGGTTACCCACCTTTGTGCTCTTCAATCTGTTCTTGCCTACAATGGGGATATAATATTCTGCGTGCCCTTGAGGTTGTAGAAAAGTGACTTTTGCAGCCCCATTAAGGGTAGTTTCTTAGTCACAAATGTGTAGAACAATAATTAAAATAATTGGTTGCAGAAAAAAATCTGTAGAATGAAACTCAAGGTTTAATTTAAAAGGTGAAACTAGAGTAGATATACCAAACAGGCTGCTCCATGAATCAACATTAAAATATAGTGTTGCAATACAATAAAATACTAAAATACATTTTAATAGATAAAACATGAAAATTTGTTGCAAAGGGCAGGCACAGAGCTTTAAACCAATTTACATAAGTATAGATGCATCAGTTCAAAACCAGTCCGTAGACACCTGATAGGTACGTCAAATAACTTATATAGATAAAAATTAATTTTTCTTAGATTGTGGAGATTGCTCCTGCAAGCAGACTTCAGTGTGGGAAATTTGTACTTGAGTCTGCATACCTGTAGCTGTGGACATTGCCTGTATAAAATAGCAGGAAACTTGTATCTACTTAGTAGAGATGAGCGGTTCGGATTCCTTGAAATCTGACAGTGGGGATCTGAGCGAAACAGAGTCCTGACTCGGTTTCTCCCACCAAACTCGGGTCCCAAAACGAGGTAAAACTTCATTTTCGGCAATTTTTTTTGTGTGCAAAACGCACGTTATATATAGTCCTCCCTCATTTTCTTCAGTGCCATTTTAGAACAGACAGTATGTAGGGAGGAGGTTAGTTTCAGTGCTCTTCTCATAAAATAGCATTAAGGGTGAACCGAGGACATAGGAAAGCAGTAGAATCCTGTCATTATTGAAAAGCAGTTCTGTAGAGAATAGTCATCTACAATAGTTTGCTGATCAATTCCTTTTCATTTCAATGTTAAATAGACTTTACACAGAAAAGTGTGTACTGGTTGTTGTTAATGCATTACATTGCATATATAATAGTATTAGACAGTATATACAGACTGAGTTAGATAGATATCATTCTGAGCTAACTAGTATATTCTTTGAAAAAAAACAGTTCTTTTGTTGCCAGGCTTTTAACAGCAGTATCCAAACAATAAACATATTTCTTCTTTAAAAGTTTTTCTAGTAAAAGTAATCTTGTGTGGGGCAATGGCAACTGAAATAATTTGAAAAAAACTTGGTGTTTATGTGTGAGATTCAGCAGCAGTTGCACACCCCCAAAAAAGCTATTTTTTATTATTATTATTATTATTATTATTATTATTATTATTATTATATTCTAATCTTTTCTATTTTTCAATACTTGTCTATTTTGTAAGGGTCAGTCAGCAGATATGTGAAGGGTTGGTCTGTAGGTCATATTGCAATACTTAGTCAGTACGTTTTGCGCCAGCTAGCTGGTGGGTATGGGCAACCAATACCAGATGACTCCCCCCCCCTGAATACACGGGTGTTTAACACAATCACATGTGGACAGACTCCACTGCAGTGGTGTGGTACAGTGCAATGAAATATAGGGTGCCAGGCATCTGGCCAGGAACTCTCTCCCCGGGTGCTAACACTCATCAGGACTCTATCCAGGGGCTCCCTTTCCCTCTCTTCTGTCATACAGACGTGCTCACGTGGCAGCTGCCACTCACTCACCCCTATCCAGTGTCTCTGGCTACCATCCATCCATGCCTTTCTCTCTCAGGCATGCTTTTCAGCAGCTTCTCCTCCAAAAGCGCTACCTTTCTGCTGGCCTTTGTAGTGGGGGACTCTCCCACTCTTGTCCACTGTCAAACAAGCTTTATCACTCCATGCATCCTCTCTGCAATGGTGCCTCTTCTGGGGTACCCCTAATGGTGGAGATCCCCCTCTGAATACCTGTTCCTCACTTTAGGGCTCTCTTACTGCCCTTGATCAACTTAGAGCTTTTACTCCCCTCAGGGAGATCTGTCAGTGACACCTCGTGGCATGTACCGGGCCCCCCCCCCTACTTTACTGCCTTTCAGACACTTTCTGGTGCGGCACTGTCCCCTTCCAGGGGTCCTGTATTTATTTGTGGCTCGCAACACCTGCGCGCTTCCCCCTACTCATTTGCCGGGGACCCTGGACCACTTCCTCCCTCCCGGGTCCTGGCTGCAAAATGACTAACCAAATGGCGGGAAGCTAGAGTCTTTATAGACTCTGGCTCCCACCTGATCAGTCTGTCTCCCAGCGTACTGCGTCGGTGGCCACACCCCCAATCAATGACGCGGCACTCGCTAGATGAAGGGGGGAGCTCCTACAGAAACATTTTCCAAAAAGGTAAACACTGTGTTCTTGTCTTTGACTCAGAGCAGCACAATCCCCTGATATATTATAAAACTTGTTTGTTAGAAGTATATTGTAAAGTAGTGTCAAAAGAATTGTAAGATAACATTCCTTCTTTCCCCTATATCATTGGGCGTTCCGCTGGTGTTGTGGCAGGCATCTACAAGTAGCTTCAATCTGTTCAAGCAGCATTACTCTTCTTGACAACCATGGATCAGTGTACAGATCAGAAGCAGCCCAGTACCAATAGTACTACTGTTATAACCTCCACTAATAAAAAAAAGTAATGCGAGAAGAAAGGTGATGAAAGCGTCCTCAAAATCCAAACACTTTGTCAAATTCAATCTCAAAGAAAACATCAGTACTTGATGTAAGGAGGAGGATTAAAAGAGAATTTTCTGATGCACGTGGTAATTTGTCCAAAACAAGGAAAATAGCTATCATTACCTAACATTCCATACACCAGCCACAGTGTCAAGACAAGGTTCTGACTATATCCACTTTTTACTAGTAGGGGTCCTGCTACTGGTCGGTACTGGCATATGCACTAGAATGGCCATTCCAAAACAGAGTGCCCAACGCAGTTATGCATCTTCCACAACTTCCCATGCACCACCTTGTTGTTTAGAGTGTACGTCTGTTACTGACACTTCCAAAACAGACAAATCAGTGCCTGAGGATAATGCTGAGGTTGAAGAACAATTGAGTACTCACAGAATCTTGAGGAGAGTCAAAGGAGGGTACATGTGAGTCTGAGGTTTCACATTTAGACACTGTAATAATAGAGCAGCCTCCTTCGAAGTCCTCAACCATTTGGAAATGTGAGAATGGGTAGTAGAAGTATTTGTGTTGATGATGATTTACCAATAGAAATTGAGGAGGCTTCTACGGAAGTTGCAAGAAGATGAGGGGGATAATTGTGGATCTGAAAATGAAGGTGTTGTAAATGGACAAAATAATTAGAAGGAGGAGGATGATTGTGTTGAGATAAGGCAGCCACCAGTATTTCCAACAGTAGATGCCCATGATAAGCGCATTATCATGCCAGGGCATAAGACAAGCAAAACACATTTTGTGTTGGGAAATATTTTTATCCAAACTCAGGCAAAATTTGTCAAGGCATCTGTAGCCTTTGTCAGGCAAAATAAGTAGAGTTAGGGACATTGAACATCTAGGCACATCCTCCCTGTTACGTCATTTGCAGCGAGTTCATTCAAGTCGTGTTTCCAAATGTGGCAAATTGTGTATAGTAGCAATAGCCCAGAATTATCTACCAGCTGAATGGATAGACACCTGCATTACTCAACTGTGTCAACACCTTCATCATCCTCTTCCTCATTATTAGTGCGTACTAGTCCAGCATCCAATTATCAAATTCCAAATAACTCCACTAATGCAATCCGTGATTCCGAAGAAACATCCTTGTACGCTATAGCTTCTGCTGCTGAGAAGGAGGAGAAATCTATACAGAAGGGGAGCAAGACAGGTAAGTATTTTGCATATTGTTTATGAAGCAAGCATTTGAATGAGGAAACAAATATGACAGTCGCATCCTGTTGCACAGCAGATCACTAAATCCATGACAGCTATGTTAGCATTGGATGTGCGCCCAATTTTCGCCATCAATGAACAGGATTGATTCCATTTTCCAGAACATCAATTCCTCAGCTGTACTGTGAGATTAAGGAAAAAGTAATTCAGTCCCTAGAAAATGTCATTGTACCAACAGTCCTTTTAGCTAAGGATATGTGGACAAGTGGTTCTGGTGAAAACAAAGACTATATGACCGTGACAGCCCACTAGGTAGGTGTATTGCTATCGGCAGCAGCACCAGTAGCTTCATCATTCTTCGCATCCTTTCTGCATAGTAGACCATTAATACTTTGAAAAAAAAATAATATTAAACTGCTATCTATTCTGTCAAGTTCATGGGCCCAAACAAATCAAACTCCGTTTAACATAGTTTAACAAATCAACCTATGCTTGATTTGTTAAGCTATGTGCATTTTTAACATATGGGTGGGTGGGCCCAAGGACAATGCCATGTTGCACCTTTTAATTTTGTGTCCTTATTTTCTCATCATCTGAAAAATAATGTTTACTGATCCAGACGCTGTCCGTCTAATGAGCTCTGATACTGCCACTGCTGACTCTCTTCAATATATTTGCTGCTGACGCTATCCAATGTGTCACACATGCTGCCTAACACGTACCTACTTAGTGTATATATTCAAGGAAAATGTAATTGATGAAGATATCTTCAATGAGGGTGATGATTGGCTACCATTGACGAAGAATACCACTGTTATTCAAATGCCCAGGATTCATTTGTTAACATCCCTATCTAATATCCAGTTGAACAACCAACAACCAAAATGTTGGCTTTTGTGGGACTCCAAACAAATTAAGCACTTAAGCCACAAAAGGGGCTGTGGCTGTCGCTAGAGTGCTTGGTTTGGTATCCTTTGTCCAAGTCGTTTTCAACATGTGGATGGATGGCTGGTCCCAAGAACAATGCCATCTTGCACGATTTTGACTACTCTACTTTCCCCCAAGAATCTTCTGAAGCCTTTGTGCACCAAAATTCCCTTTTTTGGGGAGCTTTCTGCAACTCATTGCAATGCCTGTTTTCAGCATGTTAATAGTGCTGTCAACTGTCAACTGACTGCTGGTTGGGTGACAGAATTAGAAAGTTTTTGTAACATGACTGCTGGAACCAGGAATATGGGCCACATAACTTGAGTATAGTCCAGAAGGGTCACAGGCAAGTAGGATAGTCAGTTAATGCGCCAGAGGTCGGGGTCACGGGCAAGGTAGCAGGGTCCAAAGTACAAGTCAGAAGGGTCAGGGTCACAAGAGAACAGGCAGAGTCAAGAACCAAGCAGAGGGTCATACACGGGAGATCCAAACAGAGTATCCACAGGACAGCAACAGGGAACCAGGAGCAAGTCAGCAAACTGTAACAGCAAGCTATAACTACCAGTGAGGCTCAGTCCTCACTGCCTTAAATACTGCAGCCAGCCAGTCAGAGCCTAGCTCTGGAAACACTTACAGACCCCTGCTGATTAATTTCATTTAAACCTAATAGCCTACAAGCTATAACTTGGATTTGCGCACGCGCCTGGCTGTCCTCAGTTGCCGGGACAGGGGCAAGCGTCCAGCCGTTGGCTCTGAGTACCGCCGCGGCTCTGAGTACCGCCGCGGCCCGTAATAATGCCCAGAATATCCACACAGTGTTAATGCAACAGTTTTATTGCAGAAAAATTTCAAAATATATTTAGTGCAGAATTATAAAAGTTATAAAAATAGTACTATACTTTAACTGTGCTAGTGCTTTGAGGCAGAACAGTTCAAACAGAATACACATTTCAACAATGTTTTTCTCAAGCTTTTTAATTTTTTTCTTGATGTCACTTATATTCACTGTTATCTCTTTAAAATAATCGTTAAGATTTACGTTTTTTTCTCCCTCAGAACTTTCATCAGATATGACGATGGTATCTACAAAACAAGGAAATAAAAAATGTTTAGCATAAAACTTCTATATCTGTAATAAAGTTAACAAAAGTCTTAATCCAACACCAGAAATAGTCCCATTTGCTCACCTTCCACTCTGCTCGAGATCAGTTTATGTTGTGGTCACTCTGGTACAATCGCAACAATAGCGGGCTTAACCTCCATAGGTTCTGTAAAACAGGTGTCATTTTGGTTATTATAACGGTACAGGTATGTGCCCAAAGCATTGTGTTGCCTACAAATGTTCATTTACATACCTTCTTGTATAACTTCTTTCATATCTTTGTTTTCCACATACATTTTTTCTTGTTTGATAACAGGTGTTACATTAGTGATATCAGTGGTATCTAAGCTGCTCTTATCACCGTTAATTCTTCGTTCTGGAAAAAACAACCTATGTTACAAATCTAGCTTTTGCATTGCTTCATGTTAAATTAAAATTAAATAAATAAACTCCTTCAAACACTACATGTGGTACTCACTTTTTTTATGTTTCTACAAATTCGCTCTAGTCTCCTTTGCTCTTTATTTTTAAGGTCTTTTCTTGCCAAGATTTTTCTTCGGTAATCGCAGTAGATTTTTCATTATCAGTTCCTTTCTACTATTAGCTATCGGTATTCTCGCTTTTGACAATCGTAGTCGTACTGGTCCAGTACTTTTACCATCATCTCCACCTCTCATTGGCTTTGGTTTTTTAACTGCCATAAATTGTATTTCTTCTTCTTGGCCATCTCCTTCCCCCACCACAATTTATTGAAAGTTTTGTTGGGCCTTCCAGCACCATCTCCGCCTCCATTGCTCCAACCCCCACCGACACCTGCTCATTATCCGCCATTTTCTCACGTTCCTCGGCACCAGACAGGCTCCTCTGTAATTTTGTACACTCACACATGGGGGTTCATTTCTGCTGTGGACCAATCAGTGATGATTCTCGACAAAATGGAGCATTGTGGGTGAAGACTATTCATGCATAATAACCTCGTGTATGGAGAATTTTAGTTATAACTTTAACCTATGCAGAACCATTAAATACCAAGGGATTTTACGATTGTTTTTACCCATACATTCGTTGACATATATGGTAAGCTCTTTCTGAAAGGTGCATACATGTGTACTTGTATTGCTTAATTGCACACCACAGATGAAAGATATGGTAATTTATATTTTAGGAAAACAGAAAACAATGGCTTACGAAAGAAATGCTGACCTCATGAAGGATTTTATTGAGACCTACAGGGCTCACCCATGTTTGTGGAAAATTAAATCCAAAAGATTACTCAAACAGAATGATCCGCACCATGGCGATGCAAGAGCTGATAAAAGCATGCCTACCACATCACCCCAGAGCAACTGTGGAATGAGCAAAGAGCAAGATCCAGCACCTTAGGACTGTGTATAACAAAGAATTAAATAAAGTTGAGGCCTCAAACAAATAAGGAGCTGCAGCTGAAGACATGTATGTGCCAAAACTATAGTACTTTGATATTTTACCCTTTTTTAGAGACCAAGAAACACCACGTCAGTCCACTAGCAGCTTGGCCACAGACAGCAGTTCACCCATAGAGGTGGAGCAAGCAGGTGACATACCTCTAAGCACACAGTAAGTACAATACATAACATGTTTATAAACACTTGCTATAAGCAACCATTCTGCCATGGCACTGCCCCATCCCCGCAGAGCCGATGCTAGGGTTCTCGGCGCCCTAGGCACAATTTCAAAATCCCCCCCCACCCCGTTGCGAACACACCAAATACCCACTTCACATACCCTCACATGCTTGACTTTGTGCTTTGGTGTTTAAAAAAAAATGTAAGCCTTACCTCCTCCAGTGGTCCAGATGCAGTGATGTTTGATGCAGAACACTGTCCAGACTTCACTGCTGCCCAGGAGCAAACGCAGGATATCTAGAGGAAAGGCTCCAAATGTCAGATTTCAGAACAAAACAAAAAAAAACTAGATATCACTCACCTGTTACACACTGACATGTCCCCAGCTGCCCCACAACTTTTCTCACACATGCTCATCTGCCCACAAGTTATTCTCACATATGCCACCACTTGCCGATCAGCTTTTGTTACTACCAGCGTCACTCACATGCCCCCCCTGCCCACTAGCTTACCTCTCACATACACCGCTGTCCTAAGCGCCCTAGCCAGCTTTTTTCCCACCAGCTTTTCTTGAAAATGCCCTCCTTGTCCATCTGCTTTTCCCAAACATGTTCCTTTGCCAAACTGCTTTCTTCTCACATAACCCCTTGCAAACCACATTTTTTCCACCAACCCTCTTGTCTACAAACATTTAATAAACATCTTAATGCTTAATGGTTGAGCAACCATTTATTTTTTTTAGTATTTGCCCACTACTTGGCTCTCCTCTGTTGCTGTCTTTTAATGTATTCTGTAGATCTAAAAATTAATTATACTAATAGAAAGCAACAAAGGAAAGGCAAATAGAGGGCAAATAGTAAAAACCATAAATGGTTCCTCAACTATCCTAGAGTAGCCCCGGCTTGGGGAATAACAGCGGTGCATCCAATGGCGCACGCAGGGGGGGTTTCTGAGTCTCCAGAACCCCCCCCCCCTGCGCTAACTAAATGGCCACTCTAGCGGCACTGTCCTACACAGCAGCCGCGGCGCTGTCAAAGAAGCGTCCGCGGCGGTGCTGTATACACTACAGCACCGCCGCGGACGCTTCTTTGACAGCGCCGCGGCTGCTATATAGACAGCGCTGCCTAAACAGAGATGCGCGGGCGCATGCGCAGTAGCTCTCGCGCGGGTTGGTGTTTTTTTTTTTTGGACCGGGGGGAAACAATCCTCTGTGCGCCCCTGGCTTCATTATGCATTGCTGCAATTTGTCACCGCACTGTTATAGTACATAGACCCCATAGTCTCTAAATTTTCTGTAGCATCCTTTCTCCCTCCCCCTTTCTATAGCATCCATCCCCCCCCCTTTCTATAGCATCCATTAAAATGATGCTAAAATATCCTTTGTAATTGTAGTAGAAAGATCCACTGTTTGATGGTGGCATAATTCTGACATGTTTCCCATTAATGGCACTGCCGCAGTTTGGAAAATACCATAGCTTCTCAACGTCTTCGGGAATCACTTTCCAGTCTTCTTCTGTTGATGAAAACTGAAACATAAAGATGCGTAAATATGTTACAGTGGAACATGCATTTCCAGCCACAAATCCTTTGCAGTAGCCCTACACACAAGGTCGCACACCAGCAGCTCCATTTCATCTTGTATATGCTTGCTACAACTTTTCATTTTACTAGCCATTGTTGCCCTCAGGAGATCAAATGTGTCCTGCTTTTATGTTACCATCGAACTGTTAGCGCAATCAATCATTTTTTCTGTCAGTGCATCACTTTCTTGTATTTCACGTATTCTTCGTCTCTTTTGCTTACTTTTTGGAATACTTTTTGCTTGTGTACCAGCTGCGGGCACGTCCTGGCTATTATAAGTCACATGGCTTTCAACTACAATGCTATTACTTGTTGTTTCTTCTTGGGCTGCAGCGTCCAACATGAGGCCATCAGACAGGAGAGCAGGCTGAAAAATAAAAATAAATAAATAATGAGATTATGCAAGTACACAATTTTTTCACCATTTAAGCTCAGATACAAACAGGCGTACACATTTCGTACAGCACAGTTGCAGCATGCTACCATGGGCTGACAAAGCATAATGTCTCAAACGTATATGACATCCACACCAATAGCATCAGGAAGTATGCAACATAATACTGGGAGCACATCTCAAATGGAAACAAGTGAAATTTTGCACTACGAACAATTATAAACTGTTGCTTTTGTACATTGCACTTTACTACTATAATGTATAATTTTAATGTTATCTATGTAAATGAACTTCAATAAACTTAATTTTTTTTTTATAATGAAGACTATTGCTTTTTAACAACCTTCATATACTTTTCACAGAGAATTTCGATGATAGCATCACAGGTGTCAGGTATTATCAAACCCTAAGCTTGAGGTGAAATAGCTGTGCTGTATTTCAGATCTGCCGTTGTCCTCCCTGTTGCCAAAAATCTTAGCATTGCAACCAGTGTTTGCTCTGGTGCTATGGGTCTCCGTAAATGGATATTCTCCCTCTGGATAAGAGGGGTTAGAAGCTGGAGCAGTTACTGAAAAGTGGCTTCATTCATGCACAGGAAATTTCTAATGATATCTGGGTTGTTGTCCCGTATCTCCTGTAGCAGGGGCATATGAGATAATGTATCTCTCCTCTTGAATCAATCTTTGCACCAACAAGATCTATTCTCTCTCCTTTCTCTTCGGTTCCGTACCTGCAGTCTTCTTGCCACAGCAAGCAGGAAAAGTGCAGCTGCTTGTTGTTCTTCTACTGTATCCATTGTAGATAAAAAAGTATGAATGAATGAAGACAGTGTTGTCTTCTGTTTTTATGCATATTTGGGTGTTAACTATAGTGAAAGCTCTGCCCCTTTATGAGAATGTCTTTGATATGTCGTTACATGACCCGCTAATGTCACTACAGTGTGTACGAAATTAAAAATCATTGTTCATGACAACATGGCTGTAAAAGGTCGCTACAGGGACTTCTAAAACGAGGCTAGTGTGTATGCAGTCTATAGACTGAGCGATTGGACTATTGATAGGATATTAAATCGACTGCCTAATTTTCCACCAACTTTTTATGCCAGTGTGTACGTAGCTTAAGATTTAAGCGAAAGCTGCCATGCAAGTGTCTGAACACAGTCTTGCCCCAACTGAACCAAAATGACACCAGGTGGGTCATTAGTTTTATCCACTCCACCTATTCAATGACAACCCTTGCCCTTGTGCTTTATTTTGAAACAGAGAAAGCATTGGAAGGGATCCCTTTATAATGCAAATCCTGAGGTGTTTGGAAGCAATTTCCTCCACAATATCCAAGCTCTCTATTTATCTCCATCGCCCAGAAACTTGGTAAGTGGTGTCCTATCAAAACATTTTGCTATTACGAATGGCACCAGATGGGTGCCCCTTGACACCCCTAATTTTTCCAGATGTCTTTCTATATTACAAGGTGCCACATGTAGGTCAATATGTGTCCTGGATTTCTAACAATCAGACCTTGAGATGGTTAAACCTGGAGGACTATCAATGTTTATTTCTGCAAGATATTTCTGTATGGAGTCAATGCAATCTACTCTTCAAGTAGAAAAATTAAACCTCTTTATCTCAATATACCTACAAAATGTTTATCTCTACATTCCTATATCAATATCTCAACATCATTAGTTCCTCAGATTCTTTGAACTGGGACATCATTTGTGTCTCCAATCGAACTGTCCACTTATCCAGGGATCTTCAACAAAGTGCTGGTAGCTCTTGTGGCTGCAAGAAATCACAGTATGGACTAATCTGAATGAAATCCTGGTCAGGAAAGTCAAAGCAGGTAGTCAAACACGGCACAGCTCAGGAGATGATGTTTACAGCTCATTTTATTGATATGGTGAAAAGTCATCTAGTGTCTTCCCAAGAGCTACAGTTTTTAAAGGCATGGATAGACACTGCAAAAGACACAGGGGGCTATGTAGAGTCAGACGTAAGTCTGACTCATAAGCACAAAAAAATGTTTTTTCTTACTGCACATGCCCAGTAGAATATGTTATGTCTCAGTCTGCTCTCCTAGGGGTCTATTTATTATTAATATTCTTATTCCAATTGCTGTAAGAAAAATCGCTAGAGAAGAGAGGAGGATAGAGGTTTATTTTATTTTTGTAATATTTGACACTTCCCAGTGCTTTTGGGGTGTCCCCCATAATTGTGCATAAATATTTCTGGATGTCAAAAGTCATATCTGTCAGCAGTATGTACCAAATAATTTTTAGCACTCCTCAGTGCTTTTGGGGTGTCCCCCATAATTGTGCATAAATATTTCTGGCTGTCAAAAGTCATATTTGTCAGCAGTATCTTACCAAATAATTTTTACCACTACACGTGCTTTGCGCTCAGAATGGATTCAAGTCAGTCAACATATGATCAGAATGAGCAACCAGGTTCTGTCACCAGTCCTGATGTTAATGTTGCCAGTACGTCATCTGGGGAAGGCGATGTCAAACTACAGAGTGTTTCGAAATCAGTCCAAAAAACAAAATAAAAATAAAAATGTACTGTGTTGAAGCGAAAAAGAAGTGTTACTGAGCAAAAGTTAAGTGCCAATAAAAAAAAAATTGCCAACATGCCATTCTACAATCGCAGTGGCAAAGAGAGAAAAAGGCCTTCGCCTTTGGCTATTAGTGGCAGATCCCAAAAAGTTACAGAGCCTACAGTTGGTGCACAACTACTGTTACGCGTCAAAGCCGAGCTGCAAGATAACAGTAAGGCATTAGAGGATAATGTTTGCTCTGATTCACAAATGACACCAATCCCTGTGGAGAGTCCATCCAACAGTGGGATGTCTAATCGTGAGCATTCTGCTGATGTGTGCCTCAATAGCCCGAGTGTAGCCGGTGATACACAAATTGAAGATGCCACTTTGGGATTAGAAGAGGATGAGGGGGAGATTTGTGTAGGCCACGAGGGCGCTAATGAGGATCCTGCACCAGTGGCAGCAGTTCTGGCACGTGACAAGAAAAAGGCTTTTGTCATGCCTGGGCATAAAACAAAATAATCCACTTCTTATGTGTGGAATTATTTCTACCCAAATCCAGACAACAATTGTATAGCCATTTGTAGTGTATGTCAAGCCACAGTCAGTCGAGGGAGGGACCTTAACCATCTTGGAACCTCGTCTATGTTACGCCATTTAACGAGAGTTCATGGCAAAGTGTTGGGAAAAGCTGAAAGTTCTTCGCAAAAAATTACAAGCACTCCATCATCAGCTAAGACCCTCCGCTCACCGACATCCCGACGGCTACAAAATACACCCACCACACCATCCTCATCAATATCCTCAGTAGCGCTCGGAGTTAGCCCGGAATCCCACTTAAGGCTGGATGACTCCTGCACTATTATTGATTCCTCTGAAGAAAGCGTTAGTCCCACTGCTGCTGCTGTTGATGCTGCTGGGGGTGAATCGTCATCCCAGAGGCAGGTCAAGAAAATGAGCAGTCCTACATTTTAGCAATTAACTGTGAAACAATCATTTGCTAGGGGAAGCAAATATGACAGCAGTCACCCAGTCGCCAAGCGAATCACAGACGCCATGGCTGCAATGTTAGTGTTAGATCTGACTCCAATCTCCACAATAAACGCAGCTGTTTTTTTACAGGTAATTGAGGTTTTGTGTCCGCGTTACAGAATTCCATTGCGACACCATTTCTCCCGTAAAGCAATTCCACAACTATACCAAAAAGTGTGTAAAAATGTAGAGATTGCGCTGAAAAATGCCATTCTGCCCACTGTCCACTTAACCACAGATATGTGGACAAGTGGAAGTGGGCAAACCAAAGACTATATGACTGTGACAGCCCACTGGGTTGATCATTCACCTTCACCAGCAGGAACAGCAGCAGCATGTACACCACTACGTAACATTTGTCACAGGCAGGCCACTCTTTGTATCACCGGCTTCACTAACAGGCATACAGCTGACAATTTGTTACACAAACTGAGAGATGTGATTGATGCATGGCTTATACCACTTGGACTCTCCCCAGGGTATGTAATTTCTGATAACGCCAACAATATAGTGCGAGCATTACAGCTGGGTGATTTCCAACACATTCCCTGTTTTACTCACACCATCAACTTGGTGGTGCAGTGCAGAGCCGTAACTTAGAATTCTAGCGCCTGAGACGAGAAAGACAAATGCCGCCCCCCTAGCCCTCAATTTTAACCAAATGAACCTAAAATATTACTAAATTGCGCCCCCCTTCAGCGTTGCCCCCCTGTCGCACAGCCCTAGTTACGGCCCTGGTGCAGAGCTTCCTACAAAAATAACCGTGAGGTGCAGGAGATTCTTTAGGTGGGCCGTAAAATTTCAGGCCATTTCAGGCATTCAGCCACAGCATGTAGGAGATTACAGCAGCTCCAAGAGCAGTTCAACTTGCCCTGCCACCAACTTAAGCAAGAGGTGGTAACTAGGTGGAATTCCACCATGTACATGTTTCAGAGGATGGAGGAACAGCGCAAAGCCATCCAAGCATATTGCAAAAGCCATGACATTGGGAAAGGAGGGGGGATGTATTTCACTCTTGCACAGTGGGGAATCCTTTCAGTGCTGTGCAAGATGCTGAAACCATTTGAAGTTGTGACGTGTGAGGTGAGTGCAGACTCTGCTAGTTTGAGCCAAGTCATTTCTTTAATTAGACTATTGGAAAAGCAGCTTGAGAAAATGAAGGAGGAGCTGAAAGCAAGCAATTCAGCAAAGTATGTTGACCTTGTCGATCAAGTACTTAATTCGCTTCACAATGATCCTCGAGTTATTAAGATCTTGAACTCGGATCAGTACGTTTTGGCCACTGTGCTTGATCCAAGGTTTAAAACTTACATTGAGTCTTTACTTGTAAATGAGCGAGATGTGAACTTTTGCAAGGAGCTATTGCTCAGCAGGTTGGCCGCTGAACTGGGCCTCGGCTTGACGACGTGTCCTCCTTCACTTTCTCAAGCTGCTGCTGCTCGTAAAAAATTAAATTTCCCAAAAAGAAGCAGGGAAGACGCAGGGGGCAGACCAGAACAATTTAACATCTGGGCTGGTTTGAAGGATTTTTCAAAAAAATGTGTCACATTGCTCATAACTCCATCCAATATGAGTATAAACATGCAAAGGATGGTGGAGGATTACTTTCAAGAGGTAGTTGGTATGGAAATGTCAGACAGTCCCTTTCCTTACTGGGAAGAAAAGCAGACCATTTGGAAACCCATGTACAAACTTGCTTTGCAATACTTAAGCTGCCCACCCTCCAGTGTGTACTCTGAACGAGTGTTCAGCACAGCAGGGAACTTAGTCAGTGATCGCCGTAGAAGGTTACTTCCCAAAAATGTGGAGAAAATAATGTTTATAAAAATGAACTACATCTTCCACGAGGAAGGCCTTCACCATCCAAGACATCCAAGCACTGACTGTTCTCTAATGGCGGATTCAAGCGGCGATGAATTGATAGTCTGTGATGATGACGTACACACTGATGAGGGTGAGGATGAAGCTGAAGATGATGATGATAACATCTTTTTAAAACTTTCTATGTAAGTGTAGGGTGCAATCTACCCCCAAAGAGGAAAGGGACTTGTGGCAAACCCATATTACGTACCGTCTTGAAAGGCTGCTGTTTGGGCAATTTATCCTTAAGGGTAGGGTGTCATAGACAGAGTGACCCCAAACTGACTTTTTCCATTTCTCTTAATATTGTACAGTCTATAATGGCTGAATTTTTTTGTATTTTCGACAAGTGGCGGGGAGCCTAGAGTGCCAGAAACCAAACTTGCTTTGTCCATTTCAATTAATATTGTACAGTCTATAACGGCTGAATTTTTTTGTATTTTCGACAAGTAGAGGGGGGCCTAGAGAACCAGAAACCAAACTGCCTTTGTCCATTTCAATTAATATTGTACAGTCTATAACGGCTGAATTTTTTTGTTTTTTAAACAAGTGGAGGGGGGCCTATAGAGACAGAAAGAAAACTGCCTTTTTCCATTTCTTTACATGTTGAACTATAAGTGTAGGTTGTAATATACATCCAAAGACGATGGCTGCATTGCCAATATGCATAGATGAAGAGGAAGACAATCTGTTTTGTGTGTAGAATAAATGAAGGCCTAACTTCCAGGAATTAAACTGTTTTTTGGATGATTTATTACCTCTACAATTAGATTACTCATCTATGAAACAGTTGGAGCACTAAATTGGGTTATTTTAGACCCAAAAACATTGAATTTCCAACAAAATAGCAAAACAAAACCAAACAAAACCAAAACACGCAATGGCGGTTTTGCAAAACCAAAACATGATGGTAATCCAGATCCAAAACCGAAACACGGGGGTCAGTAACCATCTCTAGTAAAAAGTAACGCTAAATTTTACCCACGTCTCTATGGGGCGCTGTCATGAGCCGTGACTCACTGTCCCAGGCTGCATGTTTCCCGGCCATCTCCATGATGACTGAGACGTCACTTCCGTTTTAGGGACGGCAGTCTCCAGGGCAACAGTAGGACGCTAGCTGTCAGAATTTGCATGTCCCGGCTGTAAGGGCAGCTGGGTACGTGCACAGGGACAGGTAAATTAATTTGCAGCCTCCTGAGGCTGATTTCCCCAGCAGTGTTCTTGGCTCCTCATTGGTCCACCTATTTATTTAAGACAGGGAGGGCTTAACCTCCCTGCCGGTTATAATGTTCAGTTCCTGGCTGCTGACCTGCTCCTGTCCTATTGTGCCTATCTCTGGATTGCTCTCTGTGTTTGAACTTTGGTTTGTTTCCTGGACATTGGATATTGCTCGTGGCCCTGACCTTTGCTTATGATTTGGACTCTCTCGTTTGGTGTCGTCCCTGATCTCTGCCTGAACTTGACCTCGCTGGCTTCTTGTCCTTGAACTCTGGCTTGTTTATGACCATCATTACCTTCTGTCATCACCTCCTATTTCTGTGCTGCAGCATTACTTATAAGCTTACACTACACTGAATTAAAGACCTGGGGGCATCTTAGTACCTGTGAGCATATCAAGCTCTACGGGAAAGGCGGCTACTATAGGTGAAGACTTTGGCTACAGTTCTGTAGGCTTATGATATTGCTGATAGCCGTAACAAGTGCAAGCAAAAGTCAGCGGATATTTTACTAAAATTTCACTAATTGCTCCATAGTGTCTCGCGGCCGTTCTGGGACACTATGTGGAGATGTTTATTTTATTTTTTTATTTTTACAATTGAATCTGCCCCTAAATGTCTTCTGAAATCAGTTCAAAATAGAAGCTGCATGATTGAATTAATTTATAAGTGATGATGATAATAATAATAGTTGACAACAATAAAATGATAATTAAATGTATTGAGTCATTATGATAGACAGTCCTAGTTCTGCAGTGCTACTCACAACTCTCTTAAACTAAAACATTCTGGTTAGTATAATTTCTGGCTCCTACATTCTTGTGCAAGCTCAGACCAAATGTAAAATTGAAAAAGGAGGGACTATTGATAAGCACAGAAACAGGCAATACATTGTTGATTAGTCTATTTAGCAATATTTTGCCAGCAACATTGCTCTAAAACTGGATTCCCAATTTTTGTGGGTCTTTCTTTTAATTATTACTCAATAAATATTCAAGGAATTACATATTCAACTTTCCCTAGGCTGTAGAGAGTAGAGTAATCTTATTGATATACCCTCCATGGCGATTTCACAGAGGAACACAGATGGGGTAGCACAGTTCTTGGCAGTCTCTAGTGCAGTTGGGCAGCGTCATAGGTAGAAAAGAGGAGGGGTAGCAGTGTTCTTCAAAGTCTCCAGTGACATTCAGGAAAGTTCATTGGTCCATTGCTAATTGTCGCTGCTGAAATAGAAATAATAGGTCTGGCAGGCTTGGTCTTCTAAATCTACAGTCAGATTGTACTGTGTTATATAGGTAACATACAAAGAGGAGAGCTCCATTGCTCCATTGCTAATTGTCATTTCTGAAATACAAATAATAGGTCTGGCAGGCTTGGTCTTCTAATTCTGCAGTCTTTGTTTGAAAGTGTATGAAAATAATATTGTGACCTGTGAGGTGGTCAAAATTGACTGCAAATGACTTGAAATTAGTGTTAATGAGGTTAATAATAATGTAGGGGGGAGCAAAAATATGTAATTTTAGCACACAAAAAAACAAAAACGGGATTTTAGAAATAAAATAAAAAAATCGGGATCCAAAACCAAAACATGCAAGAGCGGTTTTGCCAAAACCAAAACACGAAGTTAATCCAGATCCAAAACCAGAACATGGGGGTCAGTGAACATCTCTAGTAGGTAGGGTAAGGTTCCTGTTTTCACAATCTATCATTACAAATAATGAACTTGAAGTGTACTATTCACACATTATACATAGATGCTTTAGGTTCGACTCTCACTGATTGTCTGTTGGAGACGGTGTAATAACCAGGAATAGAAGAGTTATAAATAATGCCAGCAAGATCAACAGGTCACACAACATAACATTCGCATATGAGAGGTCACTTTGCCTGGAGAGGAAAGCTCTCCAACTTTCTGCAATATCAAGAAAATGAATTTCTTTCCGTGTAGCTAATGTAGCTAATGCTATAAAAATATTTAAACTTCTTTATGAACATGTCCTAGAACAATTGGGCTCAGTCAGCCTTCACTGTTATCCCTGGCACAATATGAAAGTGCAATAGACAATAACACACAGAAATCTGTAACTAGCTCTAAAGCAACTGTTTGCCTCACAATTACATCTATATGTGGCTAACTCTTCAGTAACTGCTACTAGCAGAGCTACTTAACAATAGGTAATATAGTGTACACTATCAATTCTCAACCCATGATACATGTACCCAGAAGCATAATTCAGACAAGATGAAATAGGTTTACTGTATTAGTAAATAATAAAATGTCTAAAAAGCAAGTCCAAACATCTCTAAACAGACCTAAGAGCAGGGTCGCCATTAGGGGGGTACAGGGAGTACAGCAGTAGAGGGACTAACCAGCCCTGGGCTCAAATAGATTTAATAGGGGAAAGGGCTTCCACACTGAATTAAGGGAAGTGGCTTGCTCCCTTTCTAGACAACAGCTACTTCTGAGATATAAAGAGGGTGGATTCTTTGCTGACTTAGAGCATGTGGCTGCAGGCCCCCTTGTAGGCAGCTGCCATGTTTCCATTCCCAGACACCCAGGTGCACATATTCACAAGAGAGAAGGCCTGGCTCCTGGACAGAAAGGCAGGAAGGCACCCAGCTCCCACCTCCCTACAGCAATGTTGATATGACTAATGATGCCGCCATATTGTCAATGGAAAGAGGCCAAAAGGAGTTAGCAAGAACCAACAGAGAAGCAGAGAGGTAAGTTAACTGCTGGAGTGATTACATATAGCTAGGGATGGAGGGTGGCTAGAGAGAATGGGGGGGGGGGTGCTAGGGCAACTGAAAATAAACGATTAGGGGTTAAGGTACCAAATATTGGTTAGAGGGGATAAACCTGTTACATTTGTACTGGGCTGTGCAATTTCTAGTGGCAGACCTGTCTTGGAATATGTGTAATACATATGTATTGAAGATTTACAAACCTACACATTGATGATTAGTCAATACAGCACCCCAATGTGAAAGTTTATCATGACATCTAGTTAGGCTTAAAAGAAATGCCCAAATATGTTGTACCTTTACCATGTCTCAATCTTATGCACCTTGTACTAGTAGAATGGTGGAGGATTTCTTTAATGATAATGTAAATTAGCATCTTGTACAAAACCTTTGAATTCTTGGTGAAAAAATAAGCAATTTGGAGCTCCAAATTAGCTATGGTGCACTTAAGCTGTCCACCCTCCAGTGTTTACACAAGTAAAGGACTTCAGCCATAAAAGTAGAATAACCTGTTGCTGAAGTGCTGGGTTTGCTAAATTATGCATGTCTTATTTAACTTATGGGATGATGGCAGAGCCCAAGGACAATTCCATCTTGCACTATTTTACATTATGCCTTTGCCAACCTTGGTCTGTCATCTTGTCTAAAATGTCTATTGATTGTGCTTCTATCTGTCTAATGAGCTCTTAGTACTGCCGCTGCTGTTCCTCTCCAATGTGTCACACATGTTGTCTAATGTTCACCTACTTGATGTAACTTCTTTTTTAAAATGTCAATCACATTGATTTTGCACCATTGACGAGCAAGATGGTGAGGGTGATGAGATCGTCAACATTGACCACTGTTAGCCTAATGCCCATTAGAAGACTGTTAAAAATGTTATTCTATAGTTCAACAACAAAATCTTCTCCTTTGTGAATGACCAAACAAATTATGAGCTTCAGCCACAAAAGTAGCATTTCCTGTCATTGAACTGCTTGGTTTGTTAAACTATGAAAGTCCATTTTAACATAAATGTGGTTTGGTTAGAGGGCTCAATGATAATTCCATCTAACACTGTTCTACATTATGGCCATTGCCCACCATGGTCTATCGTCTTGTCTAAAGAGACTATTGATGCTGCTGTCTGTCTACTGAGCTTTTATTACTGCATCTCTACATTGTGTCACACGTGCTGTCTAACGTTGAAAATATTGTGTCCGTGGTCTTTCTCCCACCATTTCACTTCTGTGTGCAGGCCACCTAGGTCTATTGTTTTGTCTAAAATGACTATTGATGCTGCTGATATCCATTAAATTAGTTTTTATTACTACCTCTCTACAATGTTTCACACATACTGTCTACCATTGAACATATGTCCATTGTTTTATGCCCCACCATTTCACTTCTGGGTATGGTCCACCTTGGTAATCTTTGTCAGACACTGTGACTATTGACCTCGCTTTTTGGATCCTGATTTTCTCTGCACTACCTAACCAGCTCCTAACCTTTGGCTTCCTGATAATTTTTCTGCATTCCGATTTTGTACTACGCTTCTGTCCAGCTTGACTTTGGATTGTCTGACTACGCTTTTCACCTGTTCATCTGTTTCACCACTGACTTAAACTGCAACCTACACGCCCCATGCAGCAAAGCCCAAACCTCCTTGCAGGGGTTCCTGGTGAACACCAGAGGCACCTCTGGTGAACACCAGTGGCATTTTAGACTCAGTGGCATGTTAGACTCTGGTGAACACCAGCCAGCGCCTCTGTTCAATAGTGCCTACTACTACTAAACAGCCTCCATCCACTATTATCCTTTGGAATGTGTGACAATCTTGTTTTCTAAAATGACTCTACTATGAACCACGGCTCTGCCACGATTTTTCATAGGGATTTTTTTTTCTGAATTGCCATGTGTTTGTGCTTCCACTTGGTCATCATTTTTAGCCAGCCAGCTTGCTGCAGCCTTTGCCCAATATTTTTGAAAAATAGTGACGTATGTGAGGTGGTCATTTAAAAAATAACTATACATGAATGTTTGTGATATTAATATTAATGCATGGAAAATACAGCTAAAATGACATGATTTTACCTATTTTTAATGAAAGCCAGATCCAAAACCAAGACACATGAGGCTGTTTGGGCAAAACCAAACCAAAGCACAAAGATGGCTTTAAAACCAAAAAACATCTCTAATATATATATATATATATATTGTGGCAAGAGCCCGCTACTGCAGAAGCACACGCAAACAACTTCTTCCTTTTTATGTAGTTTTATTGTCAGGATGGTAAATGTTTTGACACCGTAATGATTTCACAGCAATACTTGGAGACCCTAAACGCTAGCTAGACATAGCTCAGCTCTCTCTCAAGATCAGCCAGCTTCCCCAGCGTTGATCTCCCTGCACAAATGATACAAACTAGCTTTTATACCTGATACTCCTCCCCCAGCCTTAGCTTGATGGACAGGTGACACACCCACCTTCTCTTTAAAAGGAAACGCCCCATCACTGGCTCTGTTTGCACTAAACAGACCTACCCTGTCTGTTTGCTGAGAGGAAGGATTTCTCTATCATGTAAGTTAACCAAACTTAAACTATTGTTTGTTACACATAGGTCTTTACATTCAATCTAGGTGCATTGCTGCACAAATGTTTTACTTTACTTCCCTGCTTTCTCTGCATATTGCCAGCTAAATGCCTCCTTTTGTTACATATCCCTCCCCCTAGCATCTCCAAGTAGGGGGAAGCGGACTTCACGAGGAGCGCATATTATCGTGACAACGCATCTGCATTTTTGTGTAGAATTCCAGTCTATGTTCTACTGAGAACTTGAAAGGTTGCAGTGCCAAGAACTAGCAGGTTACCTTGGCATTTACCTCCCGGTTGTTCTGCATCCATCTCAATGGTGCATGGTCTGTGATTAAGGTGAACTCTCTGCCTAGGAGATAATAGCGCAGAGCTTCTATAGCCCATTTTATGGCGAGACATTCTTTCTCCACAGCGGCATATTTTTGTTCACTTGGAAGCAACTTCCGACTTAAGTACAGGACAGGATTTTCTGCTCCATTCTTCTCCTGTGACAAGACTGCACCTAAGCCAACACCAGAAGCATCAGTTTGGAGGAAGAACCTCCGGGTAAAATCTGGTGCTTGTAGAACTGGGGAGGAAGAAAGAGCTAACAGAAGATCAGACCAGGCGGTTTCTGCAGAGTCAGACCAGATTAATATATCTGGACAACTTTTTTTTAACATGTCCGTTAGTGGAGCAGCTCTAGTGGCGAAGTGGCTTACAAACCGCCTGTAGTGGCCTACTAAGCCTAAAAAGGTTCTTAACTGCGACTTTTTCTCTGGTCTTGCCCAATTTTTGACTGCCTCCACTTTATCTAGCTGGGATTTTACACGCCCTCGACCAACAATGTACCCCAAATATTTGGCTTCTCTTATTGCTATGGCACATTTCTCTGGGTTAGCTGTTAACCCTGCTGACCTTAATGAAGCTAAGACCGCCTCAACTTTGGCTAAATGTGATCCCCAGTCTGGGGTATAAATCACTATATCGTCCAGGTAAGCGGCTGCATAAGCTGTGTGAGGTCGTAGCAATTTATTCATGGCCCTTTGGAAGGTGGCAGGTGCCCCATGCAACCCAAAGGGTAGGACTTTATATTGATAGAGACCATCAGGGGTCGAAAATGCAGTCTTTGGTTTGGCCGTGGAAGTCAGGGGAACTTGCCAATAACACTTTGTTAGATCAAGGGTTGTCAAATAATTGCTACCAGCAAGATTTTCCACTAGTTCATCCACACGTGGCATCGGATAGGCATCAAACTGCGACATACTGTTCAGGCGCCTAAAGTCATTGCAGAACCTAATTGTCCCATTGGGTTTTGGGACAAGCACAATGGGACTATTCCACTCACTAGTGGACTCTTCAATCACATCTAACTGGAGCATCTTCTCGATCTTCTTTCTCACGTCCACCCGTCTGGCTTCTGGAATATGATACGGCTTCTGCTTTACAATGACTTCTGGCGCAGTGACAATGTCGTGTTCGATTAAGGTAGTGTGCCCAGGAATGGAAGAGAAGACATCCCTGTTCCGGCGAATCATTTCTTCAGTCTGTTGTCTCTGCTGAATGGATAAAGCTGGCTCTATGGGCACTTCAGACTTTTCATTGGCAGTATACTGGAGATTCCCGTGGGGCCAAAAATAACAAATAAAGTATAGGTGTAGCAAAACCACTTTATTAGTACAAGTTGGTTAGAAGGTCCAGTACCACAAATAGCAGACAGTGTTATAAATATAAAAGCAATCGGGTACTGTTATTCAGCTGGATGGCGGCAGTAATCCTATACCAATGATATAACAAATAGGTACATAAATGAACTCTGATAATAAAGAGTTCAATCGCCACAAAATTTCCCTGAAGTCAAGATGTACAATGATGGATGCAAAATGCATGTAAGTGCTCAGTAGCAAAATAACAGACTAGTTGAGTATGCAAAGTAGACAGGGTGCAAATATATACCTGTTGACTGGCATAGATCAGACGTCAATGCTGGTGCCAATGGATATAGATCAATATGTGGTCTCTAATAGTAAAGAGTTCAATCATCACATATGATACAAATATGAAGTATATTGGACATCAAACTGTATAAAGATATGAGGTCCCAATAAGAAGGAGTCAGTGTTCACAGTTTATTGGACCGGTAAGTATTCTTCCATATGGGCCTCGTGAGTATGCACGATATAGTCCCTGGTAGGTACAGATATTGCTGTGACCGACGAGCCTTCCCAAACTGTAGTTGAATGTAAAGTATGAATGATCATATGTTGAAGTACTGCACAGACAATAGTGTCAGTGTGATAGTGAAGCAATCTTGCATCTGTTTAAAAAATCACTGAGTGTGATAACCATAGGTATATCCTGCGTAGACTGACCCAAATGTTAATAGCGAGGACATGATATATTGCAGTGATGCAGTTATCGATAGACTCCAAATGGAATAGTTTTCCACTTCCAATGGATGCCGGATGAGAGGGGACTTACCCGATCCCGGGTGAAGTGGTGGACTCTCTCCTATCTTGAATGTCCCGCAGTGATGAGATACTCCCGGTGAGGCGATAGTGTGTCGGCGGAAGTGATGTCAAGCCGCGGCCGCAGCTGGGTGAACTTTAAATGTCGATCCGCGCATGCGGCTTAATGAAGAGAATGTAATCTCCGTTCTGATGTGACAGCATGTGAAGTCAAAGGTATGACTATGCTGGTAACCTACGCGTTTCGCCAATGATGGCTTCCTCAGGGGAAACCAATATTAATTTAACAGTAACAAATCCTTAAATGACACTCAGATATTAAATTATTATTTAACATCACATTAATCTTCACATACAAACACATTTATTCACTATATTTTAATAATTATTTTTGTTATTATTAAACATAACAGTCAGATCTGACTTCTAATGTTTCACAAATTTTGTTCACTAATATTATGAAGATTAAATGGATCATTCATTATGAATATTTATTCTAATTAATTATAACACAATCTAAGATGAGGATTTAGATATATAATTTTATAATGATATATTTCAGATATACAACAGGATAAATTGGTTGTATAGAACTGATTTATGTTGTTAAATACTTTTAGCACTTTATAATTTTATAACTCAATATTAGAGATCTTATCACTTGTAGAATTACAACAATCACATATTTTTACATATTTGTACATGACGATACTAGTTAAATATGAACTAGACACGTTAAATTCATGCACTAAATCAATTAAGGTATATGTTTATCTGTTAAACACAATTATGGTTGTAAGATTCTTTTAGTGAGCATTAATTAGTGGATTAACGAGTGATTATAAATTTGACAACAATAGCTTCCTACAAGAAGAGTTGTGTTAGATGCTGTATATATCAATATGTAGGTACTTTTGTGCGTCTATTGATTTGTCAGCAGAAGCAGGCTTTACTTATAGAATGTGAACAAGAAAAGATATCCGCACTAGGTAAGTTTCATACCAATGTCTAATAATAGGCTCTAAATATTATGGCCTATCAATCAGGATGATTGAATTGTAGTACAAAACATCCTGAGCGGTGCGCCCTATACACCAAAAATATATATATGCAGCTCTTTATATACAAAGAAAAAGAATGGTGAGCTACATAATTCAAATATTTATCAAGCATGAAGTGGGTTTTTATCCATTTGTCCGTAGAAATAGGGTTTATTTATCTGATTCATTTGATTTAACCTTAGCCGATATTTGACCAATTATAATGGTTGCTGGGTGGAGTCTTGAGAGAGTCTCCCCCCATTGGCAGTTGTAACTTTCACTCACATGATACCCCAACGTGATTGGCTCCTTATGTGGTGATGCCAGCATGTTCACACGGAACTGACAGTATATAAGAACTGTCAGTTCATTCAGTCTGCTTGCCTTGATTAAGCAACAGCGAAACGCGCGTTGGCATATTAGCTGGCAACACTTGATATTTGTACTAAGAGGAGTCTGATTATTTAACTACCCCTATAAGCCCAGAGTTAGAGGGGAAACCTAGCAGGCAGTTAGCAATACACTCCCCATAACAGCTATTATCAATTTGTGATAGCGCCTCTGAGACATCTACCATACAGCGCTATTGAGTGTGCTGCAGGGTAGTCTGCACTACAACCGATTATAGATTGGCAGGAATTAGTCAGAAGGGATTGCATATAAGCAAATATTATTCTGTAATAGCGTTTCTGCAATACTTTTCATGTTACGCTATTGAGTGTGCTGCAGGGTAGTTCACATATCAACTGATTGTTGATCTGCAGGATTTAGTCAGAAGGAATTACATACCAGCGTTTGTGATTTATAAGAGGTAATTGGGATATTTTGTTCCAACCTCTATCTGCTAGCTGGACATTATCAAGCCTGTATAGCCTGTTATTTAACAGACATTATATTAGAGACATAACAATTGCTTATTATGGCGTATGTTTCTTCATTTACTATCTGACTTATTCATATTAATCACACTATTATACCTCTGTACCATATAACTTATAGTGGGATTATATAGGTACTATATTGAGTGTACCCAGCTTTTTATCTATATCCATGGGATTTTAATTGCTATATTTTAGTATATTTCGCTTTTAAGTTACTACCTAATAAAAGTTATGTTTTATAGGATGGCAATTATCGATATTATCAATTAGAAGATTTAGTGCACCTTATATCAGAAACTTTGCCTTTTTCTCCTTTTGTTCAGACCACACCTGGAGTTTCAAGGTTGCACCCCAATTACCAATCCAGAGACCCTATTTAGGAGATATTTATAGGGATATATGTATTAATATTGGGTAAAATCTTACAGTCAGTGCGGTGATCCAAACTCTACTCTATATGACACAATCTACAATGTAGGCAAACCTTTGAAACTCTTCAACTCAAAAACTGCAAACAGCAATTACGATGATTAAGGCAGAAAACCTTAATGGATGTGTTCCTTGCACAATACAGACATGGTATGCCATCACTTCCTGCGGTTAGCTGCAGATTCAGCACTATCATGGAGTGAGATTGCTGTCACTCACAAAATGGTGGAGCTGCTAATTCACAGATTTGTGTGTTTAATAAAATACACAGATGATAGTCTGTGTATTTGGCAAAGAAATTTGGCATGTAGCACCTATGGACCGTTCTTCATTCGCATGCCAAATTTCACTTTAATAGCTTTAATACTTTTTAAAATGTAGCTCCTCAAACACCATGCCACCCTCTCACAGATTTCTAATGGCAGAATGTTATTTATTAGATGCAACATTAATATAAGGGCACGACCGTGCAGTTCAGATTCTGAGAAATCCGACAGATCCGATTTTTGGGTTTACGTTTTTTTGCGCCAAATTCAGATATGATAATGAAGCAAAACATAATTTCTGGTAAAATTTTGAACCTCGTGAGCTTTGGATCAATTTCCTTTACATATACCCCTCCCTTCTGTTCTCATCTGTCATTTTAGAAGTGATAGCATGTGGGAGGAGGGTCGTTGCAATTATGTGCTAAGAAAATTTCTTGTAGAGGGCTGGACAGGGTTTGTTTCTGATGGTGAGAGAAAGGAGAGGGGCGCAGTCTAGGGTCAGTGGGGAGGAGGAGAGAGATAGAGAGGAACAAATAGATAAGAAGGGTCATGAGCTTTAGGAAAATGTAGGGTCTTCTGCTGCTAGTGAGAAGACTAAATCTGGGTACAATGTGTGCTTCAGCTTTTAGGAAAATTGTATGCTTGTGATAAACTTAGTGCCAATGTATGACAGGTTCTTGTGCAGTCAAGCTGCAAAAAAAACAATTTTCAAGAAAAAAAAAACAGCTTTTGGCTGCTGTATGTGCTGCTGTGAATGCAGTTGGCCTTACTAAACAATCTATTGAGAATTTCTGCAAGGGTATATCAGCAGCGCCGGTGCTAGGGTTCACGGCGCCCTAGGCAAAATTTCGCCGCCCCCCCCCCCTCCCCCGCCGCGAACACACTAAAAAAAAAAGTAGATTTTACTTACCTTTTCTTTCTTTTCTCTAGCTGATCCGTGCCTTCTTCACACAGGAGGCGGAGTGATGCATGCTGGAAGGGGAGGGGGGCGCCGGGAAAGTACTTTATTCACACTGTCTGTCAGTGGCAGACAGTGTGATACTTCACCGATGCGCCGCGGACACTGAAAAACGGCACCCCGCCGCCGCTGCAACCCTCTCCTGAGCCGCTGACTAGATTAGAAAATCTAGTCAGCGGCGCCCTGCAGGTCCCGGTGCCCTAGGCAACTGCCTAAGTTTGTCTGATGGGAGCGCCGGGCCAGCATATCAGAGATAAAGAGAAGGGTCAAAAAAAAATGTCAGATGATAGGAGAGCAGCAGCAAGGAATGACGGTGACCATGCCCTGGTCATTTAATATACCTCTTATGATCAGAGGCAGGTTGGGCCAGACTGGGCTGGACAGTCAATGAGCATTTGGCCATTTGGCCCTATGCAGGGACAGTATAGTACTTGATGGCCTCTGTCACAACCTAAGGTTGATGAGTAATGTATACATTAAATGGCTAAAACCCTTTATGCAAACTTAATAATCAAACATCATGTTATACATTTTTGCACATTTTATTCAGAGGCTTCAAAATATAAGATAATGTGATAATGCCATGTGGACATCATGGTTTGATTTCACTCCTTGAAAGTAATATTTTAATGAAATATATTAATAACAATCATCTCCCAATGTTAAATACACAGGGTCATCTCAAACGCAGCCAACTCCACCAAACACTTAGCAGAATGATGAGGAGTCTTTCGAAGGTAAATCCACCTCGGATAATACACAAAATTGTATTTACTGACACTGTCATTGCACATTTTCCAGAATATATAAACCCTTTCACTAGTTTTGATCAGGTAATGTTAAATATTATTTCTTGTTAAAAAATGGAACATCACAACTATATGTAGCTCAAGAGTTCAAGTAGGATTCTGCATAAACACCATCACACGACAGATAAAACACAAATTATTCTGGAATGTTGATTATTTCTCAAAAGAAGCTGAGTCTGGTGAACCTGCACCACAGATCCTTCCTGAAACTGTAGAACTCAAACCAGAAGAACCAGCAAATTTGGCAAGTTCTATTAAACAAAATGTTAAAGGTAAGCGCTCTCTCCAATAGCACTGCAGCTCCTATATTAGATGGCAGGGATAAAGGCAGAAAAAGGAGCGCAAATAGCTGCGGATATAATGACAAACAAAGAGGAGAAAAACATAGAAATAGTGGCAATGTTTACACTCCTTCACAATTGTGAGCAGTCCAGCACGTGTGTCCAGTAAACCTCTCCCTCAACCTCACTACCGCTTACCCTACTTCTCGATGTCTCCGTGAGGCTAGGAGGTGATGTGTCCAAGTTGTTCCTCCGGAGCTTAACAGCGCACAAGTCTCCTGTATCTTTGTGACGATGTTTGTGCAGCTTCTCTCGGCGGTGGTTCCTGTTACTATGATGTGCTGGATAGGTCAAACAGATGCAGTCAGTTCAACGCGTTTCATACACTGGGGACTTTGTCAAGAATATTGCTGCATTGTTAGAAGGGCTTTTTATTCATTCTTCTTAATTGTTTAATTGCTTGATTAAAATAACTATTAAACTTGTGGAGATAAAATTCAAATGGTAATGTCATATATCTGACACAAACCACTGTAAAGTGAAATATATAGTTATAAAAAGAGGGGGAAAAAAGGGGAAAAAAGATTAAAAAGAGAAATCTAAAAAGAGAAATAAAAAAAAAGGGAAAAATATATTTTAAAAAAATAAATAAAAAATAAATAAATAATGAAAAAAAAATAATTCAAAAACCACCACTTCGTTGAATGAAATGTAAACTTATTAAGTATATCAATATAAAAGGGTTGCAATACTAAACCCATAAAATCTTATAGGAATTGGCTAAGCTCAAAATCCAGATTTAGTCCGTGGGGAGTGCAGGTTTCCATATAAAATATCCATCTGGATTCAGACCTAGCAATTTTTTGTATGTAATCCACTCCTCTCCAATCTGGTCTAATATGTTCCACTCCCATGAATTTAAGACCTTTAGGATCTTGGTTATGCAAAAATGGTCTGATACGCTGTGGGATTTGAGTCCTCTTTTAATATTATAAATATGCTCGGATATTCTTTGTTTCAATTTCCTTTTAGTTATCCCAACGTATTGGAGGCCACAGGGGCACTCCAATACATAGATTACCCCTTCAGTGTTGCATGTTATATGTGTTTTGACTGGAAAACAATGTGAATTACTATTGGATTTCACATCTTTTATATGTTTTGTGGTCTTAATGCCAAGATGTTTACAGGCATTACAATTCAAACAAAAGAAAAATCCTTTGGAGGAATGAGTGTCATTATTTCCCAAGATGGGTGGAATACAACTGGCAGTAAGAATGGATTTTAAATTGCTCGCTTTTTTATAGACTATTCTTGGTCTGTCTGAGATGATTTTATTGCAGTCCTCATCCATCTTCGACACATGCGAGTGTTTTTGAATGATGGATTTGAAAACACCTATGTTGCTATTGCATTAAGTAATTATCCTAACTTCCTCAACACCAAAGAAGATTTTATCTTTGTATTCCAATAAAGTGTGCCTATCAATGGTTTAGACTTCATCCAGAGCTCTTGTGACTTTTACTGGCATCATAATTTTGTTCAAGAAATTTCATCTCAAGTGCCTCACTCTGTTGGTTAAAAACCTTCATATCAGAACAATTCCGTTTAATGCGTCTAAATTGACTACCTGGAATGTTGTAAATCCATCTTCCCAAATGGTTACTCGATGGAGGTACAAATTTGTCACAATCCACCTCCTTATGGAAGGTCTTGGTTTTAATTTCCTCATTCTTTATATAAATAGTCAAGTCCAAGAAAGACACCTGTTGTTGGCTTTTTACCACCATAAAAACTCCATATTAAGTTGGTTCCTTTTGATGTATTGAATAAATTCTTCGAAAATAGATACTTCTCCCTCCCAAATAAAGAAAAGATCGTCTATGTATCTTTTCCAAACTATGAGATGTTGTTGGTATGGATTGTTCTCCCAGATACAATCATCCTCCCATTTGGCTACGAATAAGTTTGCGTAGCTGGGCGCAAAACGTGTGCCCATAGTGGTGCCTGTTACTTGATTATAAAAGGATCCATTGTACCAAAAATAATTGTGTTCTAGTATGAATTCTATGCCACTCATAATGAAATTCACCTGAGCTGTTTCTAATGCTGATTGAGAACACAAATAGTGATAGGTATGTTCACATCCCTCTGCATGCCTAATGCAGGTGTAAAGCGATTTCACATCGCATGTAACAAGGTGGTAGGAACTTTTCCATTTGATGTTATCCAAAATCCGCAAAATTGATGTTGTATCTTTAAGGTAACTATGTTGATTTTTGACCAAATCCTGTAAATAGTGATCAATGTAGCCTGATAGATTGGCAGTAATACTATTGATGCCGGACACAATAGGACGGCCTGGGGGGTTGGTCTTGTCTTTGTGTACTTTGGAAAGAAAATAGAAAACAGGTATTCTCGGATGTTCAATATAAATAGAGGGATGTTCTTTTTTGTTCAATATTCCCAAATATAACCCTTCATCCAATAATTCCTTCAAGTCTGTTACGTATTGCAGGGTAGGGTCTCCATCAAGTTTTTTGTATGTGCCCTCATCTGACAGGAGTCTCTCACACTCCATAGAGTAGTTATTGACATCCATGACCACTTTACCCCCTCCCTTATCAGCTGGTTTAATAATTATACTTTTGTTCTTGTTAAGTTGTTCCATGGCTGCGACAGATTTTGTTTAGATTTTATTTTATCTGGTAGTAATTCCAAATCCTTTTCTACCAGCTTCTGGAATGTGTCTATACAGGAGCCTTTCACAAATGATGGATAGAATTTACTGTTTGGTTTGAGGTCTGTATGTTGATACTCAGAGACTCCTTTAGCCTGTGGACATTCTTGAGGCTGTCTTATAAAGTATTTTTTGAGGCATAGCTTCCTCACAAATTTGTGCAGATCAAGATACATCTCAAATTTATTAGGTTGTGAATGTGGTGCAAATTTAAGACCTTTTTGCAACAATGATGTCTGATCTTCAGTGAGGGTATGTTGACTAAGATTAAATATGGAATTTTTCTCCTCATTCCCAGAATTACCAGATTTCTTTAGTTTCTGGTGTTTTCCACCTCGTGTGCCTCTCCGAGTTTCTTTCTTTTTACTTGGGGGGTGGGATTTGCTCCGGAATTGGTTACCACATCCTCTGTCCCAAACAGAAGGCCTAAAAAATCTTTTGATTCCTTAGATAGAATCCTCTTCCTCACATTAATGTTTTCCTTCTGAATGTTGGACATTAGCGTTTTGGCTGTGGTCCCCAACTGAACACTTGCATCCCTCTCCCCTGAAGAAAGGATTTCCTCATAGTTCCCTCTCTATGATCTAAATTTCTTTTTTTTGGGGAATAATAAAAGTTATTCGCATTGTAAGGCAAATATGTTCTTTTCTTATCTACATATTTAGGTGGTTTCTTGATAAGTGATGATTACCGGTATCAAGATTCTTTTTGGGTACTGTCACAGGTTCCTTTGATTTACTAAATGATCTAATAGTTGTATTATCTTCTGCCTCCTTCTCTTTTACATCTCTCAAAAATTTCCTCTGCTTCCTAGTAATAATATCTTGCTCTAATTTATCAATCTTTACATTAGTCAAGGCAACAAGATTACTAATGTCTTCTAAATCCTTAAGAGGGCTAAAGTTGGTTTCTATAGTAGTAATGCTGGTATTAATCTTCTCAAGAGTTGCTGTTCTATCTTCAATAATCAATTCAATTAATTGTTTAGAACAGCTGTCCAATACAGTATTCCATCTTTCCAAAAAATTACCTTTATTGGGTATAAAAGTGGGGTATTTGGAGATCTTCAAACCACTAGGTATCAGATTATCTTTCAAATAATGTGATAATGTAGTGACATCCCACCATAACCTGGTTTTTGTTTCACATAATTTCTCATATTGAATATACTGTGCACAATAGTTGTCCTCAATCACTATATTGTTATGTCCAGGCAGGGTTGTGTTAAATATATCTTTCAAAATCTCTATTCCTAGAGTGGTGAGTAATCATGATGTTGAGAGTGCTGCTTTCCATGGATAAATACAATAAAATGTTAAAGGTAAGCGCTCTCTCCAATAGCACTGCAGCTCCTATATTAGATAGCAAGGATAAAGGCAGAAAAAGGAGCGCAAATAGCCGTGGATATAATGACAAACAAAGGGGAGAAAAACATAGAACAAGTGGCAATGTTTACACTCCTTTGCAATTGTGAGCAGTCCAGCACGTGTGTCCAGTAAACCTCTCCCTCAACCTCACTACCGCTTACCTTACCTCTCGATGTCTCCGTGAGGCCACGGGGTGATGTGTCCACCTTTCCTTATCGGAATTGGCTAAGCTCAAAATCCAGATTTAATCCGTGTGGAGCGCAGGTTTTCATATAAAATATCCATCTGGATTCAGACCACAGGGGCACTCCAATACATAGATTACCCCTTTAGTGTTGCATCTTTTTATAACTATATATTTCACTTTTCAGTGGTTTGTGTCAGATTTATGACAACATTACCATTTGAATTTTATCTTCACAAGTTTAATAGGTATTTTAATCAAGCAATTAAACAATTAAGAAGAATGAATAAAAAGCCCTTCTAACAAGGCAGCAATATTCTTGACAAAGTCCCCAGTGGAAGAAACGCGTTGAATTGACTGCATCTTTTTGACCTATCCAGCACATCATAGTAACAGGAACCACCGCCGAGAGAATCTGCACAAACATCGTCGCAAAGATACAGGAGACTTGTGCGCTGTTAAGCTCCGGAGGAACAACCTGGACACATCACCTCCTGGCCTCATGGAGACATCATGGAGACATCGAGAGGTAGGGTAAGCGGTAGTGAGGTTGAGGGAGAAGTTTACTGGACACACGTGCTGGACTGCTCACAATTGTAAAGGAGTGTAAACATTGCCACTTTTTCTATGTTTTTCTCCTCTTTGTTTGTCATTAAGTTCTATTGAATACTTTAGGGAAGTACAAAACAATTTGCTTACATCCCATTAAGATTCAATGAGGATAATTCAAAGACAGCTCATTAAAATAATTAAATATTTGCATAGCATCCATCAGAGCCAACTGTGTATGTGCACTACTTATGAACGTTTTGATACCAGCATTGAACACATGAATACTGCAATGAATAGTCTTACTGGGACAGTAGGAGATCTTTCTGGCATTCTTGTTTCGGCCTGTGCCCAAATGCAATATCTACTCTTGGCACGCTTAACTGTGCCATCATCCTTAGCCGAGAGCAGACAGAATACAATAATTTTTTATGAACCCACCCTTTCGCACCAGCATAATCCTACACACATCAGATGCAGAAATTTACTACGATAACTCATTAATCTCTTAGAATACAATGCCAACGACATCAATGCCATCTACTCCACAACGTCCTAGTGTGCGTACCAGGGGAGGAAGACGGCCTTCAACCAGGGGTTTCAAAGGTACAGAGGCCACAGCTAAAAGAAAGAAATAATTAAGTTAATGCTGTTGTAAACATTTGCGCATTATTTTTACAAGATACATTTCACTATATAATAAAAGTGCTAATTTGCACGTTCCAACATTTTATTCTTACAGTTTTTGTTACATTTAACATTTATACAATCGCCTTTATGAAAAAAGGTCTTAGCAGTTGTGCTTAACATTCAAATGATTATTAGTGTAATTAGGGTTTAAATATAAGAAGCATCTGATATTTTTTCATGCAGTCATGTTTTAATAATAAAACATACACATACCCTTTAATTGGTGGCAGAGGTTGAAGACACATAATAACATGGCTATAATGAAAATTTTACAAGAATAGATACAAAGCAGTGAATACAGTTGAATGACAAGTAATAAACTAATGTTTGTAATGATAAACCCTACTAATCAGAAAAAAAATCTGTAATCTTCCGGTGGTATATTTAGGTTAAGTACCAAATTAGGCAGCAGACAGCATGACAACACAATATCAGGGGCATATAGAAGCACCTGAGTCTGGTCTTCAATAAGCCAAAGGTACATTCTATCACACCTCTAGTGGATGTGTATCTGTGTTGTGCAGGAGTCTGTGGATTCAACAGAGATATCATTAAGTAGTATTGCGACCCATATCCTGAGTCACCTAGAATGACAGATAAATAAATACAATTTAAACTCCCCCCCCCCCAAAAGAACATCTATATGATACCCTCTGTCATTTGATCACTCTTAAAGTTAGCAAAGAGGGTTGACTGGCACAGAATATAGGCATCCTTGCAAAAGCCAGGATAGCCTGCAACAGCACTTATGATTTTCATGTTTGCATTACAGACCACCTGCTCATTCATAGAGTAGGAATGGTGTCTGTTGTATACACTTCTGCCCTGTGACAAAGGTGGTCTCAGCCCAATACATGTGCAGTATATAGCCCCCAAGGCTTTAGGTATTCCTGAGAACCTATAGAAAGTTATCTTCAACTCATGCCATTAAGAAGCCTTCATTTTTGCGCCCAAATTAATGCATTGACGAGAGAGATGTTAATGGCTCTAAATTATTTCTCAACTGCTCATACAGCTGCAGAAGGTTTGCTCTGTTAAGCCTAAACATTTGCACAAAGTCCTGCTCTGAGAGAGTTCAGGTTCAAGTTTACTCCATACTTGCCTACTTTCTTCAGCTCCCTTCCGTGACCCAGCCAGTGGGGGGGGGGGGGCGTGAGGGGGGCGGGACGGCCAAAATTGCGTCATTTGACCACGCCCCCTGTGAGGTCATGACGTTTGCGTCATTTGACAGCGGGGGGCGGGCCAAATGCCGCGATTCACCGGGAATCGCGGCGTTTGGAATCTAATTCTGCCCACTTCACTAGGAAGTGGGGCACTTCCTAGTGAAGTGGGCAGAATTCGGGAGATTGCCACACTCGCCCGGGAGTCCGGTAGACTCTCGCAAAATGCGGGAGTCTCCCGGACATTCCGGGAGAGTTGGCAAGTATGGTTTACACTAAAATCATGTTGTCTGCGCAGCCTAAGCAGACCCTGGTGCTGGTGCTGTAGTTTATCCTCTCCTTCTCCTCTGTTCAATCTCAAACATTTCATTTTCAGACAACAACATCTCAAACAAATTGCATTTTTTACACCCTCAGAATAATAAAGTTTTGGGGCCATTTTTATATACATCATAAGCCTGCATAGACCAATTGCTGATGTTTTTGTTAATCTTGCCTATCAAAAGCAAAGTTTTTATTCTGCCATTTTCACAGCGAGATAGTGGTGATTAGCAAAATCGCAGCTCCATACATAGGAATGACTTCTTAGAATGACTAAACATTGGGACAGCGATTTGGAATGTGGCGATTTTGGTAACACAGGTCTACTGTTTTTTTTTCTACCAGTTCACACTCCCATACATCAGCGGTTGGCTAATCGCCTTAAAAAAAAAATGCAAAATCACTAAACTACAGCTTATTACATTTTGACCCTGGATGATTTAGTGGAGAAAAAACAGGGTGCTGATTAACTGTTTGCATTAAACCCCTCAAAAAAATAGATTTCTCTCTTTTAAAATACAAAGTATTTTAAGTTGAAAGCAATTTTGGGAGGGGCAGTAACAGCAAGTGTGACATCTGAATTATTTAGTGGACAAAAATAGGATGCTGTTTAACTGCGAGCAGCACACCCAGGAGCGGGCTGGCAGGTTTCAGCCCGGGGGGCGCACAGTCGGCCACATCACATGACACGCGATGCGGCCGAGTCGTTGATGACGCGGCTGCATCACATGTCATGTGATGCGGGCGCCGGTTATTACGCGGAAATATTGTATCGGGGGGCTAATTGTATTTTAACTATACTGTGGAGCAGTGCCAGAAGAATTGTAATGTAGCAGTCCCACCTTTCCTTATTTTATTGGGCTTTCACTGGATGTGGCAGCAGTTTCAAGTAGCTCCAACTTCAAATAGCATCACTTGTAAACCATGGATCAGTCTACAGATCAGGAGCATCCCAGTACAAGTACTGGCAGTAGTAGTACTTTTTCAACCTCTTCTAGTAAAAAAAAGATTATGTAGGAAGAAAGTGTAAGAAAGCATGTTGAAAACACTGTTTGTCAATCTCAAAAAAAAATATCAGCTCTTGGTGTAAGGATTAAGAGAGAAGTTTCTGATGAATGTGGTGATTTGGCCAAGAAAATGAAAATAGCTAACATTCCCATTCCATACACTACTTGCAGTGGTAAGACAAGGCTCAAACCATGCACACCTTGCTCATAATTTTCACCATCAACACCTTCATCATCAACCTCCTCATTATTTGTGCATAGTCCAGCATCCAATTTTCCAATTCCAACTGACTCCCCTAATACAATCTATGATTCCCAAAATACATCCTTACATGTGACAGCTGCTGCTGCTAAGGGTGATACATCTATACAGAAAGGGGCCAAGAATAATAAGCATAGTTTTACACAATTATCTGTGAAGCAAGCATTTAAAAAGGAACCAAGTATGACAGTCATCATCCTGTTGCACAGTAGATCAGTAAAAGCTATGACCGCTATGTTAGCACTGGATGTGTGTCAAATTATCGCCATCAATGCATCAGGTTTCAGTCAATTAGTTGAGGTCATGGGTCCACGCTACCAAATTTCATCTTAATTCCATTTCTACCAAGCAGTATTTCCTCAGCTGTACTGGGAGGTTAAACTAAAGGTTATTCAGTCCATAGAAAATGCAATTGCACTAACTGTCCACTTAACTACAGATATAGGGACAAACAAAAGACTACATGACAGTGTATCACCATCAGCAGCAGCAGCGCCTGTAGCTTTAACATCATCCTCCTCATCCTTTCAGCATAGTAGTGCTAGCATACAATGCCAGGTCATTCATTGGAAAGCTACTCTGTATACTACTGCTTTAACAAAGAGACATACCACTGTTAATCTGTTGAAAATACTTAGGAATATCATAGCAATATGGCTCACCCTGTTAAGACTATCCTTATGATTCCTCATTGCCGATTTCAACCTGTACCATGCTCTGCACACAGACAATAAACATGGTGGTGCAGAATTTCTTAAACAATGAGAGGTCGGTGCAGGAGATGCTGTTCATGGTCTGTGAAAAAAATGCTGACCATTTTTGTCATTCAGCGACCACATGTAGAACATTGCAGCAGCTTAAAAAAAAATAATAAAACATCTGCCTACATATGCATCAAAGACTAGAAGAACAGCAAAAAGTCATCGATACCTTCACAATAAGCCATGAGATATTGAAAGGAGCGATTTAGTAAGGATTCTCCAGTGTGCTGGAGTAAATTAATATTCTATGCAAACTACTGAATCCATTTGAGTCAAGTCACACAATGCCAGGTCTTTCACAGGCAAGCAACTCTTTGTATCGCTGTTTTCACAAAAAAATATACAGGTGTTAATTTTTTGTAAAAAGTCATAGCAAAATGGCTCACGATATAAGAGCAAACATTGTGTGTGCATTATGACTCAGTGAATTTCAACTAGTACCATGTTTTGCACACTCAATAAATTTGGTGGTGCAGAATTTCTTAAAAAATTATGTTCGGTGCAGGAGATGCTGTTTGGGGCCCATAAAAATTGTTTAGCATTTTCGGCATTCATCGACTGCATGTAGATCATTGCAGGAGCTTCCAAAAAAATGACCTGCCATGACACTAACTAAAGCAAGGGGTAGTAACAAGGTGGAATTCCACACTTTATGCACACTGCTGTGCCACTATGTTTAATAGGGAATGTATCTCTTATTCCACTCTTACTTTGGCCAAAACCAAAACACAAAGATGGCTTTAGAAGCAAAGCCAAAGTGTTAGGGTCACAAGAAAGCATGTGGAGCTTTGTGTTATGAGCCATCCTGACAATAAGAGTAAAGTACAAGTAAGAAGTTGTTCATGTGTGCATCATGAGAAGGGTGCCCATGCCATTTTATATATGTTTTGTGACACAGGCACACTTCAGTTGATGCACATGTAACTGGGCGGAAGGTTGGCACTCTAGAAGTAGTGTATGGTAGGATTCCACAGACCCGGTGGTATGCTAGACAGGCAAAGGTGCCCCAAGAAGTGCTGGCATGAAAAAAGGGACACAGGGCTAAAACTGCATAAACTTGTGGTTTATTCTCTTTACTTGTGGTGTAAGGTTTTACCACCGTGGCAGAGTAGTAGCAGTAGTGTAGGAAAGTAATACCACGAGACCTTCAATATGAAAAGTTATTCAATATGTCTCAAAATAAATAACAATTTAGGAATCAGCAACATGCAATCATAAATCACTACAACACATAGGTAACTCAATAAATATATCAGACTTCGTAGTTAGGCATAAACTAGGCAACAGATTTTCTAGACAAATCAATCACAATATTTTTAATGCAATTATACAGAGAATTCTTATCACAAAAAAAAAATTCAGTAGAGATGAAACAATGATTTATCCAGCTTGTTCAGGTTAGATGCTTTAGAAGAAATGACTGTAGACGAGGGTCACTTTACAAAAGACAGAACACAAGGGTGTACAGTTTAATCCACAGTTTAAGTGAGGTTTCAGCTGACAGATGAAACTTATTTACTTGTACAAGATGAAATCAGTAATCAACTTGATGCATGTGTGACTCTAGCAATTCTGCACAATAAATGATTTCCAGTGTAAAGAACACAATCTCCACTTAACAATCCATCTAATGGAATAAGCAGCTCTCTCCTAGCAACTGTAGGGTTAAACAACTTTCAATTATCTCCCCAGCAACCATTTTAGACAGTTTCACAATTGTGAGGATACCACCTATATCTGGGATGGCAATTACCAGTTAGACAAGAGAAAATCCAAAATAAGGCAGCACAACACCACAAGACATTCACAAGATACAGGGTAAATTGTAGTGTGAACCCTCCAGCAGTCTCTTGAAGGTCAGTCTAACGTAATAGTCTCAGTCTCTTTCAGGCTCATATCCTCAAGCAGTATTCCCAACAGTTACTACCACTACCATTTAGCTAGACAGTTACCATGTCGCCCAATCAGGGATCCAGGCTCACACAGACCCTGTCCTGGTAGAGTTTCCTCCAGCATCACTACAATGCCTGCCCAGAGTCCTTTATGCTGATGACTTGCACACCAGAATCCTGCGCTCCTTATATTCTTGGCTGTATACGCTGGGAGTAGGCAATAGCAAGGACAATATGTACCTAATAACATGACATGAAATAATACACATAATACACCAATGCTCTGGTGTATATACTTAAACTGGGCCAAGGATTAAAAAGTACATTAAACTGTGAGAAACGGGTGATGAATAAAAAGTCCTCAGGCCAATAGCACCCCTTTTTCGTCACAACAACAAAATTAAACTTCTGATGCAATATAGATAGACTCTTGTGACAAATGATTTCTCTCTATGTCCCTTGCACACTGCATCAGCTTGCAGATATCTTTAAATACAGCAGATTTGCCTGGTAGAAACTCTTTCTTCAGACAGCAGAATAACCTCTCAATAACAATATTACATTTATTTCAATTAAATTACTTGAACATAGCAAAGCATAATAAACCTATCTGTCTTCATAGGAGTCTTGCTCCTTTAAAGACATCTTCTATGCAGCTGCAAGCTAGATCTTTTCACGCACTCTAAATATGCTTCCATCTAGGCTGGCTTTTACATATTTTTGCTGCAAACATCCAGCAGGCAATAGTTCAGCAACAGCTCTCAATGGGTCTTTGTGGAAAGATCCTTCCTTAGTCTAGCCAGCAGTCACAGACCACAACACACCAGCCAGTCTGTTTTGTTTCCTCCCCTTTCTCCCCAAGAATCTTCTGAAGCCTTTTAGTACATTCTGCAACCAATCAGATTTATGCAGTCTTTTGCAACTTGTTGCAGTGTCTAACTGACTCTGCATGCTTCTAGTGCAGTCTGGGGCTATAGTGAGCACCCTGGGGCTGTAGTTTGCAAATTGTCCACCCCAAAATGGCTGTGACAGTTTGCATTTCACTTACCAGAGGCACTCTGGGGAACTGTAGCTTTCTGAATAAGTGCATGCAGTAATGTACCTGTGATTTGCAGGATATTACACACAACTAGTAATTTATAACATAAAGTTGCACACACTTTCTTGTGACCCTAATGCTAAAGAAACAGTGACCCTCTCCCTAGACACTGTCTGGCATCAGTCACACTGTACAAAAGAAAATTACAGGTTTAAATAGTTTACACACCTCCCACAGCCCTAACTTGATGGGCAGATGACACTCCCACCTTGCCTTTAAAAGGGAGTTATTTGTAGATGTTCTGTTTGATTGTAGACACACCCTGTCAGCCTGCTGCTAGCTGTGGAAAAGATGCTTTTTAAAACACTTAAAAATATGTAAGTTAAATGATACTCTGTACTATTATTTTGTCCTCCACCTGAATTTCTTTATTTTAGGTGCACTACTGTGCAAATATGTAACACTGTTTGCAGCCTTGCTCTACAGATTGCCAGCTAAATACCTAACTCCTCTCTTAGGATCCTGTGGCAAATGAATATTTGGCACATATCCCTCCCTCTAGTGCCACCAAGTAGGTAGATGCAGACTCCGTGCATTTTTATGCAAAATCCTGGGACTATGTTATACTGAGAACCTGACAGATTGCAGTGCCAAGAACCAGCGGGTTACCTTGACATTTAGCTCACAGCAATGATACATGATCTCTTATTAATGAGAATTTTCTGCCAAGGAGATAATAGTGCAAGATAATAGTGCAGAGCTTCTGTAGTCAATTTTATGACGAGACATTCTTTCTCCACAGTTGCGCATTTTTGTTCCCCTGGGAAGTAACTTTAAACTCAAATACAGAACAGGATTTTCTATTCCATCTGCCTGCGGTAAGACTGCATCTTGGCATCAGTTTGGAGGAAGAACCTCTGGGTAAAATCAGGTACTTGTAGAACTAGAGAGGAACAGAGGGCTAAGCGAAGATCTGACCAAGGAGCCCATGCAGATTCAAACCAGGCTAACCTGTCGGGACAACCTTTCTTTAACATGCCCATAAGTGGAGCAGCATTAGTGGTGAAAATGGTTTTCAAATCACCTCTAGTAAACTACTAAGCCTAACAAGGCTCTTAACTGCGATTTATTTTCCAGTCTTGACCAGTCTTTCACCTTGTCTAGTTGAGCTTCTTAATTGCCTTTGTACAATGTACCCTAAATATTTGGTTTCTCTGATAGCTATGGGACACTTTTCTGGATTAGCTGTTAGTCCTGCAGACCTCAATGAAGCTAAGACCGCCTCAACTTTGGTCAGATGCGACTTCCAGTCTGGGGAATAAATCACTATGTCAGCTAAGACTTCATGACACTTTGGAAGGTGTCAGGTGCCCCATGAACCCACTAGGTAGGACTTAATTTTGGAAGAGACCATCGGGGTGGACAATGCAGTCTTTGACTTGGCTAAGGAAGTCAGGGGAACATGCCAGTATCACTTTGTTAGGTGAAGGGTAGTCAGATAGTTACTATCAGCTAGATTTTTTACCAGTTCGTGGCATCAGGTAGGCATTGAACTGGGATACGCTATTTAGCCGCCTAAAGTCGTTGAATAACCTAATATTCTCATTGGGTTTTGGGAGAAGCACAATGGGGCTATTCCACTCACTAGTGGATTCCTCAATCACTTCCAGCTCGACAATCTTCTCAATCTCCCTTCTTACATCAGCCCATCTGGCGTCAAGAAAGTAGCAAGGCTTTTGCTTTACTACAACTATTGGCGGAATGACAATTTCAAGTTCAAATAAAGTAGTGCACATGGGAATGAGAGAGAAGGCATCCCTTTTCCAGTGTATCATTTCCTCAGTCTGTTGTTTCTGCATCATGCATAAAATTGGCTCTATGAGAACTTCAGACTTTTCAATGACAGTAATCACTATACGAGGAAAGGTGTCCTAATAATACCAAGGTTTAAGGAGATTGACATGATTCATTTGTCCCTTCTCCTACCCAATCAACAGAGCCTGTAATTGATAGGACCGGCAGTCTCTAGGACTTCACATGGACCTCGCCAGTGGGTAAAAAGCTTCCTTTCCTGGGTTGGGACCAGTACTAAGACTTTGTCCCCAGGCTGGAAAGATCGAGCTACATCACTTTTATCATAACTTCTTTTTGTGTGCCAGAGCAGAGCCTCTTTTGCCTATTGTTGTACAATGGGCCATATCTTCCAGCCTCTTATACATTTGGGGCAAAATTGTATCAGATTTGCCTTCTTGGGGACTTGCTAATCCCATTCTTCAATATTTCCCGAACAATAACTCAAAGGGACTAAACTCTATTGAAGCTTGAGGTATCTTATGGAAGGAAAACACCAAATATGGAATAAGAGTGTCTCAATCTTTCTTTCTTGCATCACGGCTTTCCTTAGCACGTATTTTAATGTACGTTTAAAGCGCTGTCCATTTTTGGATTGTATTCGAAGGTGTTAAGAGCATCACTCCTAACAACTATCACATATTGTCACGGTTTGGTATTTTGGACTCTGGATCTGTTCATAGATGTTGTGGGAACAGATCCTCGGGGAGTGAGAATATGGTAGTACAATGGTAAGTGGTAATCATAGCCTGAGGTTCAATAGATGCCAGATGCAGGATAAAAGTACAATCAGTGGTTTAATGATGACTGGATGAGCCACCGGCAATATCATATGCAATATGAACAATCAGCATGTAATTAGATATGGTTTTGAATGCACAGTCCAGCAATAAGGTGGAAAGAATAAGGCAGCAGGTATATGGTATCACAGTAGAGCAGCCCACATTAGAGGAGAGATTAACTGTCCAGGTAGCAGTATATGCACAATAGATGCGGCAGGAATCAGGAACCAAATAATGCCTTAGTGCTTTCAATAATACATGAACAGTTCAGCCAGAGAAAAGAACAACAAGCAGCTTGATGATACGACCTGTGGAGTGTCACACAGCAGAGATAGTTGCAGTTTGATCTGTATGGTCTTTAACAGCAACACAGCAAGGCACTGACGATCCAGGTGAGAGCTCACAGAATAGGTAGGAACCTAATCAGACTGGTAACTTGATCAACAGGCCCAGAGGAAAGGGAGGAAGTGGATAGTTTTGTTAGAGGGGGAAGCGCACTACGAACATAGATAAGTACAGCAGCGGAATAACAGGATAGTCCAACCTGGGAGCATATATAGATTTAATTATTCTGCGCTAGACTTAAATGAAATAATGAAATGTCCTAATGTGTGGAGAAATTTACTTTATAAATGGTAAAACATGTTTGGATACAACAGAAACCATAAAACATAGAATACAGTACAGCAATATCAATGTTGAAATCACATATATCAATGAGCTAGCAATATCTTCAAGACTGGAAAACACATGACTATTGAAATAGTGCCATGATGCACTGATTGCTGTTGGATTGATGTAATCCAATATGGGAGCTTAACAATGGTATTGTGGTAGTCTTGAGATAGGAAATGTCCAGCAAACTAAATCATGCCCACATGCAGGAAAAAAGAGAGAAGGGATACTTGCACTTTGAGGCAGTCCTGGGTATTATCCAGCGGGCTAAAACTAATGTCCAGAAGTGGAAAAAAAACGGAAGAGGGGGGATACTTGAGCTTGTAGGAAATCCTTGGTAGGTGGTTGTAATGAGAGTATCCAGTAAAGTCCGTTTGAGATCCGGATAATAGGTAAATAATCCTTGCGGTGGATGATGAGGTACCTGATGCACGGAGTCAGGAGAGTCAGGATAGTTGGTAGTATGTTGTAACGAGCGGAGTGTCCGCGGCCGGATGTGTGCAAAACCGGAAAAGGCAGGTGATAGGCCAACGCGTTTCGTCACCTAGGTGACTTTCTCAAGGCAGTGAAAGTGTTTTTACTGCTTTGACAAAGTCACCTAGTTGACGAAACGCGTTGTACTATCACCTGCCACTTCCGGTTTTGCGCACATCCGGTCGTGGACACTCCGTTTGTTACAACATACTACCAACTATCCTGACTCTCCTGATTCCGTGCATTAGGTACCTCATCATTCACCGCAAGGATTATTTACCTATTATCCGGATCTCAAACGGACTTTACTGGATACTCTCATTACAACCACCTACCAAGGATTTCCTACAAGCGCAAGTATCCCCCCTCTTCCGTTTTTTTTCACTTCTGGACATTAGTTTTAGCCCGCTGGATAATACCCAGGACTGCCTCAAAGTGCAAGTATCCCTTCTCTCTTTTTTCCTGCATGTGGGCATGATCTAGTTTGCTGGACATTTTCTTATCTCAAGACTACCACAATACCATTGTTAAGCTCCCATATTCAATTACATCAATCCAACAGCAATCAGTGCATCATGGCACTATTTCAATAGTCATGTGTTTTCCAGTCTTGAAGATATTGCTAGCTCATTGATATATGTGATTTCAACATTGATATTGCTGTACTGTATTCTATGTTTTATGGTTTCTGTTGTATCCAAACATGCTTTACCATTTATAAAGTAAATTTCTCCACACATAAGGACATTTCATTATTTCATTATTTAAGTCTAGCGCAGAATAATTAAATCTAGAAAGGGAGGAAGTGCCTTTTCAAGTCTGGAGCCAAAGCAGGAACCAATAGGAATCTTAATTAGAAGTAGACAGGTAATCAGTCTGCACCTGTGCAGATCAGAACTTAGAGGTTTGAAGTCTGTTAATGAGACACCTGTGAGTGTCTCAGTCTTTGTCTGTGGAAGCCAAATGAGCAGCGCGTGACACATATACTTCATCATCTTCAACATGAATGGAGTGCCATGTTCTGTGAGAATTTTCTTGGGAATTCCCAGGTGTGTAAACATCAATACAAGCTCCTTAGCTATGTTCTGTAGGGGAACTGCCTCTGGATATCGGGTTGCATAGGCTAGCACCCCTAAAATATATTGGTGCCCACGTGCGGATTTCTTCAATGGCTGTTCTAACTTTCCTCCTGTAGAATACCAACTCTATACAGAAAATAATTTTTAACAATAAAATATGGTATAACTTCTACAGGCTGGGCGGCTTCTCTACACTGTTGAACGCAAGTTCTAAAGTTGCATTATTAAACTGGTCATAAGCAAAGTCCTGCAAAGGAAACAAAATTGATATTGTGGACCAGTCTGTATCCTCACCAACAGTTGATGAGGGCTCATCCACTTTTGTGGAAGTCCTGTCGAAACACCCAGGTGCCACGTGTTGCTGCAGCAGAAGAGACGGTTCATGTCATGAAAAAAATCTTTAAAATACATTAAAAAAAGAAAACTATATATATCACAAAGTCATGCCCAGCCCAACAATCCTTTCAGTACATCATGCTTTCATCTGGGGCTTATACACACACACTTTATACACTCAGTGTCAACTTTATTAAGTACACCTTTCCAGTACTAACCCCTTTTATCCCAGAACACCCTTTATTGTTTTTGGTGTGAATTCAGCGAGGTGCTGAATATATTCCTTCAAGGTTGTGGTCCATGTTGACATAAAAACATCATGTAGTTGCTGCAGGTTTGTTGGCCGCACTTTTGTGGCAGCGTGTTCTCCTGAAGCATCTCTGATGAAGAGGGTGAACAAGCCGAGACTCGGGGAAGACTACGCTGAAGCCAGTCTGGTGGCAAAGAAAGGAAGTTTCTACTTACCTGATTGCCAATGTCGGGATGCCTATCCTTTCTTCCTGCAGCGCTCCCTGGCATCAGTGACACCAAATCTGACCAGCTTTGCTGTCAGCCAATCCATGGCCAGAATGGTGAGCCAATAGCAGCTCACCGTCGATAATTTGAATTTGCCACGGCACCAATCACGGCTCGCCACGTCTCCAAGCCCACCACCTTGCACTGTTCTTAACTGGTGTGGGTAGAACTATGCTGACGGTACGGTCTGAATAGTAGGTGGAACGATCATAATCAGGTAAGAACTCTGTGTGCATCTGGTTGTTTTCAAAATGTAGCAGGCGCTACATTTTGGCATAGTCTTCAGGATCACGATAACCCACTTGGGGATCATTTGAAAGTACTAGGATTACAGTATGGTCATCATGAAGGTAGAGGTGTAAGCATTTCTGAAGAGAGCTTTGCCGTAGCAGGAAGGATGGATGTGCCCAGTGTCAGAAATCGGAAGAACACACAGTTAGAATTGTGAGCAGTCAGGATATTTCGCATGTGACTCTCCTGAGGATGAAGAAGTCTTCGAAGAGTGAGCTCCCGTCATGCTGGAATCTGGAAAGAAGGATCTGCAGAGTCTGCTGGATACTGGATTGCAGGTGATCATCCCATCTGGACAAGATTCCTGACCAGGATACACACGTCTGCAGGAGGCAGAGACTGGTGTATGGGAGATGTCGGATACAGTGGATGACTGGTTGTTACCCATGGAGGAGATGGTCCCTTAAAAAGGTAGACTCTCCATTGGGACATGCTGTATCTGAAGGCATGGGAAGATGCCTGCCTTGTGGTACTTGAGAAGATGGATGCTATAGGTACTCCAGAGAAGAAAACTGCTAAAGAGGTATCTTTCAGAGAAGATGGTACTCTGGAGTGCACAGTTGGTCGGTGGTGGATGTTGCTACACTTCAGAGAGGGCCCAAAGACTGCAGAACAGGTACTTGACGAATGGGAGGTTCCAGCAGCCACCGTGGACTCCCTTCGACCCAGCTCTTGGTGAGGAATTGGGTCCAGTGGGTGTGTTCCTCTGAAGCAGCGCCCATGAAGAGATCAAAGTCACTGAGACTCAGGGAAGACATGCAGCAGCAGGACAGGAGGCAAAGAAAGATAGATCCTATTTACCTGATCGCTGACGTAGTGATGCCTTTAATTCATTTATTTCTGCAGCGGTCCCTGGAATTGGTGACTTCTAATCTTGGCAGATTAGCCAATCATGGCCCACCACATCACTTAACCCCTGCCCCCTGCAATGGTCTGATCAGACTAGTACAGGAACCTGAGAGAAGTGGAACCGAGGAGCAGCATGACCAAAAAGAGAAGAAAAGAAGTAGACAAATGCACAGAAGCTTGAAGAAAGAAAAGGGCAGATGACAGAGCTTGAATTGGAGAAGAAAGAAGCGATGAGTAGATCTGTTTCCTGCACTGAGCAGAACGAAATGGTGCATGGAGAACTATGCTGCAGGTAGGTTGTGAATGGTAGGTGGGTCGGTCATGATCAGGTAAGAATTCTGTGTGCGCCTGGTCATTTTCCCTCAGTCGCTACACATTGCTGCAAATTGCCCATTCCGCCAAATCCCAAATTACGAATGTGAATGTCATGGAACTACCTTGATATGACATGTTCTTTGTAATATGATGCGTTATCCTGCTGGAAGTAGCCTTCAGAAGAAGGGTAGACTGCAGCCAAAAAGATGCACATGGTCAGCAAAATTACCCAGGCAGAGACACTTAAATGGTATCAAGAGGCCTAATCTATGCCAAGAATAAGCACATTGGTGTACTCCCTTTTGGTGGTTAACAGTAGTCATAGTGAAGTCATAGCAACATAGTTAATGAGGTTGAAAAAAAGACACCAGTACATCAAGTTCAACCTATTTTGGATCTCCTGCAATCCCTCTCTTATATTTAAAATTGATCTAAATGAAGCAACCGCCAATATGTTTAAATCTGGATAAAAAAAGTCCAATAACAATAACTTAAATACAACAGTACTTGAAACATAGGAACTCTTTAGTGAAACAGAACCCCAATAAATTTGAAAAGCCTGTGTATGTAGCAGCTTGTATAGTTCAATGCAAAACTGACAGTCTTGCAAACACAACTGGAATCACTCTTTGAAATATAGACAGACATACTTTGATGTACTGTGCTATGTAGTTCTACAGAAATAATCTTCCCTCAATTCTGCCCTAATATTGCAGCAATTCAATACAGCACTATGACAGTTTGCATGAGTTCATGTTTAACTAATCTGTCCTCTCCATGCCAGCTCTTGCTCAGTGAATAGGAAATGGAATACACTAATGCTTAGATTGCCAGAAGGCTGGTGACTTCCTCTGAAGTTTTCTATTCCCCACTGTCTGTTTCTCCTACAGTCAGCTCCACTGCTCCACTGCCCCACTGGTGGCCTACAATGCATAAATGGATATTTTGCTGAGGCCCCAGCCCGTCATCCAATCTTCACTTTGATGTCTTCACTTCTGGGTTGGATAAAGCAACACTGGGGATATATATATATATATATATATATATATATATATATATATATATATATATATACAAGTTAACCCGTGCATGATACACATGCATTCTAGTCAAATCAAGCTACTTAAGGTGTTAAAAAGGTTCTTGTCATGCATTTGGGGCTAGGCCAGGCCTCCTCAGGGGAAGAGCGTTACTTCCCGACGTAAGCGCCCTTTTTTAACGTGGTTTTGTCCACATGTCACCACCTCATCATTCTTCTCTATCACCTCATCCTTCATCTTCATCGCCACATCCTTAATCTCCATCGTCTTACTGTTCTAAAACCTCTCGATACACATCGTTTCTGCTAAACACCTTATCGCTGTGCTCAATCAGTCTTCCTTGAAGGGCAGTATTCATAACCTGCACTTTCACATCACTGCTTCTCCGTACTCGTGAAAGTGCGACATACAATTGTCCATGACCAAACACAGGCTCTGGTAAATAAATACCCACACGGTCAAGAGTTTGAGCCCTCAACTGGTAAATTTAGCCTTTACTACCCCTCCCACGGGGGGAAGGGGGGATGATGGAAGTTAACTGACTTCACTATTATAATTTGTTTGTCAAATAATGTCAGTATACCAAATTTCAGGTCAATTGGATGAGCCCTTTCTGAGAAAATAGTTTTTTCCACACACACACACACACACACACACACACTAACACACGCCGCTAGGCTTATATATATTACATATATATATATATATATATATATGTATATATATATATATATATATATATATATATATATGTAGATGGATGAGAAGTGGTAGTGTGGGTAAGGTAACCCAAAAACCAAGGTATGTGCATATGCGTACCAACTGTCTGCTTGAATACAGATCATCAATATACAGGGTAGACAATTCTGCTGCTGTCATGTAGGTCCGCTGTATCTCATAGGTCCATGCAAAGAGAGAAGAAACCCAAATAGTGTGATACCGTTACAGAAGCATTTTCCACCACCCAGATATAGGCGTACCAGAAAGAGATGTTATACAGATTATGACCATAGATATTTTCCTTCTACATGGACTCAAACAATAAAAGACAAAATAAAAGCATCAAGCGGCCGCGTACCGAATATAATAAAAAAACCAGCTTATTTGTATCTTAATTCCGTGACAACCGCCTCAGCTCATCCTGGTATGGAGACAGCTTGTCTAGTACTTGATAGTTCTTGGTCACACTAAGCAGCAGCTAGCAGGTATCAATCAGCAAGCCTGCTGTTAGTCTGGACTCAGCTTCTCCACTGAAATCCAGGCGGAAGTGAGAGCCAGGCCCAGTCAACCCGCAAAAACCAATCACTGACCTTCTTACAAGCACCCGATTGTCATCATTTGTATATATATATATATATATATATATATATATATGAATATATATATATCTTGTGAAGAGCGTGCAAACAGATGACTCCTCACACAGGTTTATCTGAAGCACTTTGACTTTTATTTCCTTGTCAGGATGGATAAACAGTCTTGGCAGTGTTTTCAGCAATCAAATGAAACATTCACAGAAATAAACAGTCCCATAGCCATAAACTCTGGCTATCACAGTTAGATCCCTAACTGGTCACTGCCCACTTTTTTGCAGCAGTCTCCCACTCACAACACAAGATAGCTATTTATGCCTCCTCCCCAGCTCTACTCTAGTTGATTCCTTGATTGCTTATACCCAGGTGCTTCACCTGATCTGCAGTGCTGTGTGTGTGTGTGTGTGTAGGTTGCGATTTAACCCTCACTGCACCTATAGGATGTTTCCCAGGGAACCCATCACTCTTTACTCCACTAGAAGGTGCAAAGTGTCCCAATTGCCACTAATATATATATATATATATATATATATATATATATATATATATATATATTGTGGCAAGAGCCCGCTACTGCTGAAGCACACGTGAACAACTTCTTCTTTTTATGCAGCTTTATTGTCAGGATGGTTAAAATGTATTTGACACCGTATGACTTTCACAGCAATTATGGAGACCCTAAACACTAGCTAGAAATAGACCAGCTCTCTCAAGACCAGCCAGCTTCCCCAGCGTTGGTCTCAGTGAACAAATGACACAACCAAGCTTTTATACATGATACTCCTCCCCCAGCCTTAGCTTGATGGGTAGGTGACACACCCACCTTCTCTTTAAGAGAAAACGCCCATCACTGGCTCTGTTTGCACTAACAGACACACGCTGTCTGTTTGCTGAGAGGAAGGAGCTTTCAAATCATGTAAGTTAACCAAACTTTAAACTATACATAAGTCTTTACCTGGTTTAACCTCAATCTAGGTGCATAACTGCGCCAATGTTTTATTCTGCTTGTATGCTTTCTCTGCATCTTGTCAGATAAATGCCTCCCTTTGTTACAATATATATATATATATATATATATATATATATATATATATATATATTATCAAAAACAATAGATAGTATATACTCTGAGAAGACACAAAAGTTCAGATGATGTCCAAATAGACAATGAAGTTCCTATGTTCAGGCGGCTGCCAAATTCCCACAAAGCCAGATGGTGGACTGGAGTAAATCTATAACAAAACAAATGGGGAGGGGTGCCACATAGTATAATACTGTATATAATAATAATAATACAGAAAGGTGTACCACAAGCCAGAGTCTTATTCAACCAAGTGGGTATAGAAGGAGGATGATAGTATAATGCTCATATTATAAAGGTGAATCAGTAGAAAAGATGATCAAAAATTCTCTGGAACACCAACACCTCACCAGTATGTAATGTGTGTACCACATAGAAAATCTTTAAGGCTTATCTATAGCGGATGCTTCACACAGCACTTATAGGGTCTGGAACTGACACTTCATATACACTCAGTAATGTCCAGGATTATAGGAGGGAGAAAACTCACATAGTGTAATGCTGTATAACAATGCATTTATTACACATACAATGCAGATATGCACTTACATAGGTAATCTTAAAACAGGCTTATCTGGGTATCTTTAGTTGTGACCATCATGAATAAAACACTCTCTGGAGCAAAGCAGCTAAGTCCAAGCAAATAGGAACACACCGCCAAACAGCAGCAGGTAAAGTCAGCAAGATCCCTGGATACACTGTCCTCAACGCGTTTCGTCTAATCAAAAAGACTTAATCTTTATATATATTCATATATATATATATACATATATGTATATAAATATATATATATATATATATATATATATATATATATATATATATATATATATATATATATATTTACAGTCAAGTGCATAAATATTGGGACAAAGACACAATTCTCATATTTTGGGCTATATAGACCACCACAATGGTTTTGAAATGAAACTAACAAGATGTGCTTTAACGGCAGACTTTCAGCTTTAATTTGAGGGTATTTACATCCAAATCAGGTGAACGGTGTAGGTATTACAACGGTTTCTATATGTGCCTCCCACTTTTTAAGGGACCAAAAGTAATGGGACAATTGACTCAAAACCTATTTCATGGACATGTGTGGGCTATTCCCTCGTTATTTCATTATCAATTAAGCAGGTAAAATGTCTGGAGTTGATTCTAGGTGTGACATTTGCATTTGGAATCTGTTGCTGTCGACTCTCAATATGAGATCCAAAGAGCTGTCACTATCAGTGAAGCAAGCCATCATTAGGATTGAAAAATCAAAACAAACCCATCAGAGAGATAGCAAAAACATTAGGTGTGGCCAAATCAACTGTTTGGAACATTCTTAAAAAGAAAGAACGCACCGGAAAGCTCAGCAACACCAAAAGACCCTGAAGACAACGGGAAACAACTGTGGTGGATGACAGAAGAATTTTTTCCCTGGTGAAGAAAAAACCCTTCACAACAGTTGGCCAAATCAAGAACACTCTCCAGGAGGTAGGTGTATATGTGTCAAAGTCAACAATCACCACAAGATGTAAACCATTTTTAAGCCACAAAAACAGGAAGACCAGATTAGAGTTTGGCAAACAACATCTAAAAAAGCCATTTATGTTCTGGAACAACATCCTATGGACAGATGAGACAAAGATCAATTTGTATCAGAGTGATGGGAAGAGAAGAGTATGGAGAAGGAAAGGAACTCCTCATGATCCAAAACATACCACCTCATCAGTGAAGCATGGTGGTGGTAGTTTCATGGCGTGCGCATGTATGGCTGCCAATGGAACTGGTTCCCTTGTGTTTATTGATGATGTGACTGCTGACAAAAGCAGCAGGATGAATTCTGAAGTGTTTCGTGCAATATTATCTGCTCATATTCAGTCAAATGCTTCAGAACTCATTGAACGGCGCTTCACAGTGCAATGGACAATGACCCAAAGCATACTGCAGAAAGTTTTTTAAGGCTAACAAGTGAAATGTTATGCATTGACCAAGTCAATCACCTGAGCTGAATCCGATTGAGCATGCATTTCACTTAATGAAGACAAAGCTGAAGGGAAAACGCCCCAAGAACAAGCAGGAACTGAAGACATTTGCTGTAGAGGCCTGGCGGAGCATCACCAGGGATGAAACCCAGCGTCTGGTGATGTCTATGCCTTCCAGACTTCAGGCTGTAATTGACTGCAAAGGATTTGCAACAAAGTATTAAAAAGTGAAAGTTTGATGTAGGGTTGTTTAGTTTGTCCCATTACTTTTGGTCCCTTAAAATGTGGGAGGCACAAATAGAATAGTAATTCCTACACTGTTCACCTGATTTGGATGTAAATTCCCTGAAATTAAAGCTAAAAGTCTGCAGTTAAAGCAGATCTTGTTTGTTTCATTTCAAATCCATCATGGTGGTGTATAAAGCCCAAAATATGAGAATTGTGTCTTTGTCCCAATATGTATGGACTTGACTGTATATATATATATATATATATATATATATATATATATATACTTATGTTATGTGCGTACTGTCGCTAACCAATAACGATTGTCGAACCTCGATTTGTGTTTCCAACGCACAAAGATTTATTCGCAATAAGTGGAAAAAAATATGCTCAAGCGATGTAATAGTAAATACAGCCGTTACTTAACGCAGGCGCTCTGAATCCAGTGCAGTCATTCAATCCTGAAGTCTGGGGACAAGAAGTCTGCACTCTGGATCACAAGCTGCTGCTTATATACACAATCAAGTACAGTAATACAATGAAGATGGTATGGCTTGCATCTATTGGTCCGGGTCTCAGGAATGTCCAAGGGGTCGTCAATCATTGGCTGGTTCATCCTAAGGAATCCAAAGGAGGGGGTCATCTCTGCAGGGGGTATGCTCTGCTCTTCCCGCCAGAATTCCTTGGTCTTAAGTAGTTCATAATTCCCTATCATTCATAACTTGCGTATGCACTCTGCGATTCCCTCGCAGAGCGCACCAAACAGTAGGATATGTAACAAGGTTCATTATGATACCACTCATGATGTTATTCCTTTAACCCGTTCTGTGTATTTCACTAATATGCATGTAACTCTGATATAACATATAAATACTACTATATTTCGACATAACTGACTATGTGTTGCAACTACCAATAATGTGTACTATTTTATAAGTATGCGTGTTTGTGCGAATGTATGGTAAAAGACCAATTACTGTTGCTGCCACGTGTAGTGGATGAGTACGCCCTTTCACGCCGTAGCGTGCCCTTGTACGTCATAGCGTACCGTACGCATCTTTTCAGACAAAGACAACCAAGTTTGCTAGACTTTAATTGAAATGACTTTATCCAATTTGCTGACTTCGACAGTTCCACCCTTTGATAGTGTAATAAACTATCACCCAATCACCGTTTCAAGTTCAGGATTATACAATACTTCTTCACAGACCATGATCTCGGTATCTGGTACCACCCTTTCAGTCTCTTTCTCAGTGTTACTCTTATGAGACCGTTTTCCACACTTCAACACAGTAGGAACACATTTGACAACTAAACCAATTGCTAAGATGACACCCAGTATAAGGAGAAGGAGCTTACCTACACTCGCAATCATTTCCTGTACCCACTTCCCCAGACCGGAGAACCATTTTGCTGGGTTCAACCATGAGAACCAACCCGCCACCTTTTCCCCGACCTCATATAACGAAGAATTATGGCTCTTTCGAAATTCCCATTTCAGCTGCAAAATTTCATCCATCTTCCGGTCTATAACCTCTTTAGGGTCTTCCGTATTATTAGTAATGTACGTGCAACATTTGACACCGAACTGGGTGGCCAGTGTCACACAGTACCCACCAGGGAGTGATAATCCTCCAAAGGATGCCCGCCTATATTCAGAGTACTGGGGGACTGGCATCGTTGGATGCATCTCTCGTCAACTAGGGAGTTGCAGAACTTGCAGATACAATACTCATCAGACAATAGCCCCTCACACTGCCTCCGAGTTCCTGAGCTAGCAGACCTTTTCATAACCCCTGGACCAAGTTTGATAATGGGCTGCTCAGGATATCCTATTAACTTTTCTTCGGCCTCTATTTCATCCGTATCACTCCCAGAACTCTCCTCCATCCTCCATCCTCCTTCACAAAAATAGAATGTCCTAGAAAGAGTAAAAACAAGGAAAATCCTGGAACAAAAGAAAAACAAAAACCGCCACTCCATCGCTGGAAAGATAGTTCTAAGGCAACGTCTCTGGTTCAGGTGTCTCAACTGCAGGCTTTAGGTCTCCCGGAACAGGCTCACAAGTGACAGCTCTATGTCGTCGGTCTGAGTCTTGTCTTGCACTTTCTCCGGATTATGGACTCTCCTGCAGTGGGTGGAATGGACCCAAGTGTCTCTCTCTGCAACCTTCAGTGATGTAGTACTGGTCAGCAGCACTTGGTACGGGCCTTCCCAACGGTCTGTTAAACAACCTGAACGTAAGAAATTGCGGATCATAACATAGTCTCCAGTTTCAACATCATGACAGTTCGTTTCTGGCATACCAGGTGACAGCATTTTTAGTTTTTGTTGTTGTTGTTTCAGCTGTCTACTCATTCTTATAAGATATTGTACAGTCACTTCATTATTACACTTTAAGTCGTCTTGTGGACTCACGATCAAATGAGGTTGTCGTCCGAACAGTATCTCAAAGGGGGACAGATTAAGAGGAGGTCTAGGAGTGGTTCGAATGCTGTGGAGGACCAACGGCAAAGCCTCAGGCCATGCCAACCCAGTTTCAGCCATTATCTTACCTAGTTTGTTCTTGATAGTACCATTTACTCTCTCCACCTTACCACTGGCTTGTGGTCGGTAAGGGGTGTGAAGTCTGCTACTGATTCCCATGAGTTTACACATATTTTGGAAGACATCACCAGTAAAATGGGTACCCCTATCACTTTCAATGATTCTAGGGATACCGAACCTACACACAAAGTCTTGTACAATTTTCTTTGCAGTGAACACAGCAGTATTAGTGGCTGCCGGATATGCTTCTACCCAACCGGAAAACACATCAATACACACTAACACATACTTCAGATTCCTGCACGGTGGTAGCTGGATATAGTCAATTTGTATTACCTGAAAAGGTCCGTCTGTAGGAGGGATGTGGGATGGCTCAGTTGGAATAATTTTCCCAACATTTTTCCTCAAACAAGTAAGACATGACATTGCTTTCTTACCAGCTTGAGAGGAAAATCCGGGAGCACACCAGTATGCTCTCACCAGTTTGCACATACCTTCTTTACCCAGGTGAGTCAGGCCGTGTGCTGCTTCAGCCAGGCTTGGATAGTATGTTCGGGGAGCTACAGGCTTACCTTGTCCATCCCTCCAGAGTCCTGAGGACTCTTGACCACATCCCTTTGCCTTCCAGACCGCCTTCTCCTGCAGGGAACACAAATCTTGCATTTCAATTAATTTCTGCGTGTCTAATGTCTGAAAAACCATCATAGTCTCGGTCGATACAGTCATAGGTTGCCCTGCTGCCCATTTAGCAGCTTCGTCTGCCCTGCTGTTGCCCAATGACACTGGGTCTTCTTCAAAGGTATGGGCTTTGCACTTTATGACGGCTACTGTTCTGGGTAACTGTATCGCTGTCAGAAGTCCTTTTATGTGTTGTGAGAGTGCCACTGGTGTACCTGCTGCTGTCGTAAAGTTTCTAAGACGCCAAAGGGCCCCAAAATCATGCACTACCCCGAAGGCGTACCTAGAGTCAGTATATATGTTGGCTGATTTACCCTCTGCCAATTCACACGCTCTCCTTAGTGCTACTAGTTCCGCCACCTGGGCTGAGTGAGGTGGACCAAGGGGTTCAGCTTCTACCACATCCTGATCGTCTACAACAGCGTAACCAGTACATAGCTCTCCTGTCTCTGTCTGTCTATGGCAACTTCCGTCTGTATAAAACGTAAAATCTACATTTTCTAAGGGGGTGTCACGTATGTCGGGCCTTGCAGTAAAGGTCTGATTCAGGTGTTCCATACAGTCATGCGTGTCAGTATTCTTGCCTAACTCATCATCAACCAGGGTCTCCTCACCTCCCACTCTTTGTGTCTCTTGAGACACATACGGAAGGTATGTAGCTGGATTTAGGGTGCTACATCGTTTGATGGTGATGTTTGAGGGTGCCATCAGGGCTAGTTCCCACTTTGTGAATCTAGCTGAAGAAACATGTCTGGTTTGGGCTGAATTTAACAGAGCTGATACAGCATGGGGTGTATAGATGGTTGAATTATGTCCTAATACTACATCCTCGCTCTTACTTACTAGAAGGGCCGTTGCTGCTACACTTCTGAGACATGTTGGGAGTGACCTTGCCACATTGTCTAATTGTGCACTGTAGTATGCTACCGGTCTGCTAGCGTCACCATGTTTCTGTGTGAGGACACCTGCTGCACAGCCATCAGCTTCTGTACAAAATAGCTCAAAAGGCTTTTCATAATCAGGTATTCCCAATGCAGGTGCTCTTGTCAGACTATCTTTAAGATTAAAGAACGCTTGCTCTGACTCTTCTGTGTGTACGACACGTTCTGGTTTTGAGGAAGAGACTAGCTCCTGCAATGGTAATGCTAGAATAGAAAAACCTGGGATCCAGGACCTACAGTATCCACACATCCCCAAGAAAGTACGAATCTGCTTCTGGCTCTGCGGCAGGGTCATGTGTTGTATGGCCTCAATTCTGTCGGTTGTCAGGTGTCTTAGCCCCTTAGTGAGGCAGTGTCCTAAGTATTTGACCTTAGTCTGACATGGCTGTAATTTATCCTTTGCCACCTTGTGCCCTGTTTGTGAAAGATGAAGCAACAACAATTTAGTATCATGTAAACATGACATAAAAGAATCAGAGCACAACAACAAATCGTCCACATATTGAATTAGAACAGACCCATTGTGGGGTTGAAAGGATTGCAAACAGTCATGTAAGGCTTGGGAGAAAATACTGGGGCTGTCAATGAACCCCTGGGGTAGTCTGGTCCATGTGTATTGCACTCCCCTGTAGGAGAATGCAAAAAGGTATTGGCAGTCAGGGTGAAGAGGGACTGAAAAGAAAGCAGAACATAGATCAATGACAGTAAAATGACTGGCAGACGGTGGAATCTGCATGAGGATGACAGCTGGATTCGGCACTACGGGGAATTGGCTCTCAACAACTTTGTTAATTCCCCTTAAGTCCTGGACTAATCTATAGCCCCTCCCCCCACTCTTCTTCACAGGGAAAATGGGACTATTTGCTGTACTGGCTGTACGAATTAAAATCCCTTGTTGTAACAGCCTCTCAATAACAGGATATACCCCTAGTTCCACCTCCGGTTTTAATGGATACTGTGGGATTTTTGGAGCTATCCTACCACTTTTTAGATTGACCATGACAGGGGCTACGTTTGCCATCAGTCCAGTGTCCTGTCCATCTCTGGTCCATAGGGAACCTGGTATTTCCAGCAACATCCCCTTTACTTGAGATGGACTTTGTTCTATAACAGGAGAGTGTAACATTAACCTTGGAGGGGTGTCCAATATGTCCTGTACCTCATGTGCAACCTTCTCGGGTATATCTAGGAACACACCATCTGAAGTACAGTATATGACACATCCCATTTTACATAACAAGTCTCTCCCTAGCAAGTTAGTAGGAGCCGCTGCAGCCAAGAGAAACGAATGCTTAGTATGCAGAGGCCCGATAGTAACTTCGGCGGGTTTAGTTAGAGGATAATGTAACACTTTTCCCGTCACCCCCATAGCTGGAATAGTTTTGCTGGTCACCTGTAGATTGAAAGGAGAGGTTATCACAGATCGGGCCGCCCCTGTATCTACAAGAAAAGTTTGTTTCCTGCCAGCTATGTCAACTATCATTGTTGGTTCTTCACTCTGACTCTCAGTTAACCTCACTGGCTGTAGACTACAGGTATGACCTGACCCCTAGCGCTGACTATTGATTTCCCGCGCAGCATTTGCTGCCGTAATATGCGCGGGTAGATGTGAGTCTTCTAGTCTATGTGAATCCTTTCTTGGAGGATATCTATGTGACCCACCCCTATGTGTATTGGGTCTTTCTTTATTACAATCTCTCCTGTAATGTCCTTCCTCGTTACAGTTGAAACACCTGATCACTTTAGGTTTCCTGTTATATGGGTTGTATGCTGGTGGTCGTGTATGCACCCCTTCTAGAGCCTGTATACTTACCGTCATTAACCTATCACTTTTCTCTTCCCTTTTTCTAAAAAGGTTCTTGTCATGCTCCACAGCAGACTCCCTAAGGAAGTCTACCGTGACGCCTCTCCAATTAGGTAATGTGGTTTGTACTCTCGTCTTTAAATTTTCCCTAAGGCCATCCATCAGTACCCCTACAGCTACCTCTCTGTGATGTGGGTCCTCACTTATGTTGGATATCCCAGTAAATCGTGCAATCGCTGTTATAGCTCTAGCAAAGTAATCTGAGGCAGTTTCACTATCTTTTTGTTTAATGGTGAAAATCTTACTCCAATTTACTACTACTGGAAAACAGATGGCTAAGTGTTTGACAATTTGTTCTATATTCCGTTGGTTAATCTCATCAGTCAGGGTGTCATCTTCCTCCAACAAACAATCTCCAATAAATTTTTGTATGTTAGTATTGGGAGGAAGACACGCCCTCAACACTACCCGCCAATCCTTACTGGTTGGTTCATGAGCATTCCCTAAGTCTTTAACAAATTTCTGACATTTAGCTAACTCTTTTCTAGGATCTGGGAATTCAGTCATAATGGAACGTAATTCTGATCTAGTCCAGGGACAATGCATTGTAACATTTCTTAAAGGAACTATACCATCCTTATCTGGTTTCCCATTGGGAACTGATATTGTGCGGACCGGGAACACACCCTCTGGTACACTAACTTCAGGGGACGCTACAGGATTTACAGGCCCTAGATTTAGAACACTTTCACTCCTAGTGATCACGCTACTCTCACCTATCTCAGCCATTTTCTCATACTTGCGCTGAGCCTCTAGTACATTAACAGCATGGGCAATGGCCGAAATCACAGTGGGTTCATCTTCGTTTTCAGATACACTTGATTGAAACTGATTTAAAACAGGGTACAACTTAGTAATTTTTCTATTTTCAGTTTTAACAACGGCTGTACTTACCCCTCCCGCCACATAAGGTGGCGGGGGCGCGCTTGCACTGAGTTCGCCACGCTTCTCAATGGTTACATCCGCCTTGCGCGCGCTTTTCGCCACGCCTATTTCCGGTTTGTATTCGCTGCTCTGCCACGTGTTACCTTCCATTTGCCACAATTTTAAACAATCATTATGTCTATTTCTCTTTTTCGTTGACTTGATCAACCATATTTTATCTTTTACAGTATTCAGTACCTCTGCATTAAAACTCCCTATTGTTGGGAAAGGCCTATCACAAGCTTTGGTCATCCCGACCCACGTGTCACAATATACAGTTGCATATGCACCATACTTCTTACACATGAGAAACCTCGCTGAACCAATAGGGCCTTCCTTAGGCAGTATACTGACCATCTCTAGCGTATGCTTAGCACCCATGTTGAACAATATACCTTCTACCCGGAACACAGACACACCGCAATGCTCTGTTCCTTCCGGCCAAATGTGAAATACAGACACACCGCAATGCTCTGTTCTTTCCACCTAATAATTTCAACTCTGTTGCTATACTCACCGCTAGAGATCTATAATCCTCGGTGAACGTATTTCCTTTAGCCGCGCTCACTCGCTTTTCCCTAATACAGAAATATCACTGTGGGCCCCAAGGGCTATCAGCTCCTCGATACCCTGGCTAAACCACAAAATCTGCTGAGTTTATTATCGCTGGGAGCACAAAGTCGATACAATCAACCTGCCTTTCCAGTATAATTCCTCCTAGCTGCTTCACCAATTCGCACTAACGGTGCGACCGGATCGCACTGCCTACCAATACTAATTATTAGCAAACCTTGCGATCTATTGGTAGCGCTTTTGCGAAAACTTCGTTTTCGCATTCGGTATACCTGCCCTGTATACCGTCCTTCAGTTGGGCAATCCGCCTCGTCAGACAGCAACTGAGCACCTCAACAATAAAACAGTGTATCTACGTTACAACATCACACACTATACACCTTTTCTGCGCAGAAAATCAAAAGTTCCCAACAATAGTAATAATGTCTCAGAGGCTTTCACAAGTAATTATACTATGCATGTATAATAACTATCAAAACGATTGTTTAACCACGTGGCAAGTTTACCGGAAGTTCGCGTACGCACAGCAGGAAGTACACATACGCTAAACAATGCAATACAGTTAAAACGCACAATGACAGAAAAAAGAAACAGTTTTCTCTTTTGTCCCTAGGTTCTAGTTAGCGTGCCCTAGATAATGCAAAACGGACATTCGGTTTCACAACACAGAGTAAAATTCAGGTTTTGAACACCATGCGTTCTTACCCGTTTATGACGCGTCTCCACCCTTTGTTGAGGAACCGAAATCCGTTGGTCTTGCGTATCATCGGCAACGAAACCTCCAAAGCTCACGAGCCCCCAAATTGTTATGTGCGTACTGTCGCTAACCAATAACGATTGTCGAACCTCGATTTGTGTTTCCAACGCACAAAGATTTATTCGCAATAAGTGGAAAAAAATATGCTCAAGCGATGTAATAGTAAATACAGCCATTACTTAACGCAGGCGCTCTGGATCCAGTGCAGTCATTCAATCTTGAAGTCTGGGGACAAGAAGTCTGCACTCTGGATCACAAGCTGCTGCTTATATACACAATCAAGTACAGTAATACAATGAAGATGGTATGGCTTGCATCTATTGGTCCGGGTCTCAGGAATGTCCAAGGGGTCGTCAATCATTGGCTGGTTCATCCTAAGGAATCCAAAGGAGGGGGTCATCTCTGCAGGGGGTATGCTCTGCTCTTCCCGCCAGAATTCCTTGGTCTTAAGTAGTTCATAATTCCCTATCATTCATAACTTGCGTATGCACTCTGCGATTCCCTCGCAGAGCGCACCAAACAGTAGGATATGTAACAAGGTTCATTATGATACCACTCATGATGTTATTCCTTTAACCCGTTCTGTGTATTTCACTAATATGCATGTAACTCTGATATAACATATAAATACTACTATATTTCGACATAACTGACTATGTGTTGCAACTACCAATAATGTGTACTATTTTATAAGTATGCGTGTTTGTGCGAATGTATGGTAAAAGACCAATTACTGTTGCTGCCACGTGTAGTGGATGAGTACGCCCTTTCACGCCGTAGCGTGCCCTTGTACGTCATAGCGTACCGTACGCATCTTTTCAGACAAAGACAACCAAGTTTGCTAGACTTTAATTGAAATGACTTTATCCAATTTGCTGACTTCGACACTTAACAGAGCTAACATTGTGGGACTAACGGCTATTCTAATGAAATGTCCTGTCTTCTCAAGGCTTTTGCCACTTTTATGAAGCGGAACAGTAGTGAACGGGGGCTTAGCATATCTGAAACTGCTGCATAGGAAATGCTGGGTGTATTTAGGGGAGGTGGGTATACCATATGTGTCAGATAATTATTTGGTTAATACATGTAGTCAATGCATAAAAATACTAACCTGACTGCCCTGTTTTGCTGGGGGAATTACATTTAATGTTTTGTTTGAATACATATTGATCAGCTGTTACTCTAGAATATACTTTTTCTTTAAGTATGTTAGATTAACAAGACTAGAGCGAACACTATTTTTTTTGTCACCTTGACAGATCTTCTCTCCGAATGTGGTCTTTGTTGCAGGATATTGTAATGTGGTCTATAGGCTTAATGCATGTTGAATGTAGCAGATCATTAGTGAAGACAGAATGTAAATCTGGGGCAAGGAGAGCTGACTGCTGCACAATGCAGATAATGACTGAGAAATGGAGGGTGTCAATTAATTAGGCGTCGTTAGTGAGAAGAGGTCTTATTGCAAATCAGATAACTATTTATGCACTCTATGTAACCTTGCTGTAAACTCTGAAGATTATTATAATGACTATATTTGCACAAAATGAAATGTTTCTCTAGGTCCCCTCCTTGTTGTAGCACTTTTGTGAAGTCATTTGTACAGTATATATTTCTTTCTAAATAAATCCATTTTACAAACATGAAACATAATGAGCAATGTATAGACTCTTAACAGTTATTAGTTCCTAACAATTTGCTAATATGACTGTGTACACAATGGCATAGAGTGTAGAGTGGAGCTCTGCAGGAGGGATGCAACAATGTTTATTACAAGGAAAGCCAGCTCGTGAGATTATGAAGTTAATAAATATTTCAAGCCATCAATATTATTTTAATTAATATATTTCTACATATCCAGATATTGGGAATGCTTTGGACTTGGTGCTATCCAAATAATGAATTTTTACATAATTGATAATGTTCCAAACACCAAGTTCTCAAAGTGGGTGTGTTGGCGATATAATTTATTTATTATTTATATTGACAGGTGTATTATATGCTTATCAGACAACTATGAAAAGGTCACCAACCATATTTTATTGTAAGTTATAAGATGATATCCGCTGTCACTCATAGTCCAGTACCTGTGGTAAATGCTGTTTTCACTTTTCCAAGAATCTTTTATATATGCTGATTGCTTGGAGACTCCTGGGATACTCTGTGCTTTCTGCAGCACTATTGTATTTGTAGTTCAGTTTACAAAAGAGAGAATGTCGCATGTCGTGCAGAGCTCTATACTGTAATGTCTATTTATTAAATGCAATAAAACCACACAAAGCAGACAACTTGGACCTCAAGAAGATCAGCATTGAATAACAGGAGAAGTGAAGACGGACCATAGGTAGCAAATCATATTGGGAGCAGTGGAAACCATAAATGGGAGTCTTAGCCTAAAAGAGACTATGACAGTGTGGTTTTAAAATGAACTAAATGGTACCCCCTGTCCATACCTCCTCATCAGCTCTAATAGTTTGATTTCTGAGCGAGTATGCCGAGATGAGAATAACTAATTTCCTACATCATCATCATCATCATCATCATTTATTTATATAGCGCCAACATATTCCGTAGCGCTTTACAATTGGGGACAAACGTAATAAACTAATAAACAAACTGGGTAAAACAGACAAAGAGGTGAGAAGGCCCTGCTCGCAAGCTTACAATCTATGGGACAATGGGAGATTGACACATGAGGTTAAGTATACATTTTGCATCTTGGCCCAGTCAGACTGCAAAGGTAAGGTGACTCATAAACTAAATGATCCTGTCACACAACAATGTTGGTCCGGGGGTAGTTGTCTTGTGTGAAATTGTGTAACAGGCTAAAGGTAGTGAGGTTAAGATGGTGGTTGAGGAATATTATAAGCTTGTCTGAATAGGTAGGTTTTCAGAGAACGCTTGAAAGTTTGTAGAACAGAGGAGAGTCTTATTGTGCGAGGGAGAGAGTTCCATAGAGTGGGTGCAGCCCGAAAAAAGTCCTGTAACCAGGAATGGGAGGATGTAATGAGGGTGGATGAGAGACGCAGATCTTTTGCAGAACAGAGTTGCCAAGTTGGGAGATATTTTGAGACAAGAGAGGAGATGTATGTTGGTGCAGCTTTGTTGATGGCCTTGTAGGTTAGTAAAAGTATTTTATATTGGATTCGGTAGAAGACAGGCAGCCAAGTGTAGAGACATACAGAGTGATTCAACAGAGGAATAGCTATTTGCAAGGAAAATCAGTCTTGCCGAAGCATGCAAAATAGATTTTAGGGGTTTGAGTCTGTTTTTGGGAAGACCAGTAAGGAGGGAATTGCAATAGTCAATGCAGGAGATGATTAGTGCATGAATTAAGGTTTTAGCAGTGTCTTGTGTGAGATATGTGCGGATTCTGGAAATGTTCTTTAGATGTATGTAACATGATTTAGATATAGAGTCAATGTGGGGAACAAAGGATAGGCGTGAATCAAGGATTACACCTAGGCAGCGAGCTTGTGGGGTGGGATTTATGGTCATGTTATCAACAGAGATAGAAATGTCAGGTATGCACTTGTTGGCGGGTGGGAATATTATTAACTCTGTTTTAGAAAGATTAAGTTTGAGTTGACGAGAGGACATCCAAGATGAAATGGCAGAAAGACAGTCAGTTACACGGGACAACACAGATGTCGAGATATCAGGAGAGGATAGATAGATTTGGGTATCATCCGCATAGAGATGATACTGAAAGCCAAAGGAACTTATTAGATTTCCAAGAGAAGCGGTATAGATAGAGAACAGCAGAGGACCTAGCACCGAGCCTTGTGGTACTCCAACTGATAGAGGAAGCGGAGCAGAGGTGGCTCCAGAGAAATTAACAGTGAAAGAGCGATTAGAGAGGTAAGATGAGAACCAGGATAGAACTGTGTCTTGAAGACCTAGGGATTGCAGCGTTTGTATGAGAAGAGAGTGGTCAACGGTGTCAAATGCAGCCGAGAGATCAAGGAGAATTAGGAGAGAGTAATGGCGTTCAGTCTTAGCAGTGATCAGATCATTAACGACCTTGGTCAGCGCAGTCTCTGTGGAGTGTTGAGAACGAAAGCCAGACTGAAGAGGATCCAACAGGTTGTTTGCGGAAAGAAAGCATGTGAGGCGAGTGTAGGCAAGTCTCTCTAGAAGCTTGGAGGGGCAAGGGAGCTGAGAGATGGGACGGTAATTTGAGAGAGAGTTTGGGTCGGAGTTTTGTTTTTTTAGAATAGGAGTAATCACTGCATGCTTGTATAGTGATGGAAAGATGCCAGTAGAGAGTGAGAGATTACAGATTTGAGTTAGAGGTGAAATGAGCACAGAAGACAGGGATCTACCAATTTGCGAGGGAATAGGATCAAGAGGACAAGAGGTAGAGTAGGAAGATAAGAAGAGCGTAGAAATTTCCTCTTCATTTGTGGGGTCAAATGAAGAAAGGGTGTCAGAGGGTAGTGGGAAGGAAATGAGCTGATGGCTTGTTGAGGAAGAGGATACCATTTCTAGTCTGATCTTGTCAATCTTGTCCTTGAAGTAGGAAGCAAGATCCTGAGCACTGATAGTAGATGGAGGGTTCGGGGTGGGAGGATTGAGAAGATGATTAAATGTATTGAAAAGGCGTTTGGGGTTAGAAGCCTGAGCATAGATAAGAGATTGAAAGTATGTTTGTTTTGCAGTGTCCAGAACATTTCGATAGGAGTGGTAGACAGAAGTATATGTGAAGAAGTCATTAGAGCTTCGAGATTTACGCCAGTGACGTTCTGCTTTACGGGACAGTTTTTGAAGATTTCGTGTTGCTTTGGTGTGCCACGGTTGACATCGAAGTCGACGTGTAGTATGAAGTGTCGCTGGAGCCACTTGATCAAGGGCCGTTGCTAAGGTTAGGTGAAAATGAGGTACTGCCATCTCAGGGGATGAGAATGTAGAGATAGGGGAGAGAAGGTGTTGGAGAGAGGTGGAAAATTGTTGAAGATTAATAGAATTAAGATTTCTACGAGTATGAGGAGGCTTGGTTGAGTTAGACAGTAGAGAGGTTAGAGCAGTGGGGGTGAGAGTGTAGCTGATAAGGTGATGATCCGAGAGGGGGAAGGGTGTATTAATAAAATTAGAAACTGAGCATAGTCTAGAGAAAACAAGATCAAGGCAGTGGCCATCCTTATGAGTAGATGATTCAATCCACTGGGAGAGGTCAAGTGAGGATGTTAGAGAGAGTAGTTTGGAAGCAGCTTTGGAAGGTGGGTTATCAATGGGGATGTTGAAGTCACCCATGATGATGGTGGGGATGTCTGAAGATAAGAAGTGAGGGAGCCATGCAGAGAAATCCTCAATAAATTGTTGGTGTACTCCAGGGGGACGATAGATCACCACAACACGTAGGGAGAATGGATTAAAAATGCGAATAGCATGTACTTCAAAAGATGTGAACGTGAGTGATGGGACATTTGGTAGAACTGTGTATGTGCACTGTGGGGAGAGAAGTAGTCCAACCCCACCTCCTTGTCTGCCTTCAGGTCTGGAGGTGTGGGTGAGATGGAGGCCACCATGTGAAAGTGCTGCAGGAGAGGCAGTGTCTGATTGCATGAGCCATGTTTCTGTTATTGCCAGAAGGTTGAGGTTTTTTGAGAGGAAGAGATCATGAACGGAGGTAAGTTTGTTACAAACAGAGCGTGCATTCCAAAGGGCACATTTAAAGGACTTGGGAAGAGAGGGGAGACAGGTGATGTGTTTGAGGTTTGCTATAGAACGGTAGTGTTCTGATGTATGTGTGTGTGAGGAGTGTGGGGGACCTGGATTAGGTGATATATCACCAGCTAATAGAAGCAGAGTGAGTGAAAGATAGGCAAGGGGATTGTAAGATGTGTGGCCTTTTATTTTCTGGCGACAGATGGAGGCTGTACTTGTTAGAGATAATAAATAGGATAACAGTTCATGGGTGTTAAATAGAGGTGAGTGGAGTAATGCAGGTGCAATATGAACAAATTTGTGTGTTGGTGGAGGGGTGAAAGATGACACAGTCCTAAAGATCATGCCATGAAATGAGACTAAGAAAAGCAATTTGTGAAACATTGTGATAAAAGGGGTAAAAGCAAAAAGCAAGGGTATTTTAAGAATTACCTCTTAGCAGTCTTCCATATAAATAGACAAGTAGTGCAGAAATAGGCTGTGGCAGATGCAGCTTATTGCTGGGAGTAAAATTAAGTCAAATGTAGTCCAATGTTTGGCCAACTGTGTTGTCTAACTGTGCATTTTCGTCCACTTTGTGAGAAAATCCCACTTAGTGTAGAAATCACACACGTCTAACCCCACATACGTCTCCCCATAGAATAGAATGCATATATTCATAAGCTTTGCCCCCCACCCCCATTTTAGTTGATTGTTTTATTAGTGATTACAATACCCTTCTTTTTCATAAATATACTAATATTTTGTTGTAGTTCTCCTCTCTTTCCAACTGTGAGATCAGGCCTACAGTGTCTAATAACTACTGTTAATGTGCCAATTACAATACAGTTTTTCATAAAAAATTAGATGCATTGAACGGTCATCTCATTTCTAAAAAAATACAGCAATAATTCTGTTGAAATCCTGATTGACTTAAATGCAGTTGTATATAGGGACTGGCCATATCAGGGATAGCTTTGCTGATATTATTATTATTATTATCATTTATTTGTTAGGCACCACAAGGTATCTGCAGCGCCGCACACAGTACTAACAGTAGACTATACAGGGTGAAACCATACAGAACAATGAACAAAAAGTACCAATACTTCAAAAACTCCGGCTAGTCATATGCAGTAAAGACGGAGCGGAAGAACAGGTATGGAGACAGGAGGGGAGGGGGCCCTGCTCATACAAGCTTACATCCTAAGGGAGGGTAAACAGACCAGGCACAAGAGAAGCCAGTTGAGGCAAGAGGAGAGAAGGGAAGATGAGCTAAAGGGAGGAGATTGGGGTTAAGTAGATGGTTGGTAGGCTTTGAGGAAGAGGTGAGTTTTGAGTGCACGTTTGAAGGAGGACAGAGTAGGAGAGAGACGGATGGAACGAGGGAGGTCGTTCCAGAGAAGGGGGGCTGCACGGGAAAAGTCTTGGATTCTGGAGTGGGAAGAGGTGATAAGGGTGGAGGAGAAGCGGCGGTCGTTGCCCAGGTTAAGATATATGATAATATATTCCTGCTTTGGTATGGGTCTGGTCATTTTAAAATAGCTATATAACATCTGAAATGCGTCAAGTTCCTTTAAAGACCCTCAACCTATATAATATAAAAATTATCATAAATGGTTACTGGAAATTTGTTTTATTGATAGCTGGTCTATTGGTCCATGCTCCATCTTTTGCAAGATACGTAATTTTAAATGTCCACTCAGCACAAGACCGGTCCATTGTGCATATACTGAGGGCAGGTAGTTGAGTCAAGTAGAGTGGAGTAAGTTAGAAAGCTAGTGCATACACCTGCAAGTCATTTATTCACTTACACCAGACTCTTCGTAGAGAATGAAGAAGGGGGAGCACAGGAGAGTGATATCAGCTGACAGCTCCCACACCAGCATCATGTGATGAAGGATCAGAGTAAAGCTGTACACAATGGAACAAGCAGCGGAGAACTAAAACTACAGTAGAGCAGATTTTGTGCTTATTTTGTGTATATTGAAAATGTCACAGTTGCACTTCTCTTGGTTCTGTATGCTGGGTGCAATTCTTAGAATATTTCTTCGTTGAGTATCTCCCTTTATTCTGAGATGAGATTTGCTGGGTTTCGCTGGATATAAGCTCCCCCATAAAAAAAATTAATATTTTTTTTATTCTATTTTTTTTTTTTTTTTTTACACAAAAGAAAAAGTCTGGGCTTTCAGTTCCATGTCTAGCCAGGTCACGAATGCACATATATCCTCAGACTGGTCCAGTGAAGCGGTAAGTTAACCGTTCGACTCCAGGCCGGTATTGCCGAGGCAGCTTAATAGTGCTCAGCTTCCCACTGTGATTTATTATTAGTTTAATTACTTTTTTTATATGTCAGATTAGGAGTGAATCAGCCTTATTGCCGCATATTAATACATAAACCTCTTTGTTTTCCATTAATGGTAATGGCAAATGATGACACGTATGAGGATAAATGAAAACTAAACAATGGGCTCTTATTAGCAGCAGTACACCTACCATTAAGAGTTAACTTCCCATTAAGTTTATAGCAACCAATGGGAGTCGTAAGCCAGTTTGAAATAGGAGTGTAGACAGGAAGTCTGTCTCTTTCGGTTGGATTTCTCACCCACCCTTTCCCTTTCTCTGATGTTTTGAATGGTATTGATGTTTGAAAATTAACCGAGTTTTTTCTCCAAATTTAGAGGAAGCACAGTTGGCGGGAAAGCAGTGCTGAACAGTGGTTAATACATGGCGCAATAGTACATTAGGCCGCAGATTCACCTTCCCCTTCTACCCTGTCTCTCTCAGGGACACTTGTGAATGTGCCTGGGATATCGCTTGTAGAAGCATGCCTTTATTGAGGCCAGGAGGAGGGGAAATTTGATGCCATCAAAGTAGCACTGGGGATTCAGGGCTAGCTGGCCAACCCCAGTTTTCGTAGGCTCGCACTGACAGGTATCTGTCCTGCACTTGCTTTCGTTGCCACCCCTTTTACGTTTAAATAAATAAACTGTGACCTTAATTTCGCCAATCTATACATGTGTCTGTATCTTTATTTTAGCTCATAGATAAGGTACAGTGGATATCTTGGGGGGAAGTTTTGAGACGGTGTATGGTTGGTGTATAGGCCCTAGGTGTTTATTAGAACTTTGGACCTGAAGGGTTTGTCCTTTTATTATTTTCATATGCTAAGTGGTGAAAATTATTATGATAAGGTGGGGCATTCTGATATTGGGCAGCACGGTGGCTAAGTGGTTAGCACTTCTGCCTTACAGCACTTGGTTCATGAGTTCAATTCCCGACCTTGGCCTTATCTGTGAGGAGTTTCTATGTTCTCCCTGTGTTTGCGTGGGATTCCTCCGGGTGCTCCAGTTTCTTCCCACACTCCAAAAACATACTAGTAGGTTAATTGGCTGTTAACAAATTGACCCTAGTCTGTGTGTGTGTGTGTTAGGAAATTTAGACTGTAAGCCCAATGGGACAGGGACTGATGAGAATGAGTTCTCTGTACAGCGCTGCAGAATCAGTGGCGCTATATAAATAAATGGTTATGATGGCAACAGACCCAAATCATCTGTACGTGATTTTTAATTTGTTTTTTTTACCTTTCTTTTCAACTCAGTGTGTTCCCATAACATTATCATTGCTACATTATACATTTCAGTTCAACTCATTAAATCAAATATCAGTTTACCTATAGCATCTAGTTAAAAGCTACCAATAGCACATATCAGCAGTCTTCATAATTTTAGACACAATGCTTTTAATATATCATGCAATACTTCACAACATCTATCTAGCAATTCAAGAAGAACCATACATTTCTATATTATCCCCTCATATTCATCAGCTTCTTTGTTACAAGTTGTCAGGAGCATACTTTAGGGATCGCGATATATTAAAAAGCAAAACGAATTTCAATGCCACAAAATCTCAATTTCAAATCATTATCCTGCTTCATATTATGTCCACAGGATGCATGTGAATCATAAACATTATGGCCACTACTGAATTAATCCCAAATAGGATTTCTCTCTCTCCAAGGTGCCTGACAGAGAGGAGAGAATCCTGCTGACTTTGATTTATGATCCTCACATTAAATAAGTGATATTATCTTCCCTACCCACAGACCTACAGTTTTATTATATCAATCCTGACAAAATCTTATAATAAAGAGATTTTTGATGGGCTATTAAAAGTGGTGGAGAAGAGATTAAATAAGGTTTTATAGGGAAAGAGGAGATCTTTATTAACCACTTCTCTGTGGGTCCTGATATAACAGCAATGTACCAGGAGCTGAAGGATGATATTATGTGGTGTACAGTAGGGGGTAGCCTGCCTTATGGCATTTTAGGGAGTGAGTGCATTGCTGCTGTTTTTGTTTGTGAGGAATCTTAGGCATTACATATAATAATTTTTGATTATCATTAATTTTTGAAAGGTCAACTCATAGTATTACCTGCTAATACTTTAGGACCCCACCCTTCATTAATGTAATCTTTTCCACGTTCTACTAAAATACTACTCAGTTTAGCTTCATTTATGTCTTAAATTAATCATTAGATTGAGAGACATTGCGGTTATCTTTATTACTTCATCATCATCATTATCATCATCTATTCATATAGCGCCAACAAATTCCATAGCGCTTTACAATTGGGGACACACATAGCAATTACTTGTATCGTTAAGAACTTTTTCACATTGAATCACTTTTATTGCACTTTTCAAATGCTAATAAAAGCATGAAAAGTGCATTAAAAAGAAAGTCAAATATGAGTCATTGGGGCTGTGCTGACCATTGCATTCTAAAATGGGAAAAAAATATAGAATTTCTAGCGCTATTTGTGTTGTGAACATAATCAACTCATTAAATAGTGAATGAATGAATACTTATATAAAGTGAGCAAAGTCACCTGGATCTTCTTCAATCAACAATGATGGTGTTCCAATTAATGCTGAGTAACCAATGTGGACCGTATATAGAAAAAAAACAAATAAAACAACATAGCGTAATTCAGTATAAATACTTTCTCAAAATTCATAAATTTTCTTTATATTGTAAAACACAAATTGCATTTTTGCCAGTGAAATATTTTCTTCAATTATCCCTTTATAAGGAGTGCACTTACTAAACACAAATGTGATAAATACCGTATATAAATATATAGGATGAATTCAGTGCTGCTGTGATCTTCTACCTTCACCACCTCTTACCCATTTAAGTTGTATTTACAAAAAAAAGAAGAAAAAAGAAGAAAAAAAGCATTGTATGCAAATTCTTTAGCAGTTTCTTCCTTATAAATATGTTGAATAATAATAAGTGCAATTTTAAATGTCCACTTAGCACAAGACCGGTCCATTGTACACGTACTGAGGGCAGGTAGTTAAGTCAAGTAGTGTGAAGTAATTAAAAAGCTACTGCTGAAACTCATGCATTCACCTGCAAGTCATTTATTCACTTACACCAGACACTTTGGAGAGAATGAAGAAGGGGGAGCACAGGAGAGTGAAATCAGCTGACAGCTTCCACACCAGCGTCATGTGATGAAGGATCAGAGTAAAGCTGTACACAATGGAACAAGCAGCGGCAGGGCCGTCTTTCCCATTGGGCACAATGGGCAGGTGCCCGGGGGCCCTGTAGCCCAGGGGGGCCCGTCGGAGGCAGCAAAAAAAAAAAACACCTGGAAAAAAAAAAAAGACAATACTTACCTTGCGGTCAGCTGGCGATCCGGCTCCCTCCATGGTCTCCTCCTCTGTACCTCGCTCGCAGTGCATGTCGGGCGTGACGTCATCACGCCCGCCCGACATTCATTGCAGAGCGCGACGGAGAGGAGACCATGGAGGGAGCCGGATCGCCAGCTGACCGCAAGGTAAGTATTGTCTTTTTTTTTTTTCCAGGTTTTTTTTTTTTTGCTGCCTCCGACGGGCCCCCCTGGGCTGCATGGCCCATATATATAATCTTTTTTTTTTTTTTGTATATACAGGGGCCCCGGTGCACTGCTGTGCGCGGGGGCCCAAGATGTTCTTAAGAGGGCCCTTAGCAACGGAGAAGTAAAAACGACAGTAGTGCAGATTTTGTGTATATTGATAACGTCAGAGTTGCACTTCTCTTGGTTCTGTATGCTGGGTGTAATTCTTAGAAGCTTTCTTCATTGAGTATCTCCCTTTATACTGAGATGAGATTCGCTGGGTTTTTCATGTTTCATTTGAAACATGAAAAATAAAACAATATCTAGTGTGATATCATTTAAATATGTTTTAATACACCACAAATAAAACCAAGCATAAAAATAATAATAACAAAATACTTCTTGGGCATAATGAAATACAGGTGGATTCCTACCAGATTGAAAAGATGTTAAGCATGATACATAACTTTGTGGTTCCCAGGATATTCACAAAGTTGTATCCTTCAGATGGTAAACCAACCTTGGTGGTAGTATAGCTTTATGCCTTCTGAAGTCTCCAGGCCTTCTCAACCAACGCGTTTCAACCTTTTAGTTTAGGCCTTTTTCAAGGATCTAAAATGTGTTTGCATCTAACATGAAATAATTAGAGATGTTTGCAGACCCCAGTGGTTTGGTTTTGGTTCTAAAACCATCTTTGTGTTTCGGTTTTGGTAAAAAATCCTCATGGGTTTTGGTTTTGGATCTGTATTTAATTAGAAATTGTGAAAACTAGGTAAAATCATGTGAATTTTGAGCTGCTTTTGTGCTCACATTACTATTTACAATAATTTACAGTCTTTTGCAATCTATTTTCTAATGATCTCTTCACAACTGTCAAAATTTTCATCAATTTTGGCCAGAGGCTGCAGCAAGCTGGCTGGTTTAAATTAGTGACAGAGCAGCGGCACAAATACATGGCAGTTTAATAAAAGATATAACCCCTATGAAACATAGTGGCACAGCAGCATGCATAAAGCGTGGAATTCCACTTCGTTATTGTTTCTTGCTTCAGTTGGTGGCTTGACAGGTCATTTTTGGGAAGCTGCAGCAATGATCTACAATGCCGAAACTGCCCAAAGATTTTATGGGCCACACACACACAGCATCTCCTGCACCAATTTATCATTTTTAAATATATTCTGCACCACCAGGTTTATTGTGGTACGTGTTGAAATTTATCAAGGCATAATGGACACACAATGTTCGCTCCTTTATAGCTAATGAGGAATTTTGAGGAGAGTCTTAACTGTGTGAGCCATTTTGCTATCACATTCCTGAGTTTTTCCAACAGATTGACACCGGTATGTTTCTTTGTGAAAGCAGCAATTCAAAGTTCAACTTGTCTGGAGGATAAACAAACAAGTTTTAAGCAATGCATGCTACAATCCTTATGAAATATAGTGGCTGAAAGGATGGCCAGTTTAGACAAGTAGATAGACGATTATATTGAAAGGGACCGCGCTAGCTCACTTTGTGTAGGTTGCAGCCTGTGGGAGAAATGTGAGGGGTTTGTCCCAATCCCCAATTAGTTTAGATCAAAGGTACTCCCTGGCGCAATGATATGGGTATTGGATGTTAGAGAGGGATATGTAGGTATACCATGACTTAAGGATGCAATTGAAACAGTGGGAAAGATCATGCAGAACATTTAATAGTAATAATAAAACAACATAGTTTCCAGTATACTGGGTTAGAATTGATAAAACACAGCACAGTACGGTTATAGGATCCCCTTATAACCTTAAAATACACATTACCATATGTGTCTTAAATATTAAGTAGCACAACAATATACATCTTGTTTTTAAGAGCATATAAATCGCAGATTTGTGGCCAAACATAGAGCCATATTACAAAATGGACCGGGGTTACTTTCTTGGGTAACTACCTCTGAAAAAGTCCCGCACCCCTCATCCAAAAACGTCCTCTGCTGTAAAAGGCAATATGGTCGGTAGGGTATAAAGATGAAATCCAATAGAACGGACTGTGTAGTGAAATAATGCACTTTAATACTGTGTCTGGCTGATAGGCAATAATGTCCGTATGCTTATAATCCTTTGCCAGAAATAAAGTGTCTTTCAAACGCTGCTGGAGAGACTAACCTTTGTCAGATAGTTGCCTGGAAAAGACTCAGGTCCTCTGGTCTCCGTCTCTCGCTATGCCGCTGCAGCTGTTGCTCCCAAGTTCTCTGTGAGTGAGGTCCTGTACGGCCGTAACAGGTCCTTGCAGGAGTATGGTGTCCAAAGAGGTTTTGTGTATGCGCGCGCTCTTACCGGCGTTTTGTCCGCACAGTACTTGAAATAATAGTGTGGGTTGTATAGAGTGCAGTTTGATGTTCCGGAATAATGTTCCAATATTGAACCTACACGTTTCACCTATTAAGGCTTCGTCAGAAAACAATTAGTGTTGGTTGGACTTTTGGGTTACGACCTACATGTATATAGGGTAAGGCGCCGCCCACATCAGCATTCTATTTGCTGCTCGTTCTTGATTGGCACCTCTTAAGGCAGGTTCTGTTGCTAGTTCCTTAATGCCAAATCTCCCATCAGATAGACGAAGGTGGGCTGCACAAAGAAGAAATATTTTTTTGCATTTTACGTTTTTCGCTTTGCTTTAAAACCTACATGTCAAATATTTCCTTTAAAATATAAAATTTCATTAAGCAGAATGCCTACAAAATAATAAACTATACAGTGCTTAAAACATATTAACAGCTAGTGATAAAGCGAGATAAAGGGTGTAAATGTTATGAGAATATCATCCGTGTACAAGGAAAGCTTCTATTCTCCTGAGTCAGCTCGTCTGCCTTTGATATTGTGGTTATTGCGGACCTAGATACCAGTGGCTCCATCAAGAGAGTAAAAAGGAGAGGAGACAATGGGCAGGCTTGTCTGGTGCCGCTCTCAATAGGGAAAGAAACCGAGACAACATTTCTTTGAGACTACCTCTCATAAAGGGCCTGGAAACCCTATCAAATGTATTTTCAACAGCTAGAGACACCACCAGAATAGGGGTAGAATGTTTATTAGCTGTAGAAATCAAGTTTAGTGCCCGCCTCATGTTATTCGCAGCCTTGCGGCCCAGGATAAAGCCCACTTGATAAGGATGAACCAATGTGGGGATCAGAGGGGTTCTGGGGCAGAGGTCAGAAGAGATATGTAAGCGTATCCTGATGGCTTTAAGTTAAGACCAGCAATGTGTCATTATTAAGGCATGTACACAAAGGCATTCATTTCTGGTTACCATAATGTGGTTACCTTTTCTATGACTCCAGTTTGTCTCTATTTTAAAAACACAACATAAAAACCATGTGGGTTTTTTAGTAGGGTCGGGCTGGCAAATTTTAGCCCGAGGAGACGAGACTTGGCTCAGCATCCTATTAGGAACATTTTAAAGGAAAATAAATACATGTAGCCCAGTGACCCAGCCCAAGGTCGCCCACTATAGGATCGGCCTGGGAGGCATATGCCCCCCTGCCCCCAGTCTAGTCATCCCCTGTTCTTTATCAAAATAGCAGATTTGTCTACGATGTACCCCTATTTCGTCAACAGCCACAAGACCACCATCTCATTGGCTTGGTCATACTGGTTAGTGGTTATGAGGTTGCCTCCAAGCAGCTAGGAATAGCCAGCGAGCGGAACACAATGCTTTTATATTACGACCCGATAACAAAATTTTCGCCAGCCACAAAAGCCCAGAATTTGATTTGATGAACCGGCTGACCCAGTTTTCATTCTGTCACAGAGAAACTGAAGACACCGAACACCACTCAGAGAAAACGTTAACTGCTTGGTCTCACTGCTCCATATTTGAAGCAAGAATGACGGTGCTGCGGAAGTGTTCCAGACTGTAACTTCTGTTTCATTGTCGGCTGCAGCCAGTCCACACTGAAGGAACAGCCATACAGCAGCTGTGTTCTTTCACAGAAGGATATTTTGGCCATGTCTGCTGCTCTGTGCAAACTGATTATTGCTACATTTTTCAAATCTGATGTAATGTTGGCATAGAGGGAGACCATATCCACACAGGAAGCTTGTAAGAGTCTATTTATACAAAATACACCATCCAATGCAAGTTCACACTTCTCAGTGCTCCTGCATACCACTATCTTGTAGCCACATTGTATCTCATGGCCATTAATTTGGGAGATCAATAGCTCTGCAAGGTGACCGGCGTAGTAGCGTGTGTAGTTAAGTGGATGGTACAATGGAATTTTCTAGGGACTGAAATACTTTTTATTTAAGTTCCTGGTACAATTAGGAATTGTTGTTCAGGAGAAATGGAATCCGGATGGAGTTTGGTATCGTGGACATATGACTTCAACTAATCAGCTACAACCTGATGCATTGATGATAGAAATTGGACGCACATTCAATGCTAACATAGCTGTCATAGATTTAGTGATCCACTGTGCAACAGGATGCTGACTACCATACTTGGTTCATCTTTCAAAGGTTTGCTTCACATAACAATGTGTAAAACTATACTTACTATTCTTGGTCTGTATAGATGTATCACCCCCACCAGCAGCAGCTGTACTGTGCAAGGATATTTATTGGGAATCATGGATTGTATCAGGGAAGTCAGTTGGAATTGGAAATTTGGATGCTGCACTATGTACTAATAATGAGGAGGCTGATGATGAAGGTATTGATGGTGAAGATTGCATGAGGTGTCTAGACGTTCATCTGCTAGGTGATACTGGCTTTCTTGCTGCTATACACAATTCTCCATGTTTTGAAAAACTGCTTAAATGAACTCACTGCAAATGACAAAAAAATTAGTAGATGCTTATCAATGTCCCTACCTCTACTTGTTGTGCCATAACAAAGGCTACAGATGCCTTGACAAATGTTGTCTGGGTTGAGATAAAAATATTTCCAAACACAAGATGTGCTTATTTTTGTCCTGGCATGACAATGCACTTATCATGGGCATGAGTTGATACCACTTGTGACTGCCTTACTTCACCACAATCATCATCCACCACATTATCTTGTTCAAGTACAGGCCATTAATTATGTGTACCAGCAGTAACAGGACCCCTACTAGCAAAAAGTTAGCATAGTCTGAGCCACTTTTCGCGCCACTGCGGGTGGTGTATGGAATGTTATATATTTTAAATTTTTTAGGACAAATCACCACAATTATCAGAAACTTCTCTCTTAATATCTACATCAAGATCTGATGTTTTCTTTGAAATTGACAGTGTTTTGATTTTGAGTACACTTTCTTACACTTTGTTGCCACATGACCTTTTTCACTAGTAGAGGTCAAAAAATTACTACTAATGTCAGTGCTGGTATTGGGATGCTTCTGATCTGTAGACTGATCCATGGTTGACAAGAGGAGTAATGCTATTTGAAGTTGGAGCTACTTCTAGCTGCCACCGCACCAGGTGAACGCCCAATGAGATAGTGAAAGAAGGCAATGTTACCTTACAAATCGTCTGACCCTGACCCTGACGATTGGCTCTTAACACCCTGTTTTTTGGCCGCTTAGTAAATATGTCACTGATACTGCCCCTCACAGAATGCTTTCAGCTTGAAACATTTGGGATTTTATAAGCAAGAAATATATTTGTTTTTTTGGAGTGTTTTGTCCACATTCAAACAGCACCCTGTTTTTTGTCCACTAAATAGTTCAGATGCCAATTATATACCGCCCCTCACAAAATTGCATTCAGCTTGACACACTTGGGATTTTAAAAGCAATAAATCTATTTTTTTTTTGGGGTGTGCTGCTCAGAATCATACAGCACCCTAATTTTTGTCCACTAAATAGTTCAATAGTCTAGACTATAATAACAACCAGTAGCTACTACTCTTCACACTCTAACACCCAATTGATAAGTACACATTTCTAGCAGTCTGATCTCTAACTAAACTGCAGGAAATTCACAGTTATTGCTATATAAAAAGCTTCTTTCACTGTTCCCAACCCTCTACACAATTTTTTTTTAGCAGAGAATTGCAGCCACCATCCTATCCACATGCGGTCACTTCTAAAATGCCAGGTGAGAACAGGGTGGAGAGCTATACTGTATATAGAAGATATCAATCCAAAACTCGTGAGATCGGACACTTTACCAGAAATTCCGTTTAGACTCAGAACCCAATTTGGCATGTCATGACACGCTCGACTCAATACCCCAAAATTTGGATCTGTCGGAGTTCTTTGAATCTAAACCACACATATCTAGTTATAACACAGCACAATCAATTTCTCATGTAGTAACATATATAATCTGTATAGTAGATTGTATTTGTGAAAGCACAACATATGAAAAGCGCATGGAAAATACATGCGCATCTAAGGCATGTGATAGTTTTCTCTTTTTTTTCTCTTATTCCTGTGCATAGTGTGAAGGAGCCCTCTGAATGGTTATTACATTGGTCTAAGGGCACCTACAAATGAGCTTTTTCACAAAGTGCAAGTGGAGTTTGCAAAATGTGTCTCAAGTAAAGGGTAGGGTAACAGAATGCAGGAACTGACTCGAAGGCATATAAGCACCCAGGTTGTGTTAAAAAAAAAAAGAAAAAGTTGAGCCCTGCTAGAGTTAACATTACTGGGCTACTGGGCCTGTTTTTTCATAGTTGGCCAGCCAATCAGTAAGGGTATTGAGGTATGGCCTGAGGTGGAAAGGTTTTATAATGGTCTCCCATCCAAGCTCCCATCCCCTGTGTCTCTTTCCCCGTCCATTTGGCTCACCCAGCCTGTCAGCGTCTGCATTGGAGCCTGCTAGCAGCATGCCCCACCCCAAATTGATGACAGATCTCTGTATCCTTGTTATATTATGCTGTATTGTTTTTTTCATTGCATGTCATATGTTGTATTCTGCTTTTGATGGTGATACATGGTTTTCTGCTTATCTCATGGCCGTCACCTGTCATCCCGCCTTTCCCCCAATCCTGTGGACCTCGATGAAGGAGGTATGCTGATGCCTTTAGATTGGGAAAAGAAACATAGGTGTAGAGGCCTGCCAAAGTTTTGACTTGGAGTATGTGGGCTTTAAACCGTCCTGAATTGATCAGCCGGTCCCTGCCCCTATTGCACCATGTCCCCTTCTGACTGCTTCTCCCTGCAATAAGATGGGCTTGTGGAATGGCGGTTGATCAGTTGTTTAGAGATTGGGCCTGAGGACCATTGTAATATCATGGAGTGTATAGGCCTTGACCTGCCCTAAATTGGTCATCCGGTCTCTGCCCCTATTGCCCCATGTGCCCTTGAGTTCACTGTGTCTCTGTTACAGCAGCCCTTGGTGTATCGATGTGAGCTCATGGGATGTTGATTCTGTGTTCAATTTTTGCAGGTTCCAGAGAATGGTTGGGGTATCCAGCATCGGGTCGGAGGTTTTGGACACCGGGCTTGGCGGCTTCATCTAGCTCTTGCATGTCTTGGCGGGCTACTCAGTTGGACCTGGAGGAACAACATGCTTTAGGTGAGCCATGCATGGAATCTGGGTTTGATCATGGCACAAAGTGCACTTGGTTCAGGGCCCACTCTGAGCAGGGTATAGTAAATGCCATTACTGTACTATATTTGCTTCTTCTGAAGACTTGGAGCGGGTTCCTGGTGCAGAACATGGTATATGGAGCTCTTGTTGCTGGATGAGTGGGAAGGTAGCTCCCAAAATGTCATGTTGGAGGAGTCCACTGGTCAGTTCGACTCCTTCCTCCAGGGGGTAGGAGGTTGACTAGGAGGCAATTAGCGTTGACTGGTTGGCGGATTAGTGTTTTTTTATTTTATTAGTGTGAGACCGCTCCTGAGATGCACATGAATGGCGTGAAATATACGCCCATGATCCGTCTGAGGTGTGGTGCTGTAGACAAGGGGCCCGACAATGGTTAAGTCAATTGGTTGGATTATCGGTTGGTGTGTTAGGCATCCCTTGTAGAAAGTTAGCCTGGGGTGCTCATATACATCATTAATGCATACGTTACATGGTTTCGAGCATGTACCTGACATCTAGGGGGATGATGTGGTGGATGCATTATGTGGATATTCGTTAACAGCAGTTTGAGATGGATGATGTTTCTTTTGGAACAGGAATGTTAACGTTTGGCTGGCGCTTCCAGAATCCCAGTGTGTGTGTACGGATGGTTGGTCTTTGCCAAGCGGGGCAGAGGGGACAAAACACAATGTTTATAATTAGAGATTAATGTTTTGTTTTGACAGGGGTGGCCATTTTCCTGAGTATTGGATTTCATTTTGAGGCATGCTTGTGAAGCATGCAGAGGGGGGCACCCATGGTATGAGCTCCTAGAGTGGGTGTTTTCCTGGGAGCTAGGGGCTTTCAGTTGCTAGGATTTCAGGGTCTGGGATTGAGCTTTATAGTTAAGTACACTGTTCTTGAAGGAAGCCAAGTTTGGGTGATCTAATTGTTCATATGGGTTTGCCTCAATAAGTCCTGTTCTAAAGTGAACCTGCCAATTGGCAGGTTTCCGTTGGGTATGGGGGGGGGGTCAGTGGTGGCTCACTCCGACATTAAAATTCAGTACACTCTCATGTACAGGCCAGATAGAGTGAGTGCACTTTCCAGTGAGAGGTTTAGATTGTTTTGTGCAGCAGCTGTTTAGGGATCTTGTTGGGCTTTGAGAGGTCATGGTGGTGGCAGACTTCGATTTCTTGGCTCAGAAGCTAGCTTTGGTGGAAAAACAAGTCTCAAGTGTCTTTATTTTTCAGGTAAGTTTACTCTTGAGAAAGGCATTCAGGTAAAAGTTAATGAAACATCAAGTTAATTAACCATTAGGCGACTTAAGAACCAATCTTACCACTTCTAGTTGTATGAAAACCAAGTCTTTTTTGTAGAAATAATGCTGAACACCCTTCTGAAGGGCAAGGAACTCCCCAATAAAACTCTCTTCTTCACACCTTTATTTACTTATATATATGGAAAGAGTATCCTAAAGAAATCCACAGTACAATTCCTCTTGTTTTGTGCAAAGAAGAACTATTAATGAATGAAGGTAAACTGATTTGTTTAAGAAGTGATGAGAAAGTGATCTTGTATGAGAGAATAATATAAATGGCAATGAGCAAATCTCTAGCACAAAGCTGCTGCTTTATATTATGAGTTCCTTTTAGGTAAGAATCATAGTTATGAACAGCATAGTGGCATGGTGGTTAGCATACCTTCTAACCATCCCGATTTAGCTTTGTCCCGATTGGTGGGAACATTGGGGGGAGATTCTGCCCACGCCTGCTCTGCATGGCAGAGACCAACATTGGGGGCTATGGGTTTGCATTGCTGTCACTCTGCGCTGGCTTCATGAGTTCGATTCTGACCAGATTCCTCTCTGTGTGGCGTTTGGATTTCCTCTAGGTGCTCTGGTTTAGATTGTAAGTTCTAGTGGGACAGATACTGATGTGAATGACTACATAACCTCTGCACAGCACTGCATAATATAATTGTCACTCTAATATAAACAGCAAATATAATGTGCATAGAAATATTACATGAGTAAGGTGGCATTGCTAGATTCCTCTAGTCATTGTTAATTGAAACTGCCAGGTGTCCTCCAGATTCCCGCCTCTAGACCTGTATAAACTGTTTTTATGATCCCTGTGAGCTGGCTATTTAGTGTATTAAAAAGTGATATTGTAGAGGTGCACCTGCAGCTGCTGTGCCCAGAAAGAGGGCGAAGAAGACGTGACCCAAGGAAGTGCACGTGAAGAGGGCAAAGAGAGAAGAGATGGGAATCTACTCACCGTTCCTGTGTTCCAAGCGCCGGTGAGTACTTCTCCTCTTCTTTTCCCGCAGGTCCCGGCAGTGGAGGGCGAATGAGCCAATCAGGGCTCACCTCCCCATGCTGGCCAATCGGTGGCCGGATGGGTGAGCCAATCTTGGTCGTTTTAATTATTGGCACCGCAGCGAGCCAATCATCGCTCGCTGCGGCGCAGAGTGACGTCAGCGCGCCATTTTAACATGAGTTCGCCGGCGGAGCAGAAAGAGGACGTCGTGGGACGTCCGGCGTGATCAAGCAAAAAGAAGCCAGCGGAAGTGGCAGGGTGCCCTTGTAAGAGCAAGGAGCTACCCTGCCACGTGAAGACGGTGCCGAAGTCGTCGGAGGGGAGCACTTGTAGGGGCTAGGAGTGCCCCCGCTGAGAAGAAGAAGACAGCAGGGAGCTGCGCGCCGAAGAGGAGAAGAGGCATCGCCGGCTGGGGGGTCTGGAAGACCCAGAGGCGAAGACATTGGCTGGTGTTCCCCGTAGGTAGAGGGAGGAGGTTTAGGGAGTACACCACACCCAGTACTTAGCGAAGTTGCGTTACCCGACTATTAGTTTTGTAGGCTCAGGGCACCTGTTGTTAGCTAGGCTAGTGCCAGTTGTGTGGGTGGTACATTCAAGCCTCACCTGTAGAGTAGAGGGAGGCCGTGTTGTATTCTGTCTTCCACTGGTGACAGAGAGGAGCAGGAGAGCAGGGACTGGAAGTTGGAGTGCCTGGGTGAGTATAGCTCTCTTGATTCCTACTTTTGGTTAGGCTCTCACCAAGGGGCAAGTAGAGAATCCTGCATGGACAGGTAAGTATATTCTCTGCAGTTAGGTCGGGCACAAGGCCCATGGGCACTTTGGGCACTAGGCCCGCTGGTACACTTAGTGGACACTGGGCCCTGGCACAGTTAGTTATAGGTTGGGCATTATCTGGGCACAAAGCCCTAATTAGCTGGGCTTAAAGCCCACAGTTAGAGAGTGGCCTAAGGCCCAATAAGAAGGGCACAAGGCCCTAGTTAGCTGGGCTTAAAGCCCACAGTTAGAGAGGGGCATAAGCCCCAATAAAGAGGGCACAAGGCACTAGTTAGCTGGGTTTAAAGCCCATAGTTAGAGAGTGGCATAAGGCCCAATAAAGAGGGCACAAGGCCCTGTAGTTAGAGTTGGTGAAAGAGCCCTGAGTTAGAACAGGGAGCAAGACACAGAGGTGTAGCGTGAGACTGTAGAGTAATCTCATTCAATAGACCTGAGGTAACAGTTGAGCAGAAGGCTCCTGTTACCGTGTTGCATAATCGGCTGGTTAGCTAGTAGAGGCAAGTCCTTGCATTTTCAATCTACCATATACAGTGGCAACGTGTTATTGAACTTATGTGGTAATATAGCCTTGTGTATTGTGTTTGGTTGTGCTGTGTACATTTCTTTCCAGGTGCAAGACGTCAGGCCCCCATTAAAGGTAGACACTTGTTTCCTTACTACACTCCTGTAATTCTCTGTGGTCTGTGGGGACAAGGGGTTAGTTAGAGCACACACAGTTAGGGTAGGACACACTGTAGTCTTCTGTCCCGTAGGTCACTGGGGTTATGAGGAATTCCTGAGGCAGTGATTGGGCACCTCACTGGCAGTGCAGCACAGCCCTTTGAGTTCCAGTAGTGCGTCCTGTGGTTCCAACTGGGTGTCCAGGGTCCCTGACAGTTCCAGATTTTGATGGTGTTTCCGCTAGGGTGAACGCGACCATCTCGAGTTCCGGCAGTGGCCACTGACGGTTCCGAGCGGAAACCACCACCCCGTGGCACAGTGTTCCAGTGAGCCTCGGTCTGGCAGGTGGCAACTGGTCCTTGGGATTCTGTGAGTGACCCTGTAGTGATAAGATAGTCTTCTTGGTATGACCTGGGTGAGGGCTAGGGTCAACCCTGGAGTAGAAGGTGGACATTGGCTGGTGTTCCCCTTAGGTAGAGGGAGGAGGTTTAGGGAGTACACCACACCCAGTACTTAGCGAAGTTGCGTTACCCGACTATTAGTTTTTGTAGGCTCAGGGCACCTGTTGTTAGCTAGGCTAGTGCCAGTTGTGTGGTTGGTACATTCTAGCCTCACCTGAAGAGTAGAGGGAGGCCAAGTTGTATTCTGTCTTCCACTGGTGACAGAGAGGAGCAGGAGAGCAGGGACTGGAAGTTGGAGTGCCTGGGTGAGTACAGCTCTCTTAATTCCTACTTTTGGTTAGGCTCTCACCAAGGGGTGAGTAGAGTGTTTGGGAAGAGACTGTTACCAGTCACAAATACTTGTAGTCCCGCGCCCTTGGCAAAAGCAAAGCGAGGTGACGGCAGGTGGAGTAGAGTGAGTGTCTCTGCTCCTTGCTGCAGCCTTGGACAGTCCTTTCTGGTAGGCATGGGTCTTAACCTCTGTTTCTTCCTCGCAAAGTACGAACGCTACATAAATAATACCGGAAATGTTCTCATGCAATTGTGAACAGAATGATACTAAACTCGATGTAATTTGTATGTTGTTAACATTATTTAGCCTCTTCACCACTTTATATTTTATATTAACTAAAATAAAATAAATAGATTAAACTTATTTTCATGTTGTTATTTGCAATAATAATTATTCAATTGCATATTAATCTCATTGCAATTGATTGTAGTGTACTAAAAATATCAAATACCACCTTCATCCAAAACTTGATGGATTTATTTGTACACTGAACTTTAAAGTTGATTTAGAACATGCCCTACCCCAACTATAAATCTGGGATTACATTTTAACTTTAGCTTTACTTTCCTTAATGAATCAGGCCTAGGAAGTTTCCTACTGAAATCTGGGCATTGCTGACTCACAGCACTGGGGTCATGGATTAAATTCTCTGTGAGAAGTTTGTATGTTTTGCATGTGTTTGCCTGGGTTTCCTCCCATACTCCAAAGACATACTGGTAGATTAAGTGGCTGGTATTTGGATTTTGCACAAAATAGTGTGTGTGTGTGTGTGTGTGTGTGTGTGTGTGTGTGTGTGTGTGTCTGTGTTTGTGTGCATGAGTGTGTGCGCATGTGTGCACGTGTGTGTATACTGATGGGAATGTTAAATAATGATTGTAACACATTGGTGCTATATAAAAACTAACTAACTAAATAAATAAATAAATCTTTCATGTCAAATAGTTTTTATAGATAAAAAATCCTGACCCTAGTGCTGACCTGATGTTCCCTTTCTACCCCCTATAACTTGTCTGTCCCCAGTGCTTTTGTTTGCTGCTATATCTGTCCCTCCACAGTTACCGTAGCTTGTAAACTACACTTTGTAATTGTAGGCTATACGTACCAGAATGTCCGGTAGACTTTTGAATCTAGGGCAGATATCTGGGACAACCAGAAGAGCAGGTCATCCATCTGCATCCTGCCCACTTTATAGCGAAGTGGGTGGGACCTGGAACTTCGATGATGAGATTTGCGTACAATTGTGTCATTTTGGCATTTCACCCTGTGACTCGATGCAATTGATGTGAATTGTGGCACCACGCCCACAATATACATGCCCGTTTAAGAGGTTTAAAGAGGCATGTGTTACTATTATGAATATCTGACAAAGAAGTCTGAAGTAATACAGATACAATAAAAGTTGTTCAGTGCAGAGAGACAATATGCAGCCTGTGAGAATTCACAAAACATTACACCCAGTATGGAAGCCTTAGAAATTGTGCATTATCATAGTGAAAATAAACCACCACACTTGCCCCATGATGGTTAAGGAATCTGGAGGTGAGGGATCGGTGCAATGCCCATTCAACTGTTACATCGGCCTCTGCTTTGCTCTTCTGAGCATGCTTGAGAACTGGCACATATCCTGAAACTGAAACAAGAGCTGCACGGGGGCATATCGCCAGACCCTCCCCCAACATTTACTAGGTGTCCCGGAAATTCCATGTTACTCCCCCTTTTATTTCCAGCATGCAGCCCACTCTTTTATGGCGGATACTATAAATGTCAGTAAATGGAGGTTAATTAATGAACTCTTCTTTTAAGTAAAGAAGAAAAGAAGACTAGGACACTCACCTGATTCAGGTTTCCTCAACACTGTTGACAGTGAATTTGAAATATGCTGCATTAGTGGGTATAAGGTCCTGGGTATTTAGGTATTAGGTTTCTGTCGGTTCTTTTCTTTTCTTTTTATCCTTTATATCTCAGGACTAGCCAGTGGCCCGAGTAACTTCACGACTAGCCTGTGGGCTCAGTAAAAGTCAGGATTAGCCTGTGGGCACAATTATTTCAGGTTTAACCTGTGGGGCAAAGTAAATCAGGCATTAGTCATTTGGAGACCAGCCTGGCACTAGACCTGGCACAGTTAAGAGGTAGCCTGTCATTCTGAGACTGTGCCCGGTCTGATCTAATTTTTACATTTAATCTCAGGTGGCCATTGTGTGGTGGTCCCTTACAGTGCTGTATGTATATACGTTTAATATGGCCTTGACCCTCAATCATAAGGCCTCTATTAAAGGTAGGCTTTTGAGGTGATTTTCCCTCAATTTTTTGGCATCTGTTATTGTACCTGTTTTCTGTATTCTGTGTATTGGTGTCTTGGAACTGTGGGTATTCTAGTTAGTGTACTATAGTACATCTAGTGCTTAGAATTAAAGTTATGCAGCATAGTGGTCACTTATTACATTTTATGTCCAGGGCACTGCTGTTCTATTATTGTCAAAGACTGGGTGGTAAATACTAGCCCTCTAGATATGTCTGCGGCTGGGCTGTTATGTGTTGCCCTTTTCTTAGGCGCTGATCCTGGGAGTTACAGATGGCCATCAAGAGGAGGAGGTGACTATCTAGTGAGTATCATCATTCAGTTTTGTCTCTCTCTTGGTGGGGACCTCAGAGCAATGGTGAGTGTGATATTCTGGTGGGATAAATCCCTGTCCTAAATACTTGTAGTCCAGCGCCCAGGCCCAGACCAAATCAAGGAGTCAGCAATAGAAGGAGAGTGCAGGGTCTCTACTTCTGGCTGTCACCTCGGACACCCCTTCCTTCCACTCTGGATTATTGCACTCCAGTAATTGTTATGGTTTCTCCCCTTGACCTAAGTGAAGTGTGGGGAGCTATGCTGGAGAGCTGGTTCGAACAGTAGGTGGACCAATCGTGAACAAGGTAAGAACTGTGTCTGTTGTTTCTCGCAGGCTCTACATATTAAAGGTGTAAGGAGGCAGTTGTGCTTTAAGCCTTTGTATAGGGTTGTTCATCCTATAGACAAGTACACCATTAGTATGCAGGGCATTGTGTCTGTTGAGGAGGAACTGGTGTCTGCGCCTTTTTCAAAGTGAGTGAAGCAGTGGTTACCTGCCAAAGAAAGGACTATATGGGTCTTGCTCTCTAAATTGGCAATCAAATAGCTGTAATATTTTAATTCAGCACCCACATACCCCAGGTACCCAGTCACATATTGACTCAGTATAACCTTTGCTTGGTGCCCCTCGGTGTGATGGAGGCTGGGAACCACTTTCAAAGATTTTCCTGGGTATCATCATCTTCATTGTGGGTGAAGAAAGTACTGCAGAGGAGTTGATAAGGTTAAATATATACTAATATACTTATATGTACTTATTATTACATACTCATGAACTATGCTCCGATAGTGCTCAAAATGCTTTACAGTTTTCAAGAAATTATTTAAGATAAATATATAATTTTTTTACATTCTGTCATTATGATCTGATCACATTAATAGCATTCAAAAGATAGATGAATCTTTGTAATCCAACATCCATTTAGTCCAGCAACACTTTGATTCATCACTCTCTTTCAGTACTGTTTCCTGTTACATATTACAACTTTGACGTTGAAATCAAGTGTTTTAGGCATCATTGTGTATGTTTACAGATTTTCAATGAAAGAATTGAAAGGTGCTCAACTTGCACAGATGAGAAGGACCCTTTAAACAGTAATCAAGGGTAGGTTTAATGATCAGACACAGGAAAAAAAACATGCTTTATCAGAGAACAATGAGAATAATGGAGAGTGTTCAAATGGCTACAAATTACTGTAGTATTACAGAATACATGACAAGTCTTGCAATTGGGATAACATTCGATATATTCTACACCAGTCATTAGAATAATCCTATGAGGAAGTGTAAAAATAGCATTAAAGTCATTTTACAAGTAAAACTGTAACACACCAAAAAGTTCAGCACAAGGGTATGGAGGCAACCTAGTACAATGACAACACTGTGAGCAATGGCCCCTTCCAATAATTTACACCCATTTTAAAAATAGCCTTTTTTTTTAGTACATTTTGTTTAATTTTGGAATGAGAAATACTCTTTATATCAGCAATCACACGATGGAACAAAAATCAACATAGCCAGCAATTGCTTGCTCAACTTTTAAACAAAACAAATAATTTTAACTGAGCGAGCTGCTGAGAGTTTTGGAAAGAGATGAGCTCGCTTTAATGGGAGTCAGAGGCCAAGAACTGCGATTTTAAAGAGGCCTGGGGCCACAATTATATCATGCCTGCTACAGAAGTATTTTAAGGCAGCTGGTGTTCATGTGAGAGGGGCTTCCAATAGAAGTAGGGCATTTGGTATTTTTAAGATCCTAGATAATTAAAGGGATATTGGTATGTGTTGAGAGAGGTTTTACATAGGTTTGTAAAAAACAAAACAAAAAGCAGCTGTTGTTTTTTTTTTAGCAAGGGTATAGAAATTAGTCTTGATGTTTCTTAGACATGTCTAATAGCACTGATAGGGTTAAGTATTGCCCTGTGGCTGCTGTGGTAGCAGCTTGTAATTAAGAGGTTAGCTCCCGATTAATTATGTGTAATTATTGATTTACATGACAGTCAAAATAATTGTCTTCCCTTTTATTACATCAATTCTTCTCCCTCTCATAACCACCCTCCCTATTTCCTTTCCTCCTCCCAGCTCTGATCGCTCTCCTCTGTCTGGTCTCTCTTCTTTGCATCGCATAATATTTATAAAAAAAAGTCTTCCTCTCATATAAATTCTTAGCCCTTCCAGCACAAAACTGGGTCTGATCCTAATAAACTGCTCCCACCTATTGCACACACAAGCTGTTTTACTGCAGTGTCTATATCTTTATTGTTGTTCGCTTATGGGATTTAGTAAAGGGAACAGATATAACCCAAAATTCACCCGCAGGCTTTTCCTGAACTACTCAACAAGAGGATTCTGGGAGATCTGGGGTTGCATAGTTCACAACAATGTCTCTCTAAAGAGTTTTGGTTATAATCTAAAACTCAAAAACTCAGCGGTTTTCTGCTGTTATATTGCATAGGTCATAGGCATAGGGCAGGAGCAGAAATATTGTAGGTAGTACTGCAGTTACTTGGAGAAATCCGAGAAATTATGAGAGAGAATTATATGGAGAGATAAAAAGGAGCTAGCAAGAGCAGTTTTATGAATAGATAAGCAGAGGAGAGGTGACATCTGCAATGGGGCAGCATGTACAGAATTGTTATATAAATAGATAGGAGGAATCAGAGACTTGTTATAAGGAAAGGGATATTTTCAGTATTTTACATTCAGAATTATATTCAAACAACAGAATATAAACATATGCATTTATTTCAAGATCTGGATTTGCACAATTGCATAGGGAATCATATTCAATACATGGTTGAATATATAGTTTTAAGTGGCAAATGTGGCGGAATCAAAGCTTCTATATGATTACAAATTATGGAGAGACAGTGAACGTGTACAGAATCTGTTATATATTTTATGCACATATATGATGAATTATAGAGAGGGCATATAGGAGGAATTATATGAGATATGGGAAGATAATGTAGTTAGTGATAGAAAAGAATGGGGGGGGGGTGTAAGTAAAGCGATGCAAGGGACAATTTTAAAGCGAGAATCAAAGATCATATCTTTTTTTAGATTGTGGTTCTCTGTGTCCATCAAGTGGATAGAAGTGGAATTACAATCACTACACATTAACGAGCATTGTGCAAATTAACAATATACTAGAGATTAGCAAAAAAAATCAAACTGTTAATTGAAATATTCATCTCATTCTGCACTTGGCCATGAAATTTTGCATGTTTGGCTTTAGTGTTTCCAGTCCTACCCCAACCACAACACACAACAGAATGAATTGACCAGCATTGTCTCAGTTGTATTCATAGAGAAGAGCAAAATTGTGGTAAAATTGGAGTTTTGCAGTGGAACAGGTCATTTAATAGAGGTGGGAAATTCCAGCCATACAGCCATGTGGAATGTTTTTCTGCAGTGTATTTGTAAATGTGCTTGTTGTGGATTCAATACTGTAGTCTATGACTAGATCTATAGTCAATACATTCTCTAGTATGGCTGTGATAGGACTGGGAACACTGTGCCAAATAAAGAACTGGAAGATTGTATTACTGGAACTTCTTACCCCTGAAAATGGCCTACTTCACACATTTGGCTTATCTCTAAATACTTCCTCTGGAAGCATTATATGTGAAAAGCACAATAATATTTAATATGTTACCATCCAATTCAGATTATACAAAACTGAGGGAACATTTAAACCTAATAAAGAGCAGGAGTTTGAACTATACTTGCCTACTTTTCAAAGAAGCTGTCCGGGAGAGGTCCGTTGAGGGGGCGAGGTCACTCGAATTGCGTCGTTAGGCCAATGATGTGTTTAGCCCCGGACCCACCCACTTCACCAACGGAGATAGCTGGATGCGGGAGGTTTGCCTGCATTCAAAAATTTGTGAGTTTCCCGGACATTCCGGGAGAGTAGGCAACTATGGGTTGAACTCTCTGCTACATGTGCTTGCAAATTCCCCTGTGAGCTGTTCCCTCTTAGAACTGATTATTCTGTAACATCCTTATTGCATGAAACATGGATAAATAATTATCCTGTCAGCCTGGATTCTTGAGGCCATCAAAAACTATACTCAAACTAAACATTAACTTGTTCCAGATTTATGTCAGAGGCTGGTGGCCTTACAGGTGAAGTGCCATTTATAAACGGCAACTCAATAAGGTTGCTATGCGCACAACCCCATACCTAGAACTCTGCTTTCAATGAAAGCTTGGATTTCAATAAAGCCCTGGAGGAGACAGTCAGTCTGAAGGGCCATAAAAGTAGCAGGTCATGCTGTTTGAATGGATTGAGGCACAGCTGGAATTATTGCAAGGGTTAATCAATAAGAGCAGACATTGCAAGTAGTGCAAGACTGGGAGTTGGGAGATAAGATGGGTGTTACACGATGAGCAATGGGAGGAGGTGAGCAGTGCATGCCCAGCATGGGCAGACAGGTTGCATATAAGCGAATTGCATGCTCACCTCCTCTTCTTTCCCCTAAGTTCAATTGGGAAAAAAACCCTCCTTGCACACAATACATTTAGCAGAGGGGATGGAGGAGGGCTGTAGATAGGAGGTGTTTTCATATGTGCATAACTATGTTATTTACCATTATTTTATTATATTAAAGTGAAAGGGAAAGAAGGTAAAGAATGTCTGAAAAGAAAAGAAAAAGAGATGTATTGACAATGCAAATAAAAAGACTTGAAAAGTTATATTACTTTAGTAATGTTAAAATTATGAGTTGTTCAGCACAACCTCTGTTATGTTTAAGGGGCTTATGTGTGTGTCCCAGTCAAGATGGGGCTGGATGGTGACATGTATATATACACATATAGTTGTATATAATGGATGAACACTGGCAGGGCCGGACTGGCCATCTGGCACTTCTGTCATTGGCCAGAAGGGCCGATGGCTGTATGGGCCAGTCCAGGACCCTGCGCAGCGATCATGTGAGTATTTGTGTACTCACATGATCGTGGCGCCGGAGCTGTGCACAGAAGAGAGAAGAAAGAAGATAGAAGAGAGAAAAGAGTGTGATGAAGGGGGCTAAAGCAGCATGGAGGGCACAGTGCAATCATAAAGGGGCATAGCGTGGTTGTGATGCAGGGGCACAGTGTGATCATAAGGAGGCACAGCGTGGTGATGAAGAAGGGGCAGAGTAATGTGTGTGCGATGGCACAGGGAGCTTTTGGCAATGTAGTGTATGTGAGGTAGATGGTGGCTAATTAATGGGTGCTATTTTGTTTGCGGGGTAATGGTGGGGCAATGTAATAGTGGGGACTATTAATTTAAGATGGGGTGGTTTGGGCGCTATTGAATACGGGGGTGAGTTTGAGGAGAATGAGGTCTCTTTATTAAATGTGACTATAATTTAATGGCAGTGATAGTTGCCGGTAATAGGTATATTTATGAAGTGTAAATACTATTAATTCATTCCTGGGGCTGCTTTAGGAAGGGAAATAGGTTTATTTATTAAATGGGAATACTATTATTTTAATGTTGGGGCTGAAGTGAGGCCTAATTTTAAAACGTGGGTGCTATATTGATTTAACAGCGGTGCTGGTTGGAGTTTTCTAAATCTCATGTACCCATTTTCTTTTCCAAATAGGACCCCCAACATTCCAGGATCCGGACAAGCAGAAACTGATCTAAAGACACCAGCAGCCACAAGTGGTGACAATGACAAGACAGGTAGGAGAGAGCAGGACAGTCTGCCAACTGTCCTGAATTTGGTGGGTGACTGTCCTGCTTAGTCAGGATTTGGTCTGACTGCAAGGACAGTTGGGAAGTATGTCCTACTTCACATTGTACTGCTTGTGAAGGCAGAACTGTCTGCAACAGTAGTGCTCACAGTATTGCCTGTGTATTTGTTGAAAATATGAATAATTACATCATAGGAGACCCCCTGTCTTAAGTGTCTAGGTCTCCCCGAGCATCCAGTTCTGTCAGCAGGAGGAATCTGATAGTTGCTCCCAGTCCCGGGACAGGACACAGCCTGCAGAGCAAGCCGAGGAGCTCTAAGTCACATGAGATTTATTAATCTTGTGAGACTAAGAGTTTCCCTGCTCACTCTACAGGATGTTCCCACCCTGATGGATGTCAGCAGCATCAGAAGCACAGATAAGTACAGTGGACTTGGGTGTTGTAATGTGTTTCTGGGGTGGGGGGGGCGTGATGTGGATGGGGAGGGCCTGATAAATGTAATGTTTTATTATAATGTATGTTGCAATGCCCCATGTTGACCATGCCCCCAACATAATGTTGCCACGCCCTTGGCGGCGCTGCCGCTGCGTAGCGGCACACACTTTCTTCCTGCTCATCGACATAGGTGGGCCTGGATGCTTCAAATGCCAGGGCTGATTTTTAGTCCCAGTCCGGCCCTGAGCACTGGTAATATCTGGCATGAAATACGTGATCTTGTGGGCAAAGTGTTGCTCTGGTGCACTCCTCTTTGAATTGGTGAAAATGAGAAATTTTAAATAAATGGCTATATTAATTTTCTCTCCACCGCTCAGTGTCATGTCTATTACTGTGTGGGTGATTATTGGATGTGTTTTGGGACAGAGAGGAAGATAGTGGGCCTGGTTCATTAAGGAACGTCCGAATCAAGCTTTGGGCATCTCAAAGGTATGTGTTTTTCTGTTGTATCACTTGCACTAGCTACAGGGCAGGTATAAGTGCAGAGTGATTGTGATGACGGTGACATATGTATGCTAGAGCATGTGTTTGCAATCAAGAGGAACTGTAAAAATGCTTTTTATGTACAGTAGACATTAATAACATCCTGATTAATGTGTCTCATGGGAAAAATGGGGGGACGACGACATTTTTTAAAAATATGTTTTTTCATTAATATCTATGTTCTTAACAGGTTACAATTACAGAATACTTTTTTTTACTTCGCTCTTTTAGGACTTTATATTTAACATTTGTATTGGACATGTCCTGCAATTTATTGTCTGTTAGAGCAGAGTGTACCTAGAACCATATTCAACAAGAGACGTAACTTCAAATCCACTTGTAGTGTAATAGAGTTGTGCGTATGCCCGAATTACGTGTGTTTTTTCGTTTTGTTTGTAAAAAAGCAATTTTCGGTTTTTTTTTGCATACTTTAATGTTTCTCTACTGGAGGTCAAATAAATGTTCCTAGGCACCATATCACTGTAGATAGCAATAAAAGGGAATGCTATTGTGCAGCAAATGGGGAAGCCTGGCTACCATTACTGAGCACAGGAAATGTGTGATACCCCAATACTTTGGCAAGCAAGATGGTTATTTGTTAGGGTATGCTTATTGGTTAAAAATAACTATATGAAAGTGTGCTTTTGCTTTTTTTTACCTGTTGTTTCCGTGAATGATTAACTGTAAATTTATGTCACTATTCTATAGAGATGGGCGGGTCCGGTTCCCCGAGAACCGAACCCACCCGAACTTTGGGTATCCAAGTACTCTCCCGCAAGCTCTGAATCCAAATTGAGGCCGAACGTCATCGTGACGTCGTCAGATCTCGGGGCTCGGTTCTCGCGATCCTTCAAGATTATAAATACACGCCTCCACAGCAATCCATCGCCATTTGACAGAGGGAGAGAGCAGGGTGTAGTCACAGGCTGATTAGAGCAGGGACAGAGAATCCAATATTCTTTTTCCAATTGTTGTAACAAATTTCGCTAGAGAAGAGAGGAGGATAGAGGTTTTTCTTCTTTTCAATATTTGGCACTCCCCAGTGCTTTTGGGGTGTCCCCCCTGATTGTGCATAAATATTTCTATCTGTCAAAATTACTATCTGTCAGCAGTATCTACCAACTAATTTTTAGCACTCCCCAGTGCTTTTGGGGTGTCCCCACTAATTGTGCATAAATATTTCTGGCTGTCAAAATTACTATCTGTCAGCAGTATCTACCAAATAATTTTTAGCACTCCCCAGTGCTTTTGGGGTGTCCCTCATTATTGTGCATAAATATCTCTGGCTGTCAAAAGTCCTATTTGTCAGCAGTATCTTACCATATAATTTTTACCACTACAAGTGCTTTGCGCTCAGAATGGATTCAAAGCAGTCCATATATGATCAGAATGAGTAACCAGGTTCTGTCACCAGTCCTGATGTTAGTGTTCCCAGTACGTCATCTGGGCAAGGCGATGTCAAACTACACAGTGTTTCGAAATCAGTCCAAAAAACCAAAACCCCCCAAAAATTTACTATATTGAAGCGAAAAAGAAGTGTTACTGAGCAAGAGTAAAGGGCCAATAAAAAAAAAATTGCCAACATGCCATTCTACACACGCAGTGGCAAAGAGATATTGAGGCCTTCACCTTTGGCTATTAGTGGCAGATCCAAAAATGTTACCGAGCCTACAAGTGGTGCACAACTACTGTTACGCGTCAAAGCCGAGCTGCAAGATAACAGTAAGGCATTAGAGGATAATGTTTGCTCTGAATCAGAAATTACACCAATCCCTGTGGAGAGTCCATCCAACAGTGGGATGTCTAATCGTGAGCATTCTGTTAGTGTACCCATAAAGAAGGGCCCTTTCAGCAGTTCTGCTGATGTGTGCCTGAACAGCCCGAGTGTAGCCGGTGATACACCAAGTGAGGATGACACTTTGTCTTTAGAAGAGGATGTGGGGGAGATTTGGGTATCCGACGATGAGGATCCGGTTGATTGTGTAAGTCCTGCAGCAGTGTGGCACCAGTGGGAGCAGTTCTGGCACGTGAGGTTCCGGTACCAATATGCACTTTCCAAACACAAGCAGAGATGACGCAGGTGGCAGACCACAACAGTTTGACATCTGGGCTGATTTGAAGGATTTGTCAAAAAAATGTGTGACCTTGACCATAACTCCAACCAATCCTACTATTAACATGCAAAGGATGGTGGAGGGCCTATCAGGGATTAAACTGTATTTTTCCTAATTTTCACTAATAATGTTTGGGTGTAATATACACCCAAAGACGAGTGCTCAGTTGCTAAGAGTCATTGATAAAAGAGGAAGACAAGCAGGCTTGTCTGTAGAATTTGCAGGCAAATTGTGCTGTGTTATATAGGTAACACCCAAAGAGAAGAGCTCCATTGCTCCATTGCTAATTGTAATTGCTGAAATAAAAATAATAGGGCTGACAGTCTTGGTCTAAATCTGCAGTTACATTTTATTGTACCATAGCTCACTGCGAAACAGGAGAGGTGGCAGGGTTTAGTGATAATCTTCCTCAAACAATACTAATTCATCCCACCATCATAGAAGTCTGTGTAGTATGATGTAATTGCCGATAATGGCCTTCGAAAAGGAATGACTAGTTGATTTTAGGGCAGAGCTGTCACGATTTTTGGACAATTCTTTTACAGCACAGCAAATATCAAAATGTTGAGCGGACTCATCTGCATCACCACTGGGTGTCTTGGGAAAGCAATTTTTTTTACAACAAGCAGTTGCCAGAGAAAGTGAAGGAGGAGACGTCCCAACAAGATGTTGATAAGTCTAGGATCCTTGCAAAGAAAATTAAGTATTTAATCTACAATTAAAATATAGTTAGCACATTTACTTTGTTTTATTGCACACTATAAATCAAAATGTATTATTAAGGCAATCACTTGACTCAAGCTAACCGTGTCTGCACTTTCTTCACATGTAACTACTTTACTGGACTAAAGTATATTCCCCTCAAATGCTAGTCTTCTTGCAGCTGCTGCATTCTCCTACATGCTGTTGCAGAAACCAGAAATTGACCCTAAATGTTTCTGGACACAAACAGCATCTCCTACATGTCATTTTTAAAAAGTTCTGTAACACCAAGTTGATAGTGTGTGCAAAACAGGAAATGTGATGGAATTCAACCCCGCTGTAATGCTTGACCAATATTGGGGTCGTAATTAGAAATTACATATCCTCAGGAGAGTCCAAGCAGGATTAGCCATCTTTCAATGACATCCCTTAGTTTTTGGAACAGTTTGTCAGCTGTATGCCTCTTACTGAAGCCGCTAATACACAGAGTAGCCTACTTCTCAAAAATGTGACGTACCCGGGTACATGCTGCTACTGTCCATGCTGGGGAAGGCGAATGACCAACCCAGTGGACTTTCACAGTCATATAATCTTTAGTTTGCCCAGTTCCGCTTGTACACATATCTGTGGTTAAGTGTACAGTGGGTAGAATGCCATTTTGTCACCCAATAATTAAATTTTTAGGAACTTTCCGGTACAGGAGAGAATTAGCTTTTCTAGTAAAATGGTATAGTGATGATATTTGCTAACAGGGACAGAACACCTCAATTAAATGTCTTAAACCAACTGTATTAATAGTGGACATTGGATGCAGATCTAACACTAGCATAGTACCCAGGGTGTCTGTGATCCGCTTTGCGACTAGGTGACAGGTTTCATTCTTGCTTCCTCTTGCAGAGGATTGTTTAACTGCCAATTGTTGGTTCAGGGGATATTGATTATGAATGTGTTGGGGGGGAAGATTGCAGGTGCTGGGATGTAGATGAGAGAAGGGAGTTAGATTATGCTAGAATGCTTGTTGGGTTTTTTTTTAACCGAAGTTTCTTATTTTCCCAACAGTTTTCCAAAAACTCGCTGAAAAATGACGAAACATGGATGAGGATCCCAGATGGTTAAGGTCCCTACCTCTACTGAGTGTTGCTTTAAAAACGCTACAAATGGATAGACAACTCTTGCCAGGATTTGTGTAAAAATAATTTCACACATAAGAGGTGGATTTTTGGTCTTATGCCCAGGCATGACAATGGCCTTTTTGTTATCACTGGCAAGAACTGCAGCAATTTTTCTTTTCAAGTGTATGAAAATCATATTGGGACATAGGAGGTGTTCAAAATTGAATAAAAAATAACTGGGAATTAGTGTTACTGAGGTTAATAATAATGTAGCTACAAAATAATACCTAAATTATGTTATTTTAGCACCAATAAATGTAATTTTTTTAACAAATTGCAAAACAAAACCAAACAAAAACAAAACCAAAACCAAAACACGCAAGGGCGGTTTTGCAAAACCAAAACCAAAACACGACGGTAATCCAGATCCAAAACTGAATCCAAAACCAAAACACGGGGGTCATTGACCATCTCTACTATTCTATCATAAGAAAGCTGTAACTATTCTGAAAAAAATGGGTACACAAAGCAGTAAAAAACAATATTTGTTTAAATGACAAAGAACAACTGTGAAATACGGTGTCATCACAAAGGTATGAAATACCTCCAGATGTGAAAGGGTTAATCTCACTAATCAGAAGTAACAAATAATAAAACAAGTCAAATCAAGTCAGATATATTATGTGATTGAGAAAATAAGTTGTATGTCCTCTGGGACTGGGGGAAGTTTGATGGCTGTAAAAAAAAACCTAATATATCAAAGATGCATTCCCACTGCAGGATAATGTGTACTTGTTTACTTTAATTGGATGTTTGCAGAGTCATATAGCTGCAGGGTAGAAGAAGAATAAGTATAGCACTAAATGGAGGCAAGTCGGTCTATGTAATGTGGTGGTCTCCATAATCCTGTAGGTAATGCATCAGTAACAAAATGTATATGCACCCTATCACCTATATATGACATCTCTTGCTTGCGTGTGCACAAAACTTGCACCAGTATGTTGATCTGCACATTTCTAACAGTTTCAGCTCCTTGCACGGAGGCTGAATGACACTCCTATATAAGTGCAGTACATTAAGGGCATGCACATACATTAAACATGCTTCTTTAATATGCATCTTATTTTGCCGTACCAAGTGTAAACTCTGCGCCAACAAGACCCCTGTCCCCACAACATGCAAATTTGTGAGGGCCTCATGCCGTGAATGCAAATAACTTTGAAGTACTTACCAATGCTGTATTTGCAGCAGTTCCAATCCCTGTGTCAGCAACAGGGAGAAGAGAAGGTGCAAACAACGATATTAATTTTTTAACACAGGTGCTCATTGTATGGAGCAATGACTTTATCCATTAACTCCCATGTTATTTATTAGCACAACGCTGTTTGTTTCACAAATCTCCTGCATCTCCGCCTTGATGTCCAGCTGCGCACCTTGCCGGTTAATATGATACAGAAATCTCCGCTCATTTTATCTCACATGTCTATGGGATGTAAGAGAAAATGAGCGTAGATTTCTGTAAAAACTCTGATGCAATGTCTCTGCAGACTGTTCCAGAGACACATTGCGTCCCTTTGCGCCAAAATGTATCTGCCCTTAGGTACCCATTTGTCAATAGGCACCTTTCTCCAGGGATTTTTTTATTGCGGTGATTAAAGAAATCCCTTATCACCATAATTTATCAACAAAATATTGCCAGAGAGCTTCTATGGTAATGGTGGCTTAAGGGTCAACTTACTGCTTTGCTGGGCCAGTCTATGTAGATATGTGCAGAGGTGTATAGTGGAGCCAAAGTGCACGGAGGTGTACAGTGGAGCCAAACTGCAACGCTTTCCCCTCCCGAAATGGCGTGTTCAGCATGTGGGGTCAGGGGAGGGCTGTATCCTTTATGTGGGCGCAAGCTGAAGCGAAAAAACCCCAGCAGGCGCAGTGTTGGACTGGGGCATGAAGAGTACACTTGGGGTATGCTTATGGGACAATGAAGCAGTGTTTGTATATTTTGTTTCTGGAGTCGACTTGTCAGAGTTAGGCTTTCATTTACACTAAAGTGGAAAAAAATAGATAAAAAATTAAAAAAAATCTTTATACATTAAAAACATTTTTATTGAAGGAATAAAGCATTTTCACATAATTACATTATTTTAATCTATTATAAATTATTTTAATGTGACTATTTCTGGCATGTGCTGGAACGGTTTGGTTTAGGACTACTATATTCTGCACCAGCGGCAAGAATGAATTCATGACAACTGTCCTCTATCCTCTGCCCTATTTGCTTTAGCGATTGAGTCCCTGGCCTTTTTAATCTGCAACCATGAGCACATTAGAGGCATTAAGATGGGTGGAGTCACTAACAGCAGATGAAGCGGATGACATGTTGGTCTTTCTTGAGGAACCTGATAGGTCTTTATCTCACCTTTTAGAGTTGACTGAGGACTTTGGTTTATATTCAGGACTCAAGATCAACTGGGACAAATCTGTAGTTTTTCCGATGGGGTGACAAAGTCTGTCAGGTGCTGTGCACTGTCAGTCATTTCTGTTAGAAATGGTCACTAACCCCCGTGTTTTGATTTTGTTTTTAGTTTTGGATCTGGATTACCTTAGTGTTTTGGTTTTGGTTTTGCAAAACCGCCCTTGTGTGTTTTGGTTTTGGTTTGCAATTTTGTTTAAAAATCAATGTTTTTGTGCATAAAATAACCTAATTTAGTGCTCCACCTGTTTCTTGGATAAGTAAGGTAATTCTAAAGCTAATAAAATAGGAAAAAAACAGTTTAATCCCTGGTAGGCCATCCTTAATTCTCCACACAAACCTGGTTGTCTTCCTCTTCATCTTTGCCTATTGGCAATGCAGCCATCGTCTTTGGGTGTATATTACACCCTCCACTTGTAGTTGAATAGAAAAAAAGCAGCCTGCATAGACTGTGGAATTAGAAAGTAAAAATAAATGGACCACGGTAGTTGGTGGCTATCTCTGCCCCCCCCCCCCTCACCCTCCACTTGTAGTTGAATAGAAAAAAAGCAGCCTGCATAGACTGTGGAATTAGAAAGTAAAAATAAATGGACCACGGTAGTTTGGTATCTGTCTGCATCAGACCCCCTCTCCACTAGGAGTAAAATAGTAAACTATTCAGCTGTTAAAGAGTCTAGAATGTAAATAGAAATTGAGAAAGGCAATTTGGTATCTGTCTGCATCATAATCATCAACATCATCATTAGTGCCCTCGTCGCCTACACAAATCTCCCCCTCATCCTCTTCTAATTCAAAAGTGGCATCCTCAATTGGTGTATCACCGACTATACTCGGGCTGTTAAGGCACACATCAGCAGAACTGCTGAAAGGAACCTTCTTTATGGGTACACTGTCAGTAACAGAATGCTCACGATTAGACATACCACTGGTGGATGGACTCTCCACAGGGATTGGTTTCATTTCTGATTCAGAGCATACATTATCCTCTAATGCCTTACTGTTTTCTTGCAGCTCGGCTTTCACGCGTAACAGTACTTGAGCACCACTTGTAGGCTCGGTAACATTTTTTGATCTGCCACTGCGTGTGTGGAATGGCATGTTGGCAATTTTTTTTTTATCAGCACTTAACTTTTCCTCAGTTACACTTCTTTTTCGCTTCAACACGGTAAAAAAATTTTTGGTGTGTGTTTTTTGGACTGATTTCAAAAGACTGTGTAGTTTGACATCACCTTTCCCAGATGACGTACTGGGTACACTACCATCAGGACTGGTGACAGAACCTGGTTGCTCATTCTGCTCATATGTGGACTGCTTTGAATCCATTCTGAGCCCAAAGCACTTGTATTGCTAAAAATTATTTGGTAGATACTGCTGACAAATATGACTTTTAACAGCCAGAAATATTTATGCAAAATAATGGGGGACACCCCAAAAGCACTGGGGAGTGCTAAAAATTATTTGGTAGATAATGCTGACAAATATGACTTTTGACAGCCAGAAATGTTAATATAAAATAATGGGGGACACCCAAAAAGCACTTTGAGTGCCAAATATTGAAAAAAAAAAACCTCATCTATCCTCCTCTCTTCTCTAGCGATTTTTGTTAGCACAATTGGAATCAGAATATTGTATTCTCTGTCCCTGCTCTAATCAGCCTGTGACTACACCCTGCTCTCTCCCTCTGTGAAATTGCGATGGATTGCTGTGGAGACAGGTATTTATAATCTTCAAGTATCGCGAGAACTGAGCCCCGAGATCTGACGACGTCACAATGACGTTCGGCCTCGATTTGGATTCCGAGCGGGCGGTACTCGGATACCCAAAGTTCGGGTGGGTTCAGTTCTCGAGGAAGCGAGCTCGCCCATCTCTAATTTCTATGGACCAATAGGTTTAAATATTTAGGTACCTGGGTTACAGCCCATGCATCAGAATATGTTGCTCTAAATATTGACCCAATAACAGAATATTTAAAGACCAAAAGCCATGCATGGCGTAAACTGCCTGTCATGGTTAATGATAGGATCAACCTAATATAAATGGTGATCCAACCGAAGTACTTATACCCAGCACTCCCCAGTGTATCTACCATTGAAGGTTTTACAAAACATTAATAAACATCTAATTTCACTGATCTGGAGTGGTAAGAGAACTAGAGTGTGCTTTAACACATTATGTAGAACCAACAATTAAGGAGGACTGGCCCTGCCCAATCTTAGAATTTATTATCTTGCTTCCCAGCTTAAGCTGGGTACACACTACACTATTTTAATCCAATAATCAGCTCAAACTGCCGACATACGACCGCTCGTTCAAAAGTCGGGTCAGTGTGTACAGTTACACGATGGTCAAAAGTCTGCCCAAGTGGACGATTCTCGCCTCATTTGGTTGGTCGTATTGTTTAATATTTTCGTTCCAATCTTGTTTCCGCTGTGTATGAACTTCCGACGGATTCACCACAATCCCCTGATACTTCCTCGACCTGGGGGGCGTGTGTATGTAAATTTTTGATGTCAATCACATTCCCACGTGGTGGGGAATCCGCACATCACTGTGTTTTGTATCGATGTGTATTGCACCTGTCTGGCTGTAGACTGTTACACGTGTAGAAAGCACGTGGGTTATTACCCTTTGGATGTATGTTGGCATTCATTTTTCATTTATCCTCTATAAAGTTTCAAAACTATGAAAGTTATGAAAGCCATAATAACCTTTATTACATAATGGATATGCCCCAATATGTCTGAAATACTCAAAATAAACCACACAGTGTGAATGCAAAACTTTTATTGCTGGTAAAAGCAATAGAAACGTTCAACTTCTCCAGTACAATTTGAAAAGTGAAAAAAAAGTAGCATTACAGTGCAATGGTGGTACTGGTTTGTGGCACAACAGTTGCAAACAGCATATACATATCATCGAAAGTATTATCAAGGATTTTGATTTTTCTCTTAATGTTCTCAATATTGTCTTTCATTTTTTGCAAATGATCGTAGAGCTCGGCGACATTTTCTTACCTCTTCCGAACGTTCGTCTGATATGACGATGGTATCTATGAAGTAAGAAAATACAAAGGTTTTACCATTTCGCTTCTATCTGTACTAAAGTTAATACGAGTTTTAATCCAAGACCTGACATGTGCTCACCTTGCACGCTGCTCGAGATAACTTTATGTTGTGGTCCCTCGGACACATTTATTTTTTCGCTTTTTATCACAGGTGCATTTACATCAGTGGTATCTACAGTGGCCTTGTCACCGTTAATTCTTGCTTCTGACAAAACAATAATCATACGTTTGCCTTGGTTCTAGCGACAGTAGAATGAAATACATTAAGTCCTTCAAACAGGTACATTACACGACTACACGTGGTACTCACTTTTTTTTATGTTTTTACGGATTCGCTCCAGTCTCCAAGCTTCTTTATTTTTAAGGTCCGACCACCTCTTCTGGACTTGGAATTTATTTCTTTTCTTTCCAAGTTTTTCCTTCAGTAATCGCAGTAGTTTTTGCATTATCAATTCCTTTCTATTATTCACTTTTCTGTACTTTAGTTTTTGACAGTCGTAGTCGTATTGGTCCAGTATTTTGACCATCATCTCCATCTCTCTAGGGCTTATTGACTTTGCTCTTTTACCTGCAGTACATTCTTCTTGAGCATCTCCAACCCCCTCTGTAACTTTTCCTACATTTGTTGGCCCTTCCAGCACAATTTGTGCCTGCGTCTCCGTCTCCATTGCTTCCACCCCCACTAACACCTTCTCTTTATTCTCCATCTTCTCACGTTCCTCGGCGCCAGACAGGCTCCTCTATAATTTTATACACTCTGACAGTCTGTAATTAAATATACACCTTTCATGGGTCATATTTCTTTGCGGGTACGGTTTTAATACATTCCCATGCAATGCAAAGGCGTCATCTGCCACAAAGACAAAATTTAATCCATATTTAGTGCTGCTCCGCAATGAAAGGTTTAGGGCATTGTTTTTTAGTTCGTTATGGAAGGCAGTATGCTCCAATGCACCACTATCTGAGACTCTTCCATTTTTCCCAATGTCCACAAACAGGAATTCATAGTTCGCATCCACGATGGCCATTAAAATTATGCTGAAAAACCCTTTGCAGTTGTAGTAGAAAGATCCACTGTTTGATGGTGGCATGATTCGGACATGTTTGCCATCAATAGCACCACTGCAATTTGGGAAATTCCATAGTCTCTCAAAGTCTTCCGCTATCACTTTCCAGTCTGCTTCGCTCGATGGAAACTGAAACATAACGATGTGTACAAAGTTTACATTTGAACATGCATGCAATTGCATCCCCTCATTCGTTTACTCTTTTGCAGCCTGCACTACTGTCTGATGCTCTCCTGCTGGAAGTTGAAGACCCGGATGCTACAACTATTTATCCCACTCCACGTGAAGCAGGCTAACTGCAGACAGGCAAGATGCGACCCAAGGTGATACACCAGCAAAAATAAATCAGAAGAGAAAGAGACGCAGAATACATGAAATACCAGAAAGTGATGCACTAGCACAAAGGATGCTTGATTGCGCTAACAGTCTACTAACACCAAGAAAGGAACAGGACACATTTGAGTTACTCGCATCAACATTAGCTAGCAAAATGAGAAGTAGTAGCAAGCGCATACAAACTGAAATGGAGCGGCTGCTGTGGGACGTCATGTGTAGGGCTTCCACTGAAGATTTGTGGCCGGAAACACATGTCTTTCCTCAACTAACCATAGACACCAACAAGCATACACATTTCAGACCATGGGTGGACAAAGCGGCATGTCTCAACCTTGTATGACATCCACGCCATTACCATCAGTAAGGATGCCACATTACGTTGGGGACACACCTGGTATGAACACAAGCAAAATTTTACACTACCAACATTTATAAACTGTTGCGCTGGTCCTAACAATCTTTGATTTGCACATTTCAAGTTAAATGTATTTTTACTACGTTAAATATGTTAATTTGTAAAATTATATTTTTAAAATAAATAAATAAATACTGTTGCTTTTCACAAACCTTCATATACTGGTCACTGAGAACTTCAATGATAGCATCACAGGTGTCAGGAATTATCATGCCAAGAGCTTGAGGTGAAATAGTCGTGCTGTATTTCAGATCTGCCAGTGTTCTCCCTGTTGCCAAAAAACGTAGGGTTGCCACTAGTCTTTGCTCTGGCTGTATGGGTCTCCTTAAATGGGTGTTCTCCCTCTGGATGAGAGGGGTTACAAGTTGGAACAGTTCCTGAAAAGTTGAATCATTCATACGGAGAAAATTCTTGAAATCATTGGGGTTGTTGTCCCGTATCTCCTGCAGCAGGGGCATATGGCAGAACGTGTCTCTCCTCTTGAACCACTCTTTGCTCCAACAAGATCTATTCTTTCTCCTTCTTTCTCGTCGGTTCCGTACCATCATTCTTCTTGCCACAGTAAGCATGAGAAGTGCGGCTGCTTGTTCTTGTTTTGTAGCCATTGTACGTTTACAAATGAGAATGAATGAAGGAACAGTGTAGTCTTCTGTTTTTAATCTGTTTTGGGAGTTAACTATAGTGCAGAGTCCGACCCTTTATGCTAATGTCTCCGGTATCTCGTACATTTCCCCGCAAATGTCGCTGCAGTGTGTACGAAATTAAAATCATTGCTCACGACAACATGGCTGTAAAAAGTCGCTAAAGGGACGTCCGCTCTTCCGTTTATCATCCTAAACAAGGCTAGTGTGTATGCAGTCCATGGACCGAGCGATCGGACCATCGATCGCATTTAAAATTGCTCGGCATAAAAAGTTGGTCAAAATTTCTGTAGTGTGTACCCAGCTTTACACATTTGGTCTCCTGGTTGTGCGATATACAGAACACCACTCTCAGACACTTCTTGGACGAGCAGATGGACCCCTCCCTTGGAGCTTTGCATGTTTTGTTATCTAAGCACAGACCTAGTGAAGTGGTCCCTATAATACGACAGACATCAATTATTTGGGGATGTCACATGCTCTTATGGGGGAGGTGAAGGGTTAGACCCGGACACTCCCTTATGGTTCAATACTGGTTTCAGGAAGCTGATTGGGTTGGAGGGTTCAGTGCTGTGGAAGGATGCAGGAATTCACACCATTTTTTCAAATATATATAGAAAATCAATTAGCTACATATGAACAATTGAAAGCGACCATCCCTTTACCCAACAATCAGTTCTTCCTGTATCTGCAGCTGAGACATGCACTGAATGCCCAGTTTCCTGAGGGTTTGCTTCATATGTCAGATTCTCCGATTAAAAATATATTATGATCTGTAGGGTCATATAAGACTATTTCTGTGCTCTATGGCTTTTTAGTGCCTCAGGTGTCCCCAATAGGATTAGAGTATTCAGTACAAAGATAACCGCACCAAGTTTGTCAATAAAGTCAAATATTCAATAACCCCAATTTTATTGAACATATATTAGTTCCTCAATTAGTCAATTATCACAACTAAAGGGTGCACCCTTGCTATAGACGATCCTAGTGCTACTATAGAAACAGACACTACCGTGTGCCTTTGCAACATAGTAACGCTAGCCTTACTTAGGCATATACGGTCATCTATACCCATCAGTATGAATCACAGAGAGCAACTATATAACAAATTATAACAATAAAACGGCGAGCCACACTAACTACAGCTCAAACAGATTGATTTATTGATTCCTCTAGATGACTCTCGGTGAACATAGAGAGCAGTTAATGCATCTCCTTATATGAAATTTGGGTTATAATTAGGAGTCAGCATATGACTACTTTATAGCGTACTGTGACAATCATACATATTAAAAGGCCTTATTGAATATGGTCTTAATTTAAATTATTTTCACCCTTGCAGATAATCCCTTGTGAATAGAGAGACCATTTAACCTATAAGTGCAGTAATTGTCTTTATTCTGCCATAGACGATTCAAACATATCATTGCGCACCATCGTGTATCTTTGTAACATAGTAACGCTGACTTTATTTAGGCATTCACGGTCACTTATACTTACCAGTATGAATCATAGAGAGCCATCATATAATAGATAGTGTGTATTACTAAGGTTTATCATTACTCTATACCATCCATAGTATTAACTATATATTATTGGGGTCTATTCTCATTAAGATCCCAGGGATGAAGGAGTAACCTATTACCACAGCAGCTTAATATTGTTATATCAATACTTATTACTAATAAAATTAAGTGAGAATACAAGCGACATTGCAGCTGTAACTGCAATTTTATTTTCACTCCCCTCACTTTGTATCTATTTTAAATTTTCGCTAGTTGTATCAAAATTTTTTAATGAATACCAATTAAATGTAAATTTTATACTCTATACCCTGGAGTGCCCCTATATACACTCTCTTTCTCTTTGTTCAATATTCCCAAGAGGATTAGATCTGCTCACAATAAAATGGGAAGCCGATCTAGGGGTTATTTCTGATGAGGAGTGGAAAATAGTGTTTTAAGTTTCAGCAGATCCAATTTTACATGGTACACAGAGTACACTTAACACCAGCCGAGACGCATGCAATGAGTCTGCAAACTTATTCGGAGTGCCCCAGGTGCAGTATCACTGAGGGCACTTTTTGACATCTTTTATGGTCAGTTGTCCAGTTTTTCTGGAGCCAAATATGAGACTGCACTTCCTACACACTACCTATGACCCCTTTGTTATGCCCTAAGATCTGTTTGGCATTACACTAAAAGAAAATGTAAGTAACCCACTCTTCAAATACATATTTACCTTAGCCTCCCTAGCTAAGGTTATTATAGCTAGGGGATGGATGGCGACTGAACCACCTAGTGTACCTCACTGGGTCAATCTAGTTATTGAAGTATGGAGGCATGAACGGTTCATGTATGAAAGTAGAAAAGCCATACATATATACCATAAGATATGGCACCACTGGTATAAATCATGTTATGTTATCCACCCTCATCAGGATGATATGCTGGATTTGGGGAATCACCAGGTGGATGGCTAGCTCTCAGCCCTATGCAGCTTCAATAAATTTAACCTGGAGTGCAATAAAAATACTATGATGGTATCATCAACCTTAATGTTCACAAGATATTACTGTATAATGTTTATAGCAACATAGGCAGGGATAGATGTTTATTTAAATCGGATGTTAGATATTCAAATTTTAATCTGTCATCTGTTAACAGAATAGAAAAAGGCGGTACAAATACCATCATAACACTAGTGCAATTCGGTTGGAGAAGCCTTCACCCGGCAAATGTTACCACAGCCAGGCCATAGCAGGGTATAGAGCAACAATTATTAAAATCAGAACTTTGTGCTTACCTGTCATCCTCAGGCTCATCCACAGTGCTTCTGACCAGCAGTCAGCTGGACTCCATCGACTTCAACAGGAGGGATGAGAGTGTAGACGTGGAAGGTGGAAGTGTGAGAAGGTGAAGGGAGACACAAAGAGAAATAAAGGACAGACACCCACAATACAGAGACAGGGACACACAACTACAAAGGGTGAACAACAAAAAGAGACAGAAGAGAAGACAGAGGTGCAGATACACAATTATAGATAGACACACAAAGAGGGAGGAAGGCACAGGCAAACACACAAATAGGTGACACAGATGCACACACAAAGGGGGACAGAGGCACACATAGGGCAGATAGGTACACATACAGAAAGAAAAACACAATGGTAGAGATGGAGGTAACAGAGACATACACTGAGGGGAGGAAATAATATAGACAGGTATAACAAAGAGGGAAAAGTAGAGGTGTTCAGGAAACAAGAACCCGTGGAGGAGGAGCAGAGGTCAGGGGACGCACAAGTGCACAAGAATAGGCTGGGATAGGGCCTGATTAAGGGTTCAGTCCAACCTAGGCTAATATGCTCATATTAAATATGTAAATTTAAATTGACATTGGTATGAACCAGTGCTACTGAAGGTAAAGATGTGGAGGGGGATGTCATGCCTGCATCTGTAGCCATGCTTGTCTCTCCTTCTTGCTTATTTTCAAGTGCTTACTCAAGGATGACTCATTGTCTTCACCATTTGTAGCCTCTATATGTGGAATAGGAAGTAAGCAGCCAGTGTGTGACATGACAGCTTCATTTCAGCGTCATCCTCATGGTCTGTTAGAAAGGGAAAAAAACACAGGTGTCAAATTTGGTGACATCATTGGCATCGTGAAGTGCCATCTTCAATCTTTGTAATTTTCTGCAAATGCAAGTGTCTGCTGAGCGCATTTTACTTGTTTACATTGTTTGATATACAGGAAGGGATTCCTGATTCTTTGCTGCTCTTGCCGTTTTGGAGTTGAGCGCAGTTCCTCCTTTTTACTTGACACACATGCCTGACCTGTCTATGTTATGGTGTCGACCATATAAATGTCGATCATGTAACTGTTGCACATATGTATGACACCCAGCAAGAGGTGGTAACGAGGGGAGTACCACACTATATATACTTCAGCGATTTTCTCAAACCAATGCAGTTGTGGGGTGGCAGTTGTGAAGAGATCATACTGTAGACTGCAGATGTCTTGCTGCCTTTACTATAACCTTTCATAAAACTTTAACTACTAAACTTCACACTAAAAATAATGACACCAGACAACTGTTAAATGTGGTAAAATTTAGGTCACAATTTATTCAAATTTAAATTTGAATTTAAATAGGTGTTGGAAAAGGCAAAATTGTGAGGCGGCCAACCCAACGTCAAAATACCTAACAGTGTATAGGGGCAGCACGGTGGCCTAGTGGTTAGCACTTCTGACTCACAGCGCTGGGGTCATGAGTTCAATTCCCGACCATGGCCTTATCTGTGTGGAGTTTGTATGTTCTCCCCATGTTTGCGTGGGTTTCCTCCGGGTGCTCCGGTTTCCTCCCACACTCCAAAAAACATACTAGTTTTATTTTATTTGGCTGCTATCAAAATTGACCCTAGTCTGTCTCTCTGTCTGTCTGCCTGTGTGTACATGTTAGGGAATTTAGACTGTAAGCTCCAATGGGGCAGGGACTGATGTGAATGAGTTCTCTGTACAGCGCTGCGGAATCAGTGGCGCTATATAAATAAATGGTGATGATGATGATGATGATGTATAGCCATCTGGCACTAACCACTGGACCCAGAACAAATCCTTTATGATTGGCCGGTTCTAAAGCTGGCGTCAGAGTTACTGCCCCCCTCTGGGCTCACAATGCCCCGCCTGTACAAGACAGGCCAAGGAGTCCCGTTCAAAGGAACCAAGAGCCAAGGTGCTTGGAAGAGGGCAGTGACCTGCAGGCAATCAGCGATAGCACCTTGTGACCAGTTGCCGACTCACAAAATGCCTTTCTGCCTTTAAAGGCCTACAGCCCGCCACTGAGTGACCTAACAACATCCTCTAAACCCTTAAATAATTGCTCAATAAAATAACCCAAACCATCGTCCGTGATGTGTACCCCGTCTGGACGATACAAATGTACCCTATTGATGGTGATTCGGGGGTGATTAATGCTAAGCCCTCCTAGCGACCTTATTGCTCTACCTATATTTTTATTCAGTTTTTATGATGGGGCAGCAATTGGGGACCTCCAGGATAGCCTGGGGATTACTTGTGACCAACAAAAATAAACCGATGGCCACTGGGTTTTTATTGAATGCAAGTCCTCCCTAATAGCTATAATTAAGTCGAGGAACTTACCTTTCCCCAAATCATTACCTCCCATGTGTAATACTAATATGTCCAGGGAGCATCTTTCTCAATTTCCATGAATAGCAGGAGCATAAGGGCTGACCATTGCAAACCTCGTCTACCTATCCATCGAATGCTAACGGGACTTTGAGCCAATTTGTGAACATTTTTTGCAGCCCCGTGCCTGGATGCCCAGTGCACGTATGAATGTCCAATGACCCATACTCAAATCTTCTCCGGCTGGGCACCTGAGGGTAAAATAGAGTAATCTAATATCAGGAAACATCAAAACTGACCAAATGCTGACCACCCCAGATGTGAGGCCCACAGCTCTATTGGAACAATTATTGGTAATAGTTTCCAAGACCAACACATTTTTTACTAAACCACTCATGACCCAGGCCTTGGGGCAGGGCGAAGCGAACCATGATCCTTGGAAATAAGCACTGAAACACCAGGACCCTGAAGCATTATTATACTCGTCCAACGACATTGAAGATATAGCTTCCGAAGGGCATAATAGTACGCCATTGAACGAAGAGAGAAATTTTGACCAAACTGCTAAGTCTCCTTGAATGTCCTTCGACAGAGTTATCCTATGATACGGACTGATGAAACCTGCAGTGGATAATTGTAGCTTTCTGCAAAAACCCCTGCCAATGGGAATCACCCTGCTTCCGAAATTAAATGAATGTAGAAGCGTCTGCACTTGACGTAAAGGAAGATTGCGAGCCGACTGAGCAGAGTCAATGTACTTCTGCAGTTTCTCGATTTTGTCCCTGGGCAGCCGACAACACTCCTCTTTTGTGTCAATTTCAATACCCAGAAAAGACAGGCAAGGGGAGGGAACCTCAGTTTTGTCCTGCGCTACTTGAACACCTAATATTCTAAATAAAGATTCCGCTGCTCAAAGGGTACCTGTGCAAACTGACGAGTTGGCTGGACCCATGAATAAAAAGTCATCCAGATAATGTGCGATGCCTCCGTGACCAGTCCCTACCTGAATGCACCAGTGCAGGAAGGAACTAAATTTTTCGAAGAAAGCACAAGATACAGAACAACCCATGGGGAGACATCTGTCAATGTAATATCCATCTGGAAGCCGAAAACCCATGAACTTAAATTACTCTGGATGAAGGGGCAAGAGTCTAAAGGCTGACTCAATATCTAGCTTCGCTAGCAAAGCACCTCTACCGATTGATCTAACAATGCCCAGGGCTGACTCAAAGGACTTATATGACACCGTGCTGTCATTGGGATCAATGGCATCATTAACAGATCCCCCTGGGGGGTGTGACAAATGCTGTATCAATCTATATTTACCAGCCGCTTTTTTTGGAACTACCCCGACCGGAGAAATGACTAGATTTGCTATTGGGGGGGAGGGATAGGGTCTCATCATACGACCCAACTGAACTTCTTTGAGAACATTTTCTTTGACTATATGAGGGAGGGCATATGCTGATTTTAAGTTTTTTACCGCCTGGGCTTTCACTTCCTTCCGTACCAGGAGTTTAAACCCAAATTGAAACCCTGAGCATAAAAAGGAGACTAGTTCCACATCCGGAGAGAGCATAAATCAGCGATTTAACTCCTTTAAACTGATCGAGGAGCTGGCCTTAGGAAGAAGTGGAAGGAGGCACTTCGGGGCATTTACCGGCATTGGAGGAGGAACGTGGGCATTACTTTGCTGAATGTGGCCCTCTGCATTGGGAACAGACGTGTCTATATTTACAGTTTGAAAACAAAGCATTTATTGCGTGTTCCCTGAGGCGTGCCCTGCCTCCCCTGCATTTGCAACCTTGAGGGTGGGGCAGACGCATCCTCACTTGTGCTGGGGCGCACCAACTTCAGCCAGGCCTCTACGGCCTAGCAATCAAAAGGAAATATATGCTGGCCAGATACTCTCTTCCTAAAGTTCTCATCATAATTTTGCCAATTTGATCCAAAATGTGTCAGGAAAATATCGGCAATGAGGTGCAAGTACCAACACACGTCAGTCACTGTCTCAGATCAGGATTCAATGTATGAAGCCGCAAAAGAACAGTAATCCGAAACCCACCTTGGGAAAGATTTCAGTGTATCCTCACCTATAGCCCCTTTTTCCTTGGCTGTCGCTAATTCTTTCTTTGCTTCCTCAGTGAGTTCGAACAAGTGAACATAAAACCCCTTCTTTATCCTATCCTTAATACACGGATGGAGTCCGGTAAGCAAAGCTGTATATGAGCATTTTACCACATCTGTGCTGCTCCCTACTGGCTTGCTGGGTATTATACTCTCCTTCTGCTGTGTTTTAGACCCAGTGAAATGAGCATGACGAATCTTCACTAATTTCCGCAGGCCCTGGTTGTCATCCGACGATCCCTTACTACTTGAAGATAACGGTGGGCTGTGTGCTTGTGAAAGTGCATAAGAAATTCTTTCATGCTCACCTGAGGATGTCGCTGTACCATCCTCTGCCACCTGGGACGCCAATGTGCTGTCTTCTGTCTGTTGAGAGGGGAGTTGACCCATCGTATGCTGCTCTCTCCCTGATGCTCCACTCATTCCCAGGGTAGTCTCAGTCTTCCTGGTACTGTGAACCTGTTGTGCTGACAATACACCCGAATTAGCTTGATTCCTGACCAATGGGGAACTGCAGGGCTGCGCTATGGGTTGATGTCTGACTGGAGAAAGTTGAATGAGAGGCAAACTAACTGACCCGCCAGCCTCGATAGTTTGTATTATTTGAGTAGGCATGCTGAGCGGCTGATTCAAAGCCAGCGAAGGGGGCTGCTGAGAAACATTGAGATCCCAAAATCTGAATGCCTGGGTAGAACTAGCTTCTGGAAGGAACAAACCACTAGGGGGTGGGGATAAGGAGCAGATCATTGCGCCTGAGACTGAGATGACCCTTGCGGATTAGGTACCCCAGGGTGCTACCCATATGCAAAAGATGCCGGGGAAACGGCCAGGCGTCTCGCTGGTCCGGCCGCAACACATTAGGGGGGCGAGTGGCAATGGACATCAGAGGAGGGGGGAATTGAATCTGCTGCCAATAGCAGTCCCAGCTGATTGGGGAACTGGCATTGTGAAAGAAGATGGAGTCCTGTGCACCAGTAAAAGACCCAGGGCCAAGCCCCCGAAGTGGGGAGCTGGTAGCCATAGGGGCATAAGGAGGAGGACAGCTAACGGACTGGGCTGATAGGGGATGATCTCCCACATTTTACTGCTCTAGCAGATAACCCAAAGCTGCTGGTGGGGCCGAGGGAATAACCCCTTGGGGTGGAAATGTACAATAGTCTCCTGCAACATCTTACTTTGTGTAAGGTGAGAGGCAGACATGGAGACCAACTGAATGGCCGCCTGAATGTTCACCCCCACCGTGCTCCCTGTGTGGGGCTGTTGCATTGGGGAGCCAGTGGGACCACTGACAGCCTGACTCATTGGTGGCCCAGCGTTGCCAGTGGTGCCTGAACGGGGGCGAGAGGGAGAAATTCTCCCTCTTCCCCTATGCCTGCTGGATGCCTGAAGAGACGCTCCAGAGACAGGCAGCGCTGCACCGCGCTCCAAGAGGCTGGAATGCGGAGGCTGCTTCCACTTCAGAGAGGGTGGGGAGGGGGACCTGGCAACTGCGGTGGAGAGCTGCAGCATTCGAGGACTGAGAAGGGGGAGATGGGGCATAGTAACGGGAGCTAGCGCTACTGAAGGGGGGGGGAAGGGAGAAACCAGGGAAGCAGGACCTGAACAAGAGAGGGGGAGAAAAGGTATGAAAGGACACAAATAAAGCAAGGGAGACAGAGAAGGTAGAAAAGACACAGAGCAGAAGGCAATGCAGTGCAGATAATCAGCATGTCCGACGTTCGTCTGTGATTTCCAGCAGTGAAAGTGGATCCAGGAATCCTTGCTTAGGAATATATACACTGCAGGAAATAACCACCCAGCAAATCTCATTGGCTGGAAACTGGAAGGAGTTAACCCCGAATGGGTAAGTACCATTCGTTAACCCTATCATCTGCGTTTAGGGACGTTTACTTTATGGCTGCACTTGTCATTAGGAAATACACTGTAAATGAAAGTAAATAAATGTTAATGCTATAAATACCTAAAACTAAATCCAGATCCAAAACCAAAACCAAACACATGAAGATTTTTGTCCAAAACCAGAACACAAAGTTATTTTTAGAACCAAAAATTACATATCTAATTTGTATGCCTATTACAGTGATTTAATGTGATAGTTCTCCAACAGATCTATAAAAGGTTAATAGATCTGTCAGAGAATTGTGTTAAATAAAAATCCATATCTCTTGTTCAGATATTTGCCTGGTTGAGGAAATTATTACCCATATTAACAGTACTGGGGAAGGGAACCAGACTAACTTATTGTCCGTTGCTGTAAGTTTGTGCAGGAGTCAAGCTCATTCTGTGCCGCTTGACAAAGGTATATGGGCAGTAAGCCTTGGAATTATGACACAGTGACTTTCAAGGGACCAGCATTGTCCAGGTTCTACTGGTAAAAGTGTTCCCATCATCAGTACCAAAAGAGTTTGTAAGACAGATCAGTGCACTCTATTATTGCAGTGTTAATACCATACAAAAGTATGATAGGATTGCTCCAAGAAGATTCTGATTGGAAGGGTCTAACTCAGGGGCTGGCCGGCATAATTTCCCCCCGCGGCCGCATCTGATGACATTAGATGCGACCGCGTCAGCGCACATGCGGCCGCACCACATGACAGGGGATGCAGCCGCGTCATCAATGACACGGCCGCATCCCCTGTCATGTGATGCGGCCGTCTGTCTGCCCCCGGGCTTCCCTCTCCCAGCCCGCGCCTGGTCTAACTTCTAGACCGAACAGGAAACTATTGAATGTAAAGAACTGTGTGGTGTTCTTCAGAAGCTCTCATGATATATTGTGATAAGTAGGAGGACTCTCACCGACTACCATTCAGAAACAGCGATAACAATTTTGAAAACGATGGTGTAAGACAAACTTAGTTTTTTGGCTGTTAGTCACCCTACGAGGTGCTAGCTAGATCACCTAATAACTAGGTGATATAGGCTCCCACCAAAGCATTGGGAGGGGGAGGGCGCATACAGCTGCCTAATTTTTTTTTTCTTACTGTGTGCTGGCATCAATAGTGCAAGTAAGGCGTACAGGCACTGTGAAGATTCGCTGTGAATGGCTGGAGTTAAGATACTAATGAATATATAGCTAGTATTTGTGGAAATTATGCAGAATATGCTTAAACCAAATTTCTCTAAAATATATATTTTAAGATCACCTTTACCTACAAAGTATGTGACCCTGTGTTGTGAATTATTTCTCTGCTCCAGAAGGACCCCTTGTGAAATCATACCTAAATAAAGGAGCACCCGTTGTAGAGAGCTTACCACAGTAGTGCATAAACATCTCTTAATGTCATCCTAAGGGATATTTTTTTTAAATTGTCATGAAACTATCTCCTTTTACCACTTTACATATAATACTACTGCAAATAGACAGTTGGTGACAGCAAATGAGTGGGAGAAGACCAGTTAAAAACATTATTACAAAAGGTAAAAAGGTTAACATGTTGAGAAAAATGGGTAGAATAATATATAGGTAGTTTTCAGTTTGCTAAAGAATCATTAATATGTTTATTTGTTGTGACAGGTGCAAAATAACTGGCGATGGTGGGAGAGGCATGGAGCCAATAGTCTTTCAATTATTTCTACATGGTAGAGAAATACAGTACTCTGCAAACACATTTGAATCAGTATGAAACCCCTTCCCTATTAGTAAGAATATCTGCAAATTGTGACACTGTAACATTTGTCTTGTCTACATAACCCCATTTATGCCGAAAGAAAGATTTGAATAGATGTTAATGCAATTACCATAATGTACTGTATCTTGGTATACCCATTCTCTACCCGTGAGAGATACATGCTGAGTATGGCAGTTACAACACTTTGGGCTCCTGCCTCAAATATCTCTAAAAATTATAGCTCCCCACTTACAGCTGACAGTGTAAAATAAACACTAGTTCTCCTTCACTGTGTGCAGAGTAATTAGAGAACCATTAAGATCTAATTAAAAATTCCCTTGCTCTTTTCCAGACTCTGCTTTCGATTCCTCCAGAATGTATTTAGCTGTAGAGCGTAAATATTGTTTCTCCCTCAAGGCTTGGAAAATGTGAATGATAATGTTATACTCTGCAGGAGTCCGACAATGATCACTTTACACTGACATATTCTGCACTGCTGCCTGGCAGGTAAGGGTTATTTTCCGCCTTCCCAATACTGCCATACTTAGCATTGCTATAATTTTGCCAGGCAAAGGTAATAGACTTGGTTACCATTTATTATAAAGAGTGAGTCAGTTATTGACTCAGTTATGATGGATATACTACATGAGCCATTTGAACTCATGAACACCTGTAGGTATTCACATGTCAAAATATCATTCTTCTTGACGGACGCTGTGGAAAGCACCCACAGGATATGCTCCATGTGTTACACTTTACTGCACCAGTCAGGAACAGTTACAACATTACGTTCTTGTCTTTGGGCTAAAAGTATAGCAACTCATAAGGGGCTAAAGTTTACACTTTTTGATCAGAAAACATGTGATGTGACATGTGGATGCATGTGATCCTAAGGTCATCATCTGTGCAGTTGCATGATTTTGGTAATGTTTTAATGGAAATAGACATTATTTGTATATTTTCTGTGGAGACTTTATTTTACCCTTGCTATTCATTTACTTGTTATGAGTGACAGTATCTGAAGCAGGTTGTTGTGTAAATAAAAATGAATAAAAAAGAATGAAAAGCAGATGCTGGTGAGATGAATTTAGCTAAAGCACCCAAAAAAATACAAGTTGCTTTAAATAGTATCAGGAGATTCTAATAATATGCATACAAGTTTCAAGGATTCAATATTGGGAGCTCTTTGTTCCTATGTATGCCCGTAAGACCAATGAAAGTTTTCATAGAATTAGCTTACCTTAGACTGGAAGGAGCATATTCAATTAGCTGCAATGTATGGAGGAACACCGCGGCTGTGCATATTTCCAGTACTACGGTACCTTAACACTGCGGATTTCTCTGTGCACCCCTCCATCAGGGCGAAGAGAAATCTGCACTGTTACATTGCCGCAGAATGCCATTTTGACAGTTCTGGAGGCACTCCGCTGCTAATAGAATATGCCCCTATGATGTGAAAAGTAGCAGGCAGTCAATGAAATAAGTTGTAAATATATAAAATACATGTTTGATCACGGTCATCTGACAACTAACTGCTCTGTGTGAACTAACTTTTGTACAAGCTGAGTGATTCACAAATGCTATTTATGATCTAGTCAGTGATATTTTCAGCTTTGTCAGAGTTGCTAAATCTCAATCTGCTAGCATATTGTTTCAATTTGAATGAAGATAAGAGCAAAAAGTAAAATGAAAAAAAAGGTGACCAGGCAGTTACAGCGGAAAAGTGCAAATCTGCAATAATACTGTGGTAGCCGTTGAGAAATTAACTTTTTTCTGTGTAATACAATTGACACAAAGCAAATGTCTTAACGTCGTACATTAGATTTAGTGCAGAAAGACATGAGAAGCACAATATTTAAGCAGAGGAAAAGCACAAGCTCCTGCAACCACCTTCCCATGCTATGGTATAAGTGATTGTTTCAACTTGATCCAGTGTATCCACTGATCTCTGGTGCAAGCACACTGTAGCTGCTCCTCTACAGTGTAAACTTGTGTTCAAATGATTAAAAAGACACGCTGTGCTCACGTCTCATATTCTTTTAAGACTATGTGCACATATAAACCAGCATGGCAAGGATGAACTGTGTTGCCTTTGTGGGAAATGACATGCGAGGTGTGAAACTACCAAATCAGCCTGCTGACCCTCTAATATAACATATTTTTTACAACTTGATATCACTAATAATAAGTTCTACTGTTTGAACTAGAGATGGGCGGGCTCGGTTTCCTTGAAACCGAACCCACCCGAACTTTGGGGATCCGAGTACCGAACCGAGTCGGCTCGGTACTCTGGCACCGATTCGGATTCCAAAACGAGGAAAAACGTCATTATGACATCGTCGGATCTCGCGAGTTTTAGAATCAATAAATACCCGCCTCCACAGCGATCTAGCACCCTTTGAGAGAGGGACAGAGAAGGTCACAGTATAGAGCAGGAATAGAGCAATACAGAGCAGGCATTTTTCTGAATTTGCACTACAAAGTGTTTGGGGTCTCATAGCCCCCCTTCTAAAAAAGCTGCATTTGCTGAGTGCTGAAATCCGAATATAGAACTGTATATTTCTGAATTTGCACTACAAAGTGTTTGGGGTCTCGTATCCCCCCTTCTAAAAAAGCTGTATTTTGTTAGTGCTGAAATTCTAATATAGCACTGTATATTTCTGAATTTGCACTACAAAGTGTTTGGGGTCTCATATCCCCCCTTATATATAAAAAAAAGCTGTATTCTGTTAGTGCTGAAATTCTAAAATAGCACTGTGTATTTCTGAATTTGCACTACAAAGTGTTTGGGGTGTCATATACCACCTTCTAAAAAAGCAGAATTTTCTGAGTGCTGAACTCCTAATATAGCACAGTATTATTCTGAATTGCACTACAAAGTGTTTGGGGTCTTAATAAAATGGATTCACAACAGTACACAGATGAGCAGGAGCAGCAAGCAGCTGCTGCCACCATCCTGATGGTAATCTTCACTGTACGTCATCTGGTAAATCCTATGTAAAAGTACATAGTCTTTTAAAGTCAGGGAAAAAATCACGCAAAAAACACCTTTTATCGTGTTGAAGGGAAAAAGAGCTGTAATCCAGGAAAAGTTAACTGTCGATAAAAAAAAAATTGCCAACATGCCATTCTACACACGCAGTGGCAAAGAAAGAATGAGGCCTTCGCCATTCTCTATGAATGCGAGATCGAAAAATTTTACTGAGGCTTCTTCTTGTAAGGTCACTCAAGACCAAGTAATTGGTCTTGCTTGGTCACAACTACTGTTACTGTGAAAGCCGAGCTGCAAGAAAACAGTAAGGCATTAGAGGAAAATGCATGCTCAGAATCAGAAATGACACCAATCCCTGAGTAGAGTCCATCCACGAGTGGTATGTGTAATTTTGACCATTCTGACAGTGTACCCATAAAGTCCGATTGCAGCCGGTGATACACCAATTGAGGATGCCACTTTAGAGTTGGAAGAGGATGAGAGGGATATTTGTGTAGCCGACGAGGGCGCTAATGAGGATGTTGATGAGGATGAGGTTGTTTGTGTAAGTCTTGCACCAGTGGAAGCAGTTCTGGCACGTGATAAGAAGAAGGCCATTGTCATGCCTGGACATAATACCAAAATATCTACTTCTTATGTGTGGAATTATTTCTACCCAAATCCTGACAATTGTCTAGCCATTTATAGTGTATGTAAAGCCACAATCAGTCGAGGGAGGGACATTAACCATCTTGGAACCTCATCCATGTTACGCCATTTGACGTGAGTACATGGCAAGGTGTTGGGAAAAGCTGAAAGTTATGGTAAAAAAATAACAACATGCAGTCCATCATCAGCTAGTACCCATCTCTCACCTACATCCCGACGCCTGCAATCTACACCCACAAAACCGTTCTCATCAATATCCTTAGTAGCGATCGGAGTTAGCCCTGCATCCAACTTGGTAAGGCTCGATGACTCCTGCGTTAGTCCCACTGCTGCTGCTGCTGTTGCTGCTGGGGGTGAATCTTCCTCCCATAAGCAGCCCAAGAAGAAGAGCACTAGTACTTTACAACAATTAACTGTGAAACAATCTTTTGCTAGGGGAAGCAAGTATAACAGCAGTCACCCAGTCACAAACGCCATGGCGACTATGCTAGTTTTAGATCTGCGTCCAATATCCACTATAAACGCAACTGGTTTTTCACAGTTAATTGATGTTTTGTGTCCCCATTACAAAATTCCATCGCAACACCATTTTTCAAGAAAAGCTATTCCTCAACTGTTCCAAAACATTCGTAAAAATGTATTAAATGGGCTCAAAAATGCCATTCTACCCACTGTACACTTAACCACAGATATGTCGACAAGTGTAAGTGGCCAAACCAAAGACTATATAATTGTGACAGCCCACTGAGTTGGTCATCCGCCTTTACAAGCAGGAACAGCAGCAGCGTGTACACCACTACGTAACAGGCTACTCTTTGCATCACTGGCTTCACTAACAGGCATACAGCTGATAATTTGTTACGAAAACTAAGAGATGTCATTGATACATGGCTTATACCACTTGGACTCTCCTCAGAATATGTTATTTCTGATAACGCCAACATTATTGTGCGAGCATTACAGCTGGGTGAATTCCATCACTTTCCCTGTTTTGCTCACACAATGAACTTGGTGGTGCAGATCTTCTTGCACCGTGAGGTGAAGATGGTTTCGGTGGCACGTAAAATTACGGGACATTTCAGGCCTTCTGCCACAGCATTAAGGAGATTGCAGCAGCTCCAAAAACAATTTAATTTGCCTTGACACCAACTTAAGCAAGAGGTGTTAACAAGGTGAAATTCCACCCTGTACATGCTTCAGAGGATGGAGGAACAGCGCAAAGCCATACAAGCGTAGTGCACAAGCCATCACATTGGGAAAGGAGGGGGAATGTATTTCAGTCTTGCACAGTGAAAAATCCTTTCTGTGCTGTGCAAGGTGCTGAAACCATTTGAAGTTGTGACATGTGAAGTGAGTTCAGACTCTGCTAGCTTGAGCCAAGTCATTCCTTTAATTTGACTATTGGAAAAGCAGCTTGACAAACTGAAGACAGAGATGAAAGAAAGCAATTCCGCAAAGTATGTTGGCCTTGTAGATCAAGTACTTAATTCGCTTCGCAATGATCCAAGAGTTATTAAAATGTTGAAGTCGGATCACTATGTTTTGGTGACTATGCTTTATCCGAGATTTAAGACCTACATCTATTCTATGCTTCCAAATGACCAAGATCAGAACAGTTGCAAGTAGCTCTTGGTCAGCAAGTTGACCGCTGAACTTGACCTTGGCTTGACGACGTGTCCTTCTTCAGTTCCTCAAGCAGCTGCTGCTCGTAAGAAATTGCACTTTCCAAAGAGAAGCAGGGATGACGCAGGTGGCAGACCACAACAGTTTGACATCTGGGCTGGTTTGAATGATTTTACCAAAAAAAGTGTGACCTCAGCCATAACTCTGTCCAATCCTACTATTAACATGCAAAGGATGGTGGAGGAATATTTTCAAGAGTTAATTGTTATGGAAATGTCAGACAGTCCCTTTCCATACTGGGAGGAAAAACAAGCTATTTGGAAACCCATGTACAAATTTGCTTTGCAATACCTAAGCTGCCCACCCTCCAGTGTGTACTCAGAAAGAGTATTCAGCACAGCCAGGAACCTTGTCAGTGATCGATGTAGGAGGTTACTTACTAAAAATGTGGAAAAGATGATGTTCATCAAAATGAAATACATCTTCCATGAGGTAAGCCTTTACTGGGAAATACATCTAAGCAGGGCCGGACTGGCCATCTGGCACTTCTGGCATTTGCCAGAAGAGCCGATGGCTGTATGGGCCGGTCTGGTCCCTGCGCTTCCAGTCCCGCAGCTTTTTTCTTTAACTTTCGTGCAGCTGCGCGATGTGACTTCATGACCGCCTAGGAGCCGTCGGACTGTTGAGGGCGCAGGGTGTTGAGGGGAGTTGGTGTTTCCGGGGGATAGTGACAGGTACTGCAGGGGGGGAATGAGTAAAAATAACTGCAAGGGGAGAAGTGATTGAAAATGTCTGCAGGGGGAAGGGGGGGTTAAGTGACAATGTCTGTAGGGGGAAGGGGGTTGTGAGTGACAATGTCTGCAGGGGGGAGGGGGGGAGAGTGAGAATGTCTGCAGGGGGATTGGGGGGGTTTGAGTGACAATGTTTGCAGGGGGATTGGGTGGGTGAGTGACAATAGATATCAGCTGAGGAAAGTAGTATGTGAGGCACTCCTGTCTAGAAAAACTATCACTATAAAGTCAACTTTATTGATAATTGTTATTAAAGATTACTGTTTAAATATCCAAATGTCATATAGATTGGCGAATATAAAAGATAGAAGTGAAAAAGATTGAAATGTGGTGCTTAAAGAATTAAAAATGACCCATGGGGAGATACGGTTGTCCTTGGTAAGTATTTGGGCTCGTATTAAGAATACAATACGTGAGAACTGATGCATTCTCTATTCACCTTTATTATTAGTATAAGGACCCCTGACAATTGATATCTTGTGTCAAATTACCGTAACGGTTCATAATACTTGCAGCTGCCCTTGTTGTTATAAAAGGGTTATTTTGGCCTCATATAAATTGGGTGCTTTTAAATATACACCCACATATATAATTTGGAATATTCTCATATATTCTAGAGATGTACCATATGTTGCGGGCGGAGTTAATATAGATGGTAGTGGTAAAATTGATGTTATTATTCTATTAGGGCAAGAATCCCCAAAAGAAGGGGGGTTAGTAGATCCAAACATTTATTCCACACATAATAACATAGCCATTTATTATTAACCTCATGTGTATAATGATGGATACATATACATCTTATGTGGTATATGCTAGGTTTATTTCACATCCTTTATCCAGGAAAAATATTTGCACCAGGCTTGTTATATAATTGATAGTGAGTATTTTATGTAGTTGTTTTCACATAAACACTGTGTTTTCATGTCTAGACTTGTCTAGTTATGAGAGCACCCCCTCAAATTATATGCTACATTTGTTTACATATAATTGAGGCTCGTCTATACCTTTGAGCGGATTGGTCCACCCCCCCTTTTTTGTTGGGTGAGTGACAATGTCTGCAGGGGGAAGGGGGATGAGTGACAATGTCTGCAGGGGGAAGGGGGGGTGAGTGACAATGTCTGCAGGGAGATTGGGGGGTTTGAGTGACAATGTCTGCAGGGGGATTGGGGGGGTGAGTGACAATGTCTGCATGGGGGGTTGGGGGGTTGAGTGACAATGTATGCAGGGGGAATTGGGGGTGAAAATGTCTGCATTGGGGTCAATGGCTGTAGGAGGGGGAAAATAAAAAATGGTCAATGTGTGTGGGGGGACAGTATATGACTATAATGTGTGTGGGGGGACAGTATATGACTATAATGTGTGTGGGGGGACAGTATATGACTATAATGTATGTGGGGGGACAGTATACAACTATAATGTGTGTGGGGGGACAGTATATGACTATAATGTGTGCGGGGGACAGTATATGACTGTAATGTGTGTAGGGGTCAGTATATGACTATAAAGTGTGTGGGGGACAGTATATGACTATAATGTGTGTGGGGGGACAGTATATGACTGTAATGTGTGTGGGGGACAGTATATGACTATAATGTGTGCTATTAAGTCAATGTGGGGCTGTTTGGGGAAAATTAGGTATATTTATTAAATTAAATTATGAATTATTTAATGCCTGAGATGGTTGTGGGAAATGGTTATTTTTATTAAATATAAATGCTATTTAATTTCTTGCTGGGGTTGTTTGGAGCGAGGGAAAGCGGTTTATTTATGAAATGGGAATACTATTAATTTAATGTTGGGGCTGGTTGTAGGGAAATAGGTCTATTTATTAAATGTATATACTATTTAATGTCAGGGCTAGTTGGAGGGAAATAGATGTATTTATCAAATGTGAATACTATCATTTTAATGTTGGGTCTGGAGTAAGGCCTAATTTAAATATGTGGGTGTTATATTGATTTAACACCGCTGCTGGTTGGAGTTTTCTAAATTTCATGTAACCATTTTTTTTTTCCAAATAGGGCCCCCAACATTCCAGGATCCAGACAAGCAGCAACTGATCTAAAGACACCAGCAGCCACAAGTGGAGACAATGACAAGACAGGTAAGAGAGACCAGGACATTCTGCCAACTGTCCTGAATTTGGTGGGTGACTGTCCCACTTAGTAAGGATTTGGTCTGACTACAAGGACAGTTGGGAGGTATGTCCTGCTTCACACTGTACTACTTGTGAAGGCAGAACTGTGTGCACCTAATAGTAGTGCTCACAGTATTGCCTGTGTATTTGTTGGAAATGTGTCTAATAACCATATTACATCATAGGAGCCCCCCCTGTCTTAAGTGCCTAGGGCCCCACGAGCCTTAATCCAGCTCTGATTAGCAGGAGGGAGCGGATAGCTACTCCCAGTTCCTAGATAGGACACAGGCTGCAGAGCAAGCCGAGGAGCTCTAAGTCTCATGAGATTTATTAATCTTTTGAGACTAAGAGCTTCCCTGCTCACTCTACAGGAAGTTCCCACCCTGATGGATGTCAGCAGCATCAGAAGCATAGATAAGTGCAGTGGGCTGGGGGTGTTGTAATGTGTTTCTGGGGTGGGAGGTGGCATGATAGGGAGGGCATGATAAATGTAATGTTTTATTATAATGTATGTATCAATGCCCCATGTTGACCACGCCCCCAACATAATGTGGGCACGCCCCTGGCGGTGCCGCTGCTGCGCAGCGGCACACAGTTTTGTCCTGCTCATCAACAGAGATGGGCCTGTTTGCTTGAAATGCAAGGGCTGATTTTTAGTCCCAGTCCGGCCCTGCATCTAAGTGCTGACACTTCTCTAATGGCGGATTCCAGCGGAGATGAATTAATAGTCTGTGATGATGATGTACACACTGATGAGGGTGAGGATAATGCTGAAGATGATGATGACATCATCTTGACAGTGTAGAATTCACTTCACAGCACTGTTGGTCTAACCTGCCTTTAGACTGTTGATAGCTGTTTTAATGGGGGCCCAAACAAACCAAGCACTTTAGCAGCAGCCCTTTTCGTTGAAGTGGCAGCCCTTGTCGTTGAAGTGCTTGGTTTGTTAAAGTGTGCATGTCCTTTGTAAGAACCAACATATGGGTGGGTGGGAGGGCCCAAGTACAATTCCATCTTGCACAATTAATCTTTCCTGGCACTGATGTGTGTTTCTGCCATTATTCTAACAAGCCCATTGTTAGTTTGTTTAGGGAGGGCCATGTTGGACTTGCACTTCAGCCACAAAAGTGGCACTCCTTGTGGATAAACAGCTTGGCTTGATGAATTGTACATGTTACCTCTCCTAATTGTGGGTGACATTGTTATCTTGTTTATTGAGGGCCGAAAGAAAATAAGCACTTCAGCCACAAAAGTGGCAATCCTTGTGGATGGACTGCTTGGCTTGCTGAATTGGACATGCTACCTCTACTAATTGTGGGTGACATTGTTATCTTGTTTATTGAGGGCCGAAAGAAAATAAGCACTTCAGCCACAAAAGTGCCACTCCTTGTGGATGAACTGCTTGGCTTGATCAATTGTACATGCTACCTCTCATAAAATTGAATGAAAATCAATGGAAATTAGTGTTAGTGAGGTTAATAATAATGTAGGTACAAAATAATAACGAAAGTATGTCATTTTACCCCAAAAAATTTAATGTAATAAAAAATAGCTAAGCCAAAACCAAAACACACAAGGGCAGTTTTGGCAAAACCAAAATCGAAACCAAAACCCGAAGCTAATCTAGATCCAAAACCAAAACACAGGGTCAGTGAGCGTCTGTATTTTGAAAAAAGCTTCCCAGCAGTTGCAAGTGTGGCTACTGTTTTTGATCTTTCAGAAACACGTGATATTCGTCCCCGCTGGACTCCACAACCAGAGGTCCCTCTGTATTATCTGGAGGCCAGTGCTGTACTTGATTGAGGAATTGATAATTCATTTTTATGAACATCATTTTTTCAACGTTCTGAGGAAGCAACCTCCTTCGCCGCTCACTGACCAGGTTCCACGCTGCACTAAAAACTCTTTCCGAGTACACACTGGAGGGGGGACAACTCAAGTAAAATAGAGCCAGTTTGTACAGGGGCTTCCAAACTGCCTTTTTTTTCCTGACAGTAACAATATAGACTGTCTGACATGTCTATTTGGATGGTGTCAGAAAAATAATCCTCCACCATTTTTTCTATTGTGACAGCATCCAATGCAGCGGCAGTAGACATGTCTGCAATGGTTGGCAGGTCCTTCAGTCCGGACCAGGTGTTGTCTGCATCCCCGCTAGTGGGTCTTTTAGGAAAACTGAGCTTTTTCCTCGTGTGGAAGAAAATGAAGGTGGAGCTGTTGGCATGTCCCGGTCCTCTTCAGAGGACAATTTCCTGACCAGCAGGTCTTTGCACCTCTGTAGACTTGTGTCCGCCGGAAACAGAGACACAACATACGCTTTAAACCGAGGATCGAGCACGGTGGCCAGAATGTATTCCTCTGACTTTAAAAGAGTGGCCACCCTCGGATCCTGGCAAAGCGTACGAAGGGCTTCATCCACAAGAGCTACATGCTTGGTGGAATCGCAATGGTTTACCAGCTCCTCCCTCACTTTCTCTTGTAATATAGATTGCAGTACCTATTCTCTAGAACTGCTTAAAGAATGAACGTAGTAAATGTAATATAGATTGCAGTACCTATTCTCTTGCACTGCCTAAAAATTGAACGTATTAAATGTAATATAGATTGCAGTACCTATTCTCTGGAACTGCTTAAAGAATGAACGTAGTAAATGTAATATAGATTGCAGTACCTATTCTCTTGCACTGCTTAAAAATTGAATGTATTAAATGTAATATAGTTTGCAATACCTATTCTCTGGAACTGCTTAAAGAATGAACGTAGTAAATGTAATATAGATTGCAGTTCCTATTTTTTGGACTGCTGAAACAGTGAACGTAGTAATATAGATTACAGTTCCTATTTTTTGGACTGCTTAAACAGTGAACGTAGAAATATAGATTGCAGTTCCTATTTTTTGGACTGCTGAAACAGTGAACGTAGCAATATAGATTGCAGTTCCTATTTTTTGGACTGCAGAAACAGTGAATGTAGGTATTGCAGTACTAATATTTCAGGACTGCAATAATATATTGCTCTAGAATTTTTTTATACTTTTTAAATTATTTTTTAATATTTTTTTTTACTTTTTTTTTGTATAATTTTTTTTTTTTTTGGAGTTTTTAATAATTAGACAATTACTATGGACTTAGCACAAAAATGAACAGGACTAAAGCACTACTGGACTCAGCAGGACAGACACTGGCCAAAGCACCACTGGACTCAGCAGGACAGAGCACAGGACAAAGGGACCACTGGACTCAGCAAGGCCAGAGCACTGGACACAAGCATAAAGCACCACTGGACTCAGCAAGGACAGAGCATTGGACACAAACATAAAGCACAACTGGACTGATCACGCAGGAGTACCACTACCCTACAACCTCCCTCTACCCTGATCACAGCCCAAATGAAAATGGTGGCCGCTAGCGGGGAATTTATGCAATCCGAGTCTCGCGAGATCCGACGCGAGACTTGGACGTCAGAGCCTCAGTTTCATTTTTTTGGCGCCGGAAATACCCGAACAGTGCTCGGATCCCATCGGATCCGCACTGTTCGGGTGGGCTCGGATTAGCGGAATCCGAGCCCGCTCATCCTTAGTTTCCCCACAGTTGGATGCTTTTGTGGAACTCCTGCTGTGACTCCCAGGATGGCATTCCGGTTTGGCGGTTCCCAAAGATCGATGTCCAGATGTTGTGGACTCTTAGGCGGTTCCTTTAAGACTGGGCTTCCGACCGTTGCATCAGTTGCCGGCATGTCCGGCCGGATCCGCTCACCGAGGACACTCATTAAACAGTGGGAGGTCTCGCCCCAAAATGAGTGGATATGGGAGTTTAGGTGCTATGGCAGCTACCACCATAACAGTTTTGTCTTTGAGTGTGACTGGTAGTATTGTTCGTTCATACTCCTCTGTTGTGCCATGTACGCAAAGAACTTTCACTTTGGGCAACCGAGAAGTTATGGTTTCGGGTAAAGCAGAGCTGGAAACCAATGAGAGTTCACTCCCCGAGTCAACCAAGGCCAGAACAAGGTTTTGGTTGATTAGACCCAGTCACCCGGAACAAACAAGGACTTCCTGATGTGGGACTCATGGTAAAACAGCTTGGAAATGCAGGTCCAATATGTGCTACAGAACAGTCCATGGGTTCCTGAAGTTTAGGACACTCTGCCTTGGTGAGTGGCCTGGCTCACAACATTCAAAACACTTCAGATTAGACAGCTTTGCACCTGGCCCTCTGTCCGTAGCAGTTTTGCCATTGGGCCCTGTGACAAGGATTGTCAAACCTGGCTTTTGGCGTGGCAGCGGCTTTGGCACAAATGCAGGTTCTTTAGTCATTTGCTGTAGTGCACAAAACCTTTCTACCACAGTGGCAAGCTCTTCATAAGTTTGTGGGTCTGATTGCAGAACCCACTTTTGCAAATCGCGGTTCAGCCCCCGGATGCAGTGATCTATCGCCAGAACTTCAATAATCCGAGAAGGCGAATTCTCCTCAGGCTGCAGCCATTTCTTTAAAATTTTAGAAAGCTTAGCCACTTGCGCTCTGACCGGTTTTTCTTTATCATAGCGCCATTGGTGATAGTGCTGGGCTCGGCCTGGCCCGGAAACTCCAATGCGAGCCAATATCTCAGACTTTAGACACAGATAATCAGAGGCCCGTTCCTCATCTAGATCCATATAAGCTCTCTGAGCTTCACCAGTCAAATATGGCGCCAGTCTCTCAGCCCAATCTTTAGGAGGCCATTTTTCCCTTTTTGCAAGTCTCTCGAAAGACACCAGATACGCTTCTACGTCATCAGCTGGTGACATTTTCTGGAGAACAGGACCAGGTGGTTCATTTCTGTCATGCCTCACCTGGCTTAACTCTTCTCTTAAGAGCCTTTTGTTTTCCACCTGTGCCTCGGCGACTTGTAGCATCTGAGCTTGCTGCTGTTGCTGCGCAGAGGCCACATTCACGAGTGTTCTCAGTACATCCTCCATGTTGACGTCTGCGCGGGTTGGGTAGCGGAAACTTGCTTCCCGGAGCATCCCACTCCTGACCCCACTTGTGGCAAGAGCCCGCTACTGCAGAAGCACACGCGTACAACTTCTTCCTTTTTATGGTTCTTTATTGTCAGGATGGTAATAATGTTTTGACACTGTATACTTGCACAGCAATTATGGAGACCCTCAACGCTTACTATACATAGTCCAGCTCTCTGTCCAGATCAGCCAGCTAGCCCAGCGTTGATCTCCCTGAACAATGAAACAAGCAGGGTTTTATACCTGACACTCCTCCCACAGGCCTAGCTTGATGGACAGGTGACACACCCACCTTCTCTTTAAAAGAAAACGCCCATCCCTGGCTCTGTTTAGACTATCAGACCCACCCTGTCTGTTTGCTGAGAGGAAGCAGCTTTTAAATCATGTAAGTAAACCAATTTTAAACTACACATATGTTTTTACCTGGTTGAATCTCCACCTAGGTACATAACTGTGCCAATGTTTTATTCTACTTCCCTGCTTTCTCTGGATATTGCCAGCTAAATGCCTCCTTTTGTTACAATATATATATATATATATATATATACAAATATATTACATTATACAGCTTAAAAGAATATATAATTATCTGTCTAGTTTTTTTTCATTATACTGGGTAGAATGGCAATGAGCTTACCGCTGTGTATAGCAATATAGATTTTTCTAGTCATAATTTAATTCTCCTTACAACCATTCAGTATATATCTCACTGTAAGTAGTTTTACTGCTACATGTGTGCCCTTATGTGTGACACTGCAAGTGCTGTGACTGATTAAAACAAGGCAGTATATTCCAGCTGCATGGTTTGTTTGTTTTGTGTTTAATTAGGGCCTTAATCCAAACATAAATCATCCAAGGAACATTCCCTGCTCAGACCGCAGACATATACATATTTCCTATGTATGTACTAAGCACCATTGCTCAGATCTTTACAGTTCATAAAGAGTATAAGAAGGACAAGAATGCCAGTAGTATGAAAGAAAAAAAAAAATCATCATTATTATTTATTTGTAAGGCGCCACAATCTCCACAGTGCTGGACAGTCAGCATACAAATCACACAAGTACAAATTAAACATAGTAACAAATCATACAGTACACATTACAGGTATGAATCATACAAGTACAATTATAAATAGCAAATACCATAGGTACAAATTTACAAATGGAAACATAAAAACAATTCACATAAATACAAATGAAACATAACATAACAAATACATTTTGATATCATGGGCGGAGCGGGGACGTAAATGTGCGTATGCAGGGCTGCCAAGAGGAATTCAGGGCCCCGGTACAACAAATTCATGGGGCCCCCCTTATAGTCGAGTATGCTAAAAAAAATTGTGCCGCCTTACGGCAACGCAAAGTTTTTCGGGGGTATGGTCATGCATTTGGGGGCGTGGCAAATGTGCCATTGGGGCGTGGCTAACACATCAAAATCACAAGGCTCTGAATTCGCCAGAGTGTCACATATGTCCAAGCACTCCTAACTTTCAGGACATCTAGCACCACAGTGTAGTATAGAAAGAATGCAGTGTGTACACAAATAGTTCAGTCTTGGCCTGCACTTTACATTGGGCACAGCACTCACCAAAAATTGCCATTGTCCCTACTAGAATCACAACATTTCACATACTGTCCTGCTCTCTCCTACCTGTTCTTCTCACTTTCACCACCTGTGGTTGCATGTTTCTTTAGTTGCGGCTTGTCTGGATCCTGGAATGCTGGGGGCCCTATTTGGAAAAAAATGGCTACATTTAGATAATTCCAAACAACCCTGGCGTTAAATCAATACCACCCACGATTAATAATTAGGCCTTCCTCCAGCTCCAATATTACAATAATGGGCCCCTTCATCATTGCCATGCCTCCATGCTGCTTTTGCCCCCTTCACCTGGCTCCCCTTCATCACACTATACTATGCTGCTCCCCCCCCTTTTTCAATCCCACTGTGGCATGCCATCCCCTCTTTTTAACCTCACTGTGTCATGCTGCACCCCATTTTTTAACCCCACTGTGCCATGCTGCTCCCCCTCGTTTTTTAACCCCTCTGTGTCATGCTGCCCCCCCCGGTTTTTACCCCCTCTGTGCCCCCCCTCATTTTTTAACCCCTCTGTGCCCCCCCTCATTTGTTAACACCTCTTTGTCCCCCCTCGTTTTTTAACCCCTCTGTGCCCCCCCTCGTTTTTTAACCCCTCTGTGTCATGCTGCCCCCCCCCGTTATTTAACCCCTCTGTGTCCCCCCTCGTTTTTTAACCCCTCTGTGTCATGCTGCCCCCCCATTTTTTAACCCTTCTGTGCCCCTCCTCATTTTTTAACCCCTCTGTGCCCCCCTTTGTTTTTTAACCCCTCCGTGCTCCCCCCTCATTTTTTTAACCCCTCTGTGTCATGCTGCCCCCCCCATTTTTTAACCCCTCTGTGCCCCCCTTGTTTTTTAACCCCTATGTGTCATGCTGCCCCCCCATTTTTTAACCCTTCTGTGCCCCTCCTCATTTTTAACCCCTCTGTGCCCCCCTTTGTTTTTTAACCCCTCCGTGCTCCCCCCTCATTTTTTTAACCCCTCTGTGTCATGCTGCCCCCCCATTTTTTAACCCCTCTGTGCCCCCCTTGTTTTTAAACCCCTCTGTGTTATGCTGCCCCCCCCATTTTTTAACCCCTCTGTGCCCCCCCCTCTTTTTTTTAACCCATCTGTGCCCCCCCACCACGTTTTCCTCCCTTCACTTACCTTTTCTTCTCTCTTTTTTCTTGGTCTTCTCTGCTCCTCTGTGCTCCAATGCTCCAGACAGACTGAATGCTGGGCGTGACATGATGACGTCACACCCGGCATTCAGACAGTCTGAATGGAGCACAGAGCAGCAGAGAGGAGGGGCGCCAATGCCGCGATCACGTGAGTATGTTTTTTTTTTTTAACTACCCTGCTCCCCCCACCAACGACCGAGCTCCCCCCCCGCAAAAAAAATAAAATAAAAAATAAAAAAAATTAGTTTTGAAAATAAAAATAAAAATAAAAATCGTTGGCGCAAGGGCCCGAGCCGGGCCCCCTGACGTGCCCTGGCCCAAGTAATTAGTACCCGCCCCCCCCTCTCGGCAGCCCTGTACGTATGCATGAAGTCTATGTACAGAAAGAGCGTGCCAATGTAAGAGCCGGCTGTCATTAGGCCCCACTGACTGTGATGCTTGGGGGCGTGACCAACGACGGGTGGGGGCATGGCTCACAGCACAGCGCATACATGCCCACACTGGGAGACAGAGAGTCATTTGGGAGCCAGAGGCTATAAAGAGGGGAGTGAATGTCGCAGATGCCGCGAGACACCAATAAATCAAAGTCCCCTATAAGTGGACATGGCCCCCAGCTGAAATAGGCCAGGAAGGTCAAGTGAAGTGGAGGGGGGGAACAGTGGGTGCCATGAAGCAACATTTAAGAGCCCAGTGAGTACGAGTAAAGAACTGTTTGAAATGAAATGACATGGCGCCCAATATTTCATTTGCATTGCACTAAAGTCTGTCCACATGTTAAACACCTGTGTATTCGGAGGGGGGGGTCTTCTGGTATTGAAAAGTATTGACTAATTACATCTATGGCCTCCAGATAGAGCCTTCACACCAAGCTCGAGTATGCGCATCAGCGCCCGATTCAAGCTTTCGGCATCTCAAAGGTACGTATTTTTCACTTGCGTGTTTATCACTTACACCTGCTACAGGTCAGGTGAAATTATCGAGTGATAGTGATAGCGGTAGTGTATGCATGCTAGAACATGTGTTTGCAATCAAAAGCAATTGTAAAAATCCATTTTATGTACAGTAGACATTAGTAACCTCTTGATAAATATATTTTATTGAAGAAACAAAGGATTTTTTTTATGTTTTTCTATTTCTGTGTGTTCTAATGGGACTTTATATTGAACATATGTATTGTACATATCCATCAGTATGTTGTGTCTGTGTCAATACGGCAAATGCTGTGTAAGCGGGATGTAATCATTCTGGCGACAGTGAATATGTTGACAGTTACACTCAGGGGCGGACTGGCCATCTGGCACTTCTGGCAAATGCCAGAAGGGCCAATGGCTAGATGGGCCGATCCGTCTGCCCAAGCAGCAGCAGCTCCCGGCAACACAATTTTTTCCCTACTGTCGCACAAGGACCTGGGCCCCCTATGTCAGCTCCAAGATCCCCTCAAGGGGGTACAGTGTAGTGGCTGGGGCCTCCTTTGGGACCAGCCATCTACACACTCCCCCTATGTGTGGCCTCCTCCTCTGCCGTCCCATGTAGCTAGAGCAGCACCACAGGCAGACAGAAGAGTCTCCAACACGACGCAGATAAAACAAGGTAAGTGTGAAAGAAAAAGGGGTGTATATTATATATTATATATATATATATATAATACACAAAGGAAGGGAGGGGGGTCTTAATATAATGTGTGATGGAAGTGAGTGGGGGGTCTTAATATAATGGTCATGTGAAGTAGACTATTAATTTAATGGAGTGTAGATGGGAGTTAATTCAATAATGGGTGCTATTTTATTTGTGGGGTGTTGGTGGGGCAATTTAATGTATTGGTGGTGCAATTTAATTTAATAGTGAAGCATATTAATTTAAGATGGAATGATGAGACCTTTAATTTAAATCTGGGGTGATTTGGGACTATTGATTAAATGTGGGGTTGACTTTTGGGAGGATTTATTAAATGTGAATATGAATTATTTATTGCCGGGGATGGTTGTGGGAAATGGTTATATTTATTAAACATAAATACTATTAATTTATTGCTGGGGCTGTTTGGAGGGAGTGAAATAGGTTTATTTATTAAATGTGAATATTATTAATTTAATGTTGGGGCTGGTTCAAGGGAACTAAATCTATTTATCATATGTGAATACTATTATTCTAATGATGGGGCTGGAGGGTGGCCTAATTATTAATCGTGGATGCTTTTGATTTAACGCCTGAGCTGGTTGGAGTTTTCTGAATTTCATGTAGTCATTTTTTTCCAGCTAGGGCCTCCAACATTCGAGGATCCAGACAAGCAAAGAGATGAAGTCAAGAACAGGTAGGAGAGCAGTATAGTCTGCCAACTCTCGCTTAGCAGGACTTGCACATAGCTCTGCCTTCACAAGCAGTACCGCTTCACACTGTACTGCTCGTGAAGGCAGAGCTGTGTGCACTTAACAGTAATACACACAGTATTGCCTGTGTATTTTGCTGTTTTAAGTGCCACGGGCCCCCCATGCCTTAATCCAGCTCTGGTTAGCAGGAGGGAGCTGGGGAGGGCATGATAAATTGAATGTTTTATTATAATGCATGTATCATTGGCCCATGTTGTCCAGGCCCCCAACACAATTTGGCCATACCCATGTAAGTGCTGCTGCACAGCGGTGACACCCAGTTTCTATCGTACTCATCAACAGAGGTGGGCCTGTGTGCTTTAAATGCCAGGGTTAATTTTTAGTCCCAGTCCGGCCCTGGTTACACTGTTGACACCAAATTGGTGACAGTGTAATTGTCAACATATTCTTTTTGTCGACATGTTTAACATGATGACATTCAAATGTCAATGCCAGCGGACTCGCCCCCAAATAGTTTAACACTAGTGCTGCCAGCAGGGGAAGGCTGGGCACCTGCCTTCTGGGTCAGTACCATAGTGGGCAACCTTGGGTTGGTTCATTTGGCCACCTATTTTTTTTCCTTTAAAATAGGCTGCTGATTTGAGTAAAATCCCCCAGGCTAAAATTTGCCAACCCTCCCCAGCCTCGGCTGGTAACAGCAGAAATAGTGCTGGTTGTACTAAAATCAGGGATCCTCATGTTTTTTGTTCTCCCGACTTTGCTTGGCTGGCAGCAATACAGTTAATCTGTTTTGGGTGCACGCTTTTTTCAAAATTTATGTCACTGTGTATTATTGTATTGTATTGTGCCGGCGGGTCTGCCAGCTATATTGTGCAGAACTTGAATTAATGTGTTGAGGGGGGATAAAGGTTTGTGGTTAATGTTGTGTTTTTATTTTATTATTGGCAATCTTGTGCCGGACCCGCCAGCTGTATTGCCAGCATTTTCCTCTGAATGTCGACAGTCACAATGTCACCATTTTACATGTCGACAGAATAAACATGTCGAAGTTTACACTGTCATTACTTTGGTGTCAACAGTTTAAGTGTTTACATATTCACCGTCGCCATAACGTATCCAACCCGTATAAGCAGTATGTACCTAGTTGCATATTCAAAAGAGACATTCTTTAGTTGCATATGGAACTGTGTATGCCCAAAGTATGTACATTTTTTACAAAAAAAAAATGCAGACTACGTAAATTTTGTGTGCCTTAATGAATCAGGCCCAGAATGTGTATATTAGTGTAAAGTTCGAGTGCCACAGGCACTGTTCAACTAGTACCATGCTGTGCAATTTTTTTTAAATTTAAACCCCCTACCTCCTACATCATGATTATAAATGGATTTTTAGAACCAGGATAAATAAGAATAAGAGCTTACTCTATGTACTGCTTGTATTTAACTGGCATTGCAGCACTTTAGATTTGATACAATGCTTAATAGTGCCTGCAGAGAGAAGGATTTGTTCATGTTTTATTATTGACATTTATTTATAAAGTGCCAGCATACTCAGCAGTGCCTCAATTGTGAACTGAAAGTAATAACACAAGTCTGGCTATTAGCAAACAGACAAAACTCTATCTCATTGTTGGTCAGTTAAGCCATAGTGGCTTAGAAGTTATGTACTTCCATATCCCGGCATTATCACGCATGTATTTTAAGCTATATTATGAATTGGTTATTGATTACAAATGTCAAACACAAGTTTATTGCAGATTATACATCATCACCTGAGGTAAAGCCTATGCACCCCCATGCTACACCCATTTCGCCCTCTCCCAACACAACACTTGACACTAGAATGTGAAATAAGAAAACAACAGTGTTATGAAACATAAACATTAATTACATAGATACATGCAATAAAGACTTTAATATAGAAGCAATTAGAAAACACATGTTAATTGCAGAAAAATTGTCAATAGTCTTAGGGTTTTAAAAACATAACTATTTTATCGACCTGCACCCTTCTAGCAGTGTCACTCTGAGGGGGTCATCCACCAAATGCCTCTGTGGACCATGACTAGAGGAAAATTGCTGGCAATTGTTCTTGGTCCCCTTACCATAGATATACCACTCGCCCTGTAGGACTATAATGACTCTGCATCAACTGCTGTCTCTTGAAGAACCAGCTCCAGACTCTCCAGTTCTACCTCTTAAGACATACTGAGGGTGAACAGAGGATTTCAGGCATACAGTTACTCCATTATTTCTGCCAAGGTTTCCCTTGCATCCCCTTAATCTAGCCTTCTCCAAGACCTCTCACCATCTTTCTACCTAACCTATCATAGTTTTTCAAACCCAACCTCCTCCTGCTGCAATGCTTAATCCAGTTATGTCCCCCCTTCTCCCTTACAATGCTAACTTGTGGAGAACTCTTGGGGCCTGATATGCATTTAGACACTGCACATGTACACAAAATTTGTACATTTGTATAGTCAGGGTAATTTTGCGACTCCTTATGTTCATGGAGGCGGGAAGATTACTGAAAAGGTGGGCAAGTGCAGCTGAAGTACAATAAGAGTGGGTTCATGTAAATGCGACTGAGTCTGACCTGGATGCATATGCATTGGTCAGGAGGAGCATCGCTTGTGTCTGCTAGAGGGCTACTGCAAAATACGTTAGCAGCATTACCAAGACACTTCTCATTGGCTGTTTTATTATTGCCTAATTGTCCATTGCCCTATACAGCTGATTGTGCTTTGTTAATTAGTTATGGTGATGATGCCCTATATGTCTTGTTGCATTTCAGCCTTTTCACACAGTGTGGCCCACAAAATGCTTTGTAATGCAAACACTCCCAATAAAGAATGTAAGATTTTCTTAAAGCAATACACACCAAAGGAAGTGTTTTTTCCGATTACACATGTACGCCCACACCCGATGGCTTATATCAACTTCTGTATCCAATATGGGTGTGCTTACCAGTTTTTCACATCGACATCTTCCTGATGCGACTATGATGGAATATGTAGAAATGCAGGTGTTACAAATGTTAAGAACTAATACATATAGGCAATGTAATGAATGTTGCCAATAAATCCTATTCACCTGTTATCTGCTACTTTATGCTGTCAGAACCTAAGAAGACACCACCCTTCAATTTGCCTTAACAACAACACACATTTAGTACCCTGCACCATAAGGTAACTTTTGTCCATCATACCTTTAAAATACATTTGTATGTACACAGTACCATAAACTTTGTAATCTGCAAGATACCTCACTTTGTAAAGATTGTGAGCACACATTTTGGTAAAATGACTATTTTTAGTTCGAAATTTATACTTGTAACCTTATTTTCGCCCTCTTTTGAGGCATTTACTCTCAGACATTGGATGTTGCCCTTGGGAGTGCAGCCGCGTGGTACGCCAAGCTAAAAAGGGGTTCCTTGTGAAATGCACAGATATTCAATGCCTAGGGCGGTGGTCAGCATGCAGTGGCAGCTCGAGGTACAGTCTGAACAAGTGGACAGACAGTGCCCCCCTTATGAATTACTTGTGCAGTGCACTCCGGCGCCTGCTCCCTCTTCTAATCTTCCGACTGAATGTCGGGTGGGATGTCATCAGTATCACGTCCTAAAGCTGTCATTGAAGATCTGTGCCAGAAGAGATAGAAGAAAGTAAGATAGAAGAGATCCAAGTGAAGTTTGCCCTTTGTAACATTTACTACATATTGATAGATGCGTGTCTTTCAAACGGCATTTGCTAAATTTTAAACAACATGAAACCACAACTTACATTGTCCAAATGAGGCATACATAGTATATAAACAAGATAGAGGAAACTTATAACTAGAGATGCTCACTGACCCATATGTTTTGGTTTTGGTTTTGGTTTTGGACCTGGATTACTGTCGTGTTTTGGTTTTGCCAAACCGCCCTTGCGTGTTTTTGTTTTGGTTTTGGTTTTGTTTTGCAATTTGTAAAAATAAAATACATTGTTTTGGGCTAAATTAACATAATTTAGGTATTATTTTGTACCTACACTATTATTAACCTCACTAACACTAATTTCCCATCATTTCCATTCAATTTTGACCATCTCCTAGGTCACAATATGATTTTCATACACTTTCAAAGAAAAATTGCTGCAGTTCTTGCCAGTGATAACAAAAAGGCCATTGTCATGCCTGGGCATAAGACCAAAAATCCACCTCTTAAGTGTGGAATCATTTTTACACAAATCCTGACAACAGTTGTCTAGCCATTTGTAGCATTTTTAAAGCCACACTCAGTAGAGGTAGGGACCTTAACCATCTGGGATCCTCATCCATGTTACGTCATTTTTCAGCGAGTTCTTGGAAATCTGTTGGGAAAATCAGAAACTTAGCTTAAAAAAAATAACAACAAGCAGTCCAGCATCATCTGCCTCCCTTGTCTCATCTACATCCCAGCACCTGCAATTTACCCCCCCCCCCCCAACACCTTCATCATCAATATCCCCAGAACCAATAATTTATTTATATTTATTTAATTGATTTAAACAATCCTTTGCAAGAGGAAGCAAGTATGCAATCTATCACCCAGTCGCAAAGCGGATCACAGACGCCATAAGTACTATACTAGTAATAGATCTGCGTCCAATGTCCATTATTAATGCAGCTGGTTTTAGACAGTTACTTGAGGTCTTCTGACCCTATTACCAAATTCCATCATGACACCATTTTACTAGAAATGCTATTCCTCACCTCTACCAGAAAGTTCATAAAAATGTAATTATTGGGTTACAAAATGCCATTCTACCCACTGTACACTTAACCACAGATATGTGGGCAAGCGGAACTGGGCAAAGTAAAGATTATATGACTGTGACAGTCCACTGGGTTGGTCATTCGCCTTCACCAGCAGGGACAGCAGCAGCATGTACCCAAGTATGTCACATTTTTCAGAAGTAGGCTACTCTGTGTATCAGCAGCTTCACTAAGAGGCATACAGCTGACAATCTGTTCCAAAAACTAAGGGATGTCATTGAAAGATGTCTAATCCTGCTTTGACTCTCCTGAGGATATGTCATTTCTGATTACGACCCCAATATTGTTCAAGCATTACAGCGGGGTTGAATTCCATCACATTTCCTGTTTTGCACACACAATCAACTTGGTGTTACAGAACTTTTAAAAAATGACATGCGGGAGATGGTGTTTGTGTCTAGAAAAATTTAGGGTCAATTTCTGTTTTCTGCAACAGCATGTAGGAGAATGCAGCAGCTGCAAGAAGACTAGCATTTGAGGGGAATGTACTTTAGTCCAGCAAAGTAGTCACCTGTGAAGAGAGTGCAGACACGGTTAGCTTGAGTCAAGTGATTGCCTTAATAATACATTTTGCCAAGGAGCTACAGAAATTTAACGTGTGAAATAAAACAAAGTAAATGTGCTTACTATATTTTAATTGTAGATTAAATACTTAATTTGCTTCGCAAGAATCAAAGAGCTATCAACATCTTGTTTGGACGTCTTCTCCTTCAGTTTCTCTGGCAAGTGCTTGTTGTACAAAAAATTGCTTTCCCAAGGCACCCAGTGGTGATTCAGATGATTTCGCATATTTTGATATTTGCTCTGCTGTAAAAGAATTGACCAAAAATCGTGACAGCATTGCCCTAAAATGAACTACTAATTCCATTTGGACGGCCATTATCGGCAATTACATCATACTACACAGACTTCTATGATGGTGGGGTGAATTAGTATTGTTTGAGGAAGATTAGCACTGTACCCTGCCACCTCTCCTGTTTCTGAGTGAGCTACAATAAAATGTAACTGCAGATTTAGACAAAGACTGTCAGCCCTATTATTTTTATTTCAGCAATTACAATTAGCAATGGAGAAATGGAGCTCTTCTCTTTTCATGTTACCTATATAACGCAGTAGAATTTGCCTGAAAATACTATAGACAAGCCTGCTTGTCTTCCTCTTCATCAATGACTCTTAGCAATTAAGCACTCGTCTTTGGGTGTATATTACACCCAAACCTTATTAGTGCAAATTTGGAAAAATAAAGTTTAATCCCTTCTAGGCCCTCCATCATCCTTTGCGTGTTAATAGTGTGATTGGTTGGAGTTATGGGCAAGGTCACACATTTTTATGTCAAATCCTTCAAACCAGCCCAGATGTCAAACTGTTGTGGTCTGCCACCTGGGTCATCTCTGCTTGTGTTTGGAAAGTGCAAATTGGTGCCAGAACCTCACGTGCCAGAACTGCTGCCACTGGTGCCACCCTGCTGCCACTGGTGCAGGACTTACATCATCAACCGCATCCTCATCAGCGCCCTCGTCGGCTACCCAAATCTCCCCCTCATCCTCTTCTAATTTCAAAGTGTCATACTCACTTGGTGTATCACCGGCTACACTCGGGCTGTTCAGGCACACATCAGCAGAACTGCTGAAAGGGCCCTTCTTTATGGGTACATTATCAGAATGCTCACGATTAGACATACCACTGGTGGATGGACTCTCCACAGGGATTGGTGTCAGTTCTGATTCTGAGCATACATTATCCTCTAATGCCTTACTGTTTTCTTGCAGCTCGGCTTTGACGCGTAACAGTAGTTGTGCACCACTTTTAGACTCCAAATTACTTGGTCTTGCTTGGGCACGAGTGACCGTATAAGAAGAAGGCTCGGTAACATTTTTTGATCTGCCATTAATAGAGAAAGGCGAAGGCTTTATTCTTTCTTTGCCAATGTGTGTGTAGAATGGCATGTTGCCAATTTTTTTTTATTGGCACTTAACTTTTGCTCATTTACACTTCTTTTTCGCTTCAACACAGTAAATTTTTTTTGGTGTGTGTTTTTTTCCCTGACTTAAAAAGACTATGTACTTTTACATTGCCTTTACCAGATGACGTGCTGGGAACACTACCATCAGGACTGGTGACAGAACCAGGTTGCTGATTCTACTCATATGTGGACTGCTTTGAATCCATTTTAATGAGCCCAAACCACTTGTAGTGCAAAAAATTGTATAGATACTGCTGATAAATATCAGTTTTGACTGCAAGAAAAAATATTGTTTTACACTGGGGAATATGTGACACCCCAAAGTACTTGTAGTGCCAAAAATTGTATAGATACTGCTGATAAATATCACTTTTGACAGCCAGAAAAATTATTGTTTCACACTGGGGAATATGGGACACCCCAAAGCACTTGTAGTACAAAACAATTTTAGAAATACTGCTGACAAATATGACTTTTGACAGCCAGAAAAATTAGCCTAAAACACTGGGGAATATGGGAGACCCCAAAGCACTTGCAGTGCAAAAAATTTGAAAAAAAAAGCCTCCTCTATCCTCCTCTCATCCTGCTCTAACAATTGCTAATAGAATTGGTATTAATAATAATAGAATTGTATAGAATAGAATTGAAACAATAATGTGTACAATTATTGCTCTGTCCCTGCGCTATTATAGCCTGTGACCTAACCCTGCTCTATCCCTCTGTCAAATGGCGATGGATTGCTGTGGAGGCTGCTATTTATGCTTTTCAAATCTCGCAAGAACCGAGCTCAGAAATATGAATACGTCACAATGACGTTTTGCCTCGATTTCGATTCCGAATGGGCCGGGGAGTACCGGGCCTGCTCGGCTCGGTACTCGGATAGGCGAAATTCGGATGGATTCGGATCTCGGGGAACTGAGTCCGCCCATCTCTAGTTATAACTAGAGATGAGCGCACTCGGATTTCCTGAATCCGAGCCCACCCGAACGTTGCCGATCCGAGTCGGATCCGAGACAGATCCGGGTATTGGCGCCAAATGAAAACTTGAAACCGAGGCTCGGAGTCATAATCCCGCTGTCGGATCTCGCGATACTCGGAACCTATAAATTCCCCGCTAGTCGCCGCCATCTTCACTCGGGCATTGATCAGGGTAGAGGGAGGGTGTGTTAGGTGGTCCTCTGTCCTGGTAGATCTCGTGCTGTGCTGTTTAGTTCTGTGCTGTGCTGTGTTCTGCAGTATCAGTCCAGTGGTGCTGTGTGCTGTGCTCTGTGCTTCTAAGGGCATAGTTCTTATTTCCCCAATATTCCCAAGTGTTTAAAAAATTAAAAAAAGTTATAAAAAAAAATACCAAAAGATAATTAAAAAAGTTTTTAAGTACAACAAAATTTGCAAAACCAATCCTGCAGTATAAGCCCATTGGTAGTTGGTACTGCAATATTACCAAGTTCACACATTCAGCAGTATCAGTCCAGTGGTGTTGTGTGCTGTGCTCTGTCAATTTTGAGTTCAGTGGTGCTGCTGGGTCCTGTGCTGTGTCCTGTTCAGTCCAGTGGTGCTGTGTCCTGTGCTCTGTGCTTCTAAGGGCATAGTTATTTCCCCATTATTCCCAAGTGTTTAAAAAATTTAAAAAAAGTTATAAAAAAAAATACAAAAAAAAAATTAAAAAAAAAATTAATTACAACAAAATTTGCAAAACCAATCCTGCAGTATAAGCCCATTGGTACTGCAATATTACCAAGTTCACTGATTCAGCAGTATAAGTCCAGTGGTACTGCTATTACAAAGTTCACTGATTCAGCAGTATAACTCCAGTGGTACTGATATATTACAAAGTTCTCTGATTCAGCAGTATAAATCCAGTGGTACTGATATATTACAAAGTTCACTGATTCAGCAGTATAACTCCAGTGGTACTGATATATTACAAAGTTCACTGATTCAGCAGTATAAGTCCAGTGGTACTGATATATTACAAAGTTCACTGATTCAGCAGTATAAGTCCAGTGGTACTGATATATTACAAAGTTCACTGATTCAGCAGTATAAGTCCAGTGGTACTGATATATTACAAAGTTCACTGATTCAGCAGTATAAGTCCAGTGGTACTGATATATTACAAAGTTCACTGATTCAGCAGTATAAGTCCAGTGGTACTGCTATTACAAACTTCACTGATTCAGCAATATAAGTCCAGTGGTACTGCTATTACAAATTTCACTGATTCAGCAGTGTATAAGTCCAGTGGTACTGCTATTACAAACTTCACTGATTCAGCAGTATAAGTCCAGTGGTACTGCTATTACAAACTTCACTGATTCAGCAGTATAAGTCCAGTGGTACTGCTATTACATATTTCACTGATTCAGCAGTGTATAAGTCCAGTGGTACTGCTATTACAAAGTTCACTGATTCAGCAGTATAAGTCCAGTGGTACTGATATATTACAAAGTTCACTGATTCAGCAGTATAAGTCCAGTGGTACTGATATATTACAAAGTTCACTGATTCAGCAGTATAAGTCCAGTGGTACTGCTATTACAAACTTCACTGATTCAGCAATATAAGTCCAGTGGTACTGCTATTACAAATTTCACTGATTCAGCAGTGTATAAGTCCAGTGGTACTGCTATTACAAAGTTCACTGATTCAGCAGTATAAGTCCAGTGGTACGGCTATTACAAACTTCACTGATTCAGCAGTATAAGTCCAGTGGTACTGCTATTACATATTTCACTGATTCAGCAGTGTATAAGTCCAGTGGTACTGCTATTACAAAGTTCACTGATTCAGCAGTATAAGTCCAGTGGTACTGATATATTACAAAGTTCACTGATTCAGCAGTATAAGTCCAGTGGTACTGATATATTACAAAGTTCACTGATTCAGCAGTATAAGTCCAGTGGTACTGATATATTACAAAGTTCACTGATTCAGCAGTATAAGTCCAGTGGTACTGCTATTACAAACTTCACTGATTCAGCAATATAAGTCCAGTGGTACTGCTATTACAAATTTCACTGATTCAGCAGTGTATAAGTCCAGTGGTACTGCTATTACAAAGTTCACTGATTCAGCAGTATAAGTCCAGTGGTACTGCTATTACAAACTTCACTGATTCAGCAGTATAAGTCCAGTGGTACTGCTATTACAAAGTTCACTGATTCAGCAGTATAAGTCCAGTGGTACTGCTATTACAAAGTTCACTGATTCAGCAGTATAAGTCCTGTGGTACTCTCCTGTGCCGCATATAATTTTTAAAGGCTTTGCCGAGTGTGTGTGGCTTAGTGGTACGCTCTCTTGTGCTACATATAAGGGAAAACCAAAATTTGGAGTATAAAGTAGGGAAAGATCAAGACCCACTTCCTCCTAATGCTGAAGCTGCTGCCACTAGTCATGACATAGACGATGAAATGCCATCAACGTCGTCTGGCAAGCCCGATGCCCAATCTCCTAGTACAGGGCATGTAAAATCCAAAAAACCCAAGTTCTCAAAAAATAGCAAAAAGAGAAACTTAAAATCATCTGAGGAGAAACGTAAAGTTGGCAATATGCCATTTACGACACATAGTGGCAAGGAACGGCTTGGGCCCTGGCCCGTGTTCATGACTAGTGGTCCAGCTTCACCCAAGGATCTAAGCCCTCCTCCTCCCCCCCTACAAAAAATTTAAGAGAGTTAGGCTGTCAGCAACAACAACAAAACAGCAAAGAACTCTGCCTTCTAAAAAGATGACATCACAAATCCCCAAGGCGAGTCCAAGGGTGTTGTTGGTTGTGAACCCTGACCTTCCCATCACTGTACGGGAAGAGGTGACTCCATCCAGCATTTGCAGCACGCCCTCTGCATATGCTGGAAGGATCACCCAGAGTCCAGTTACAGATTTGGCTAATGAAGGTGTGAATGTTGTACACCGGGAGGAGGATATTGATGTAGCTGGCGCTGAGGAGGATGTTGATGATTATGATGCAGACAGATACCAAATTGCCTTTCTCAATATCTATTTATATTCTAGATTATATAACGGCTGAATAGTTTTCTATTTTACTCCTAGTGGAGAGGGGATCTGATGCAGACAGATACCAAACTGCCTTTGTCCATTTCTTTGTATATTTGAATTTCTAGTTCTACAGTCTATGCAGGCTGTTTTTTCTCCAAACAATGCAAGGGTATACCATTTCTTCACAGTAAATAGCGATGTTCAATTTCATTGTCGCTTTCATAGTACAGTCATGGCCAAAAGTTTTGAGAATGACACAAATATTGTTTTTCACAAAGTTTGCTGCTTCAGTATTTTTAGATCTTTTTGTCAGATATTGCTTTGGTATACTGAAGTAAAATTACAAACATTTCATAAGTGTCAAAGGCTTTTATTGACAATTACATTAAGTTTATGCAAAGAGTCAATATTTGCAGTGTTGACCCTTCTTTTTGAAGACCTCTGCAATTTGCCCTGGAATGCGGTCACTCAATTTCTGGGCCACATACTGACTGATGGCCACCCATTTGTGCCTAATCAATGCTTGGAGTTTGTCAGAATTTGTGGCTTTTTGTTTGTCCACCTGCCTCTTGAGGATTGACCATAAGTTCTCAATGGGATTAAGGTCTTGGGAGTTTCCTGGCCATGGACTCAAAATTTCGATGTTTTGATCCCGAGCAACTTAGATATCACTTTTGCCTTATGGCAAGGTGCTCCATCATGCTGGAAAAAGCATTGCTCGTCACCAAACTGTTCTTGGATGGATGGGAGAAGTTGCTCTTGGAGGATGTTTTGGTACTATTCGCTATTAGGCAAAATTGTGAGTGAGCCCAATCCCTTGGCTGAGAAACAACCCCACACAAATGGTCTCAGTTTGCTTTACTGTTGGCATGAGACAGGACTGATGGTAGCGCTCACCTTTCTTGCCTTCTATGGACAAGCGTTTTTCCAGATGCCCCAAACAATCTGAAACGGGATTCAATGACTTTACCCCAGTCCTCAGCAGTCCAATCCCTGTACCTTTTGCAGAATATCAGTTTGTCGCTGATGTTTTTCCTGGAGAGAAGTGGGTTCTCTGCTGGCCTTCTTGACACCAGGTCATCCTCCAAAAGTCTTTGCCTCACTGTGGCACTTTATGAGCGAGTCCTGGTGCTTGCTGGATGTTCTTGGGCGCCCTGAAGCCATCTTTACAACTATGGAACCTCTCTCCTTGAAGTTCTTGATGATCCGATAAATGGTTGATTTTGGTGCAATCTCACTAGCAGCAATATCGTTGCCTGTGAAGCCCTTTTTGTGCAAAACAATGATGACTGCACGTGTTTCCTTGCAGGTAACCATGGTTAACAGAGGAAGAACAATGATTTTAAACACCACCCTCTTTTTAAAGCTTCCAGTCTGTTATTCTAACTCAATCAGCATGATAGAGTGATCTCCACCTTTGTCCTCGCCAACACTCTCACCTGTGTTAACAAGAGAATCACCGACCTGATATCAGCTGGTCCTTTGGTAGCAGGGCTGAAATGCAGTGGAAATGTTGATTTTGGGATAAAGTTCATTGTCATGGTAATGAGGGACTTATAAATTAATTGCAAATCATCTGATCACTCTTCATGAGATTCTGGAGTATATGTAAATTGGCATCTTAAAAAAGGAGGCTGCAGACTTGGTGAAAAATAATACTTGTGTCATTCTCAAAACTTTTGGCCATGACTGTATAATAATATAAATTTTACCACCATAGTGCAGTATCAACTTAATTGTGCAGTGTGCAGTGTATTACGTATATCATTTTTGTTCTAACCGTGTGCTTATTTATCTGTTGTGCACTAAAATAATGCATTAATATTATTTTATAAATAAAATGTTGCTATAATACACTACATTAGCTCCTTAGTGTAGTGGTGTGTGATGCGTGCAACCAAGTTACACTTGACAGTCATAATTTAAACAATATTTCCAAGTTACCAAATCTTTAAAATACATGACTTCAGCTTTTACTATGCAGGCATACAGAGTGGTAACCTGAAAAACCATTTTAATCTGGGTACACATACGAGATATAAACATTTCCTGGATGTAGTGCATGTAGTATACACGGCTGCTACATGCCTGTAGTTACTTTACAAATATGCAGCATGCAAGTAAACTAGTAGCAATGCAACCATGCAGTCTGTGTACATTATTTTGTATGCATCGATAGTCACATGCCTAATTAGATAAATAGGCATAAGACATACACCGGAGCATTATTTGTTTTAATGTAATATATGATAGTGTCTTTTTTATAGTATTGCTGTATTTGTATAATTGTTTTTTAGAGACATTTCTTACCTTCATTTATTAACCTTAGTAAAAATTGTCCAAAATATTGGATGCATAATACTGCAGCTATTTGAAAAAGAAAGTAGCTTTGTGGTATGATTTGCTAGTGAACTTTATGTTGTTCATTTTCTTTAACACAGGTGCTAATAAAGCAACAATCCATGGTAGGTTGCACAATGGTTGTTTTCAACATAGATAATCAGAAAATTAGTTTTTATTGAACTCTTTGGTGAATGCTCACTCTGGGCCTGATTCAACTTACCCCCCTTACGACTTGAGGGGCAGAATGGAGGCGGAAAGGGTGGACTGATGAAGCTCATGTACAGAAAGGGCATGTTAACACAGATTCTTATCTCTCTGTCTCTATGTAGTACCCAATATTGTTTTATTAATGTTTGTTCCCAATTGTAAAGCGCTACGGAATTTGCTGGCGCTATATAAATAAATGTTGATGATGATGAGATTCAAAGCCTATGTTTATTGTAAGTATGCTTGATTTCAGTGGTGTTTTACACTTGCTATAGGGCTGGTGTAAATGCTGGATAATAGTGATGATCATCATGTCATAGTCTTTGATTTAAAAGGCACACGCATATCGGTAGCTATCACAAAACAACTGTACGTATTTGAGATTTATTTTCAAAAGGTATTTTATGCAATCTATGCATTAAAGAGTTCATTATTTAGTTATTTATTGCAAAATAATTTATGAAAATAAAAAATAAAATAATGATTATATTAAAAAAAAATGTATTTATTACAAACAAAGTCTACATACATATGTACTATTTATACAGAGAGTAATTCTAACCCTATTTAAATCATAATGTATCTTAAGGTAAGCTTTGATTAGAATATGAGCAGAACTATGCACAAGTTGCATACACTTTATAAACACGTAATTTACAGCCAAATTAATTTGAATTAGGGCCATCTTTGTGCAGGGCACTTTCTCTCATTGTCCTCTAGCTTTTTGACACAGGGCAGTGCTGCTTAAAAAATGTAGAAGTGTAAGTCTCAATTTAGGCATATCGTAGAGCTATTAGTGTGTATGTTTAGAGAGGAAGAACAGGGAGGGAAAGAGTGGTGAAGCATAGGGTAAGTACTGTACTGGCGGGTCAACATAATTTGGATGTGTAGCTGTTGCTCCTCCTCACAGGCATATCTGTTGTGTTGCTCAACCCCTGGTCAAAGATGATACAAGTGATATAGATGTATCTGTGATACATTTTATCAGTTAACTACATTGATGCAATGTAGCTCTTTGCAGTTAGTGGTGAGATAATCTTTCCTACATTTAGGAACTTTATCCAAAGAAGTTCTCTTGCACTTATAGACATGATATGACAATTCCAAAGACAACTGAGAATGGATGTATGTTCTTTCATTCTAGATCATTGGTTTAAAATTGACACTTTTTAATTAGTAAGATAAGACAATCAAACATCAAAAACTGTACATCTGTTTTTGTATTATTTTTATTTTGGCATAAAACTCAGTTTAACATCTTAAATTAACTTATTTCAACTAGCTGACGATACAATTCCTAAGGATAGGAACATGGACGGTTAAAAAAAAAACCCAGTACGATCAAATATTTATATTATATATATATATATATACATTTTATATATTAAAACTTTAAGGTGGGAAAGCAAATATTCCTTTCAGATACAAAACCGAATATATGTAAATACACACACACTTATCAATGTATGTGCAGATATATTTATAAATATAATGATGAAAGAATGGTTCCATTACATTAGACATATTAATGTGATATCACAAATGCAATATAATCCTTCATGCTCCTGCTAGGAAACCTATTCAGTAACTGAATAAAGTAATAGAGATTTGTATTAATAATTGTTATAATATAATGCATCATGGAGAATGTGGCTATGCATATTTGGGAGGCAAGGAGGCTGCTTTAGTGATCATGTTTTACTCTATGCCCTTCCAGTTTAGCATCTTTTTACTCAGCCCCTTGAGTAAAGGCCTTTTAAAAGCTATTTACCTTCTAACAAATAGAGCATAAATGAATCCTGGAGTTTTTGGTTGGGGGTAATCCATGAGCTATGTGTGTCACTATAGTAATTAATTTCTTGCAATTATATATACACACTGACTACTGTATTGCTTATTTTCTTTAGAAATATATGCATGTAACATTATATGACATACATGTATATATAAATATATTTATATCTATAAGTGTATATACATGTGTGTTTAGGCACTTTTTACAATTAAAGCACGACAGTTGGTATCTGCATGCTATCTTTCACAGAATGCAATATGCCCTTCACCACTAGGGACCTCATTTTAACAAGGCAGATGGTAAAATCCTCGCCAGCAACCCCCAGTGTTTCATCTTCCAATTTCACATTTCAAGCATAGAGGCACTCTGTGCAGGCGAGAGATGAGGAATGATCTTTGGCCTTGACAAGATGAAATGTTGGGAGCCCTTTAATGGATCCTGGGCATTGGAGGAGTAGAGGGCAGTAATTCCTCACACAGTGATTTTATTCTCAAGAGCGGTGATTCTCTTGGACACAGCTTCAAGTGAGATAGGAGTTAAAGAAACATAGAATAAAAATAATTCACAGTGCATTTTAAAATAATGCAATTAATTGCATTCAAACACCAAGCAATCTGGGATAGTGAAAGAAGGAAAAAGTTGCATTTGCTGAGATCCTTCAAGGACATACGATATGTTCCTCACCTAGACTTATGTGGGCTTTATCTTATGCCCATGGTAACCCTGCAACTCTTTATTTTAAAGAGGACAATGTCACCTTTCCAGCAATGTGTCATATGCGTTGCACACAAACTGTTAATTGTTTTTGTTTTTGCACACAAAAGGAGATCATCTAGAGCTACGAGTAAATTCAGCAAGAAGATGCATTGTGCTGCAAGGGGGTGAGGGATTTAAGATGTGTAGATGCAGGGTAGGAGGGGGATTGTATCCTAGCTCAGGTCTAAATTGCAGTGTGAAAATGGTTGCCCAGCATTTAATTGCTCTATGCAAAAGCAGCCAGCATTTGCCTGCATGCAAAAATGTGTTTGCACCCTTTAGCTGGATTGACTTCTAACTATAAATGAGGCCGAAGTGGATCTGGAATTAGAGTGGAGGAGAGTTGAGTAGGCTAGGCTGAGTCTTATAGGGTAAGGAGTGGGTGATGGATTTTTTGATCAACCCTTCTATGTCACTAAAACACCAAATTTTAAATCATGGCGGATGTTTATGAGAAAAAAAATAAAGTAAAATAAATAATCTGTCTCTCTCTCTCTCTCTCCCTCTCCCAATATAAATATGAATATATATATATATATATATATATATATATATATATATATATATATATATGTGTGTGTGTGTGTGTTGAGATTATCAGTTTTGTGTGACCTACATCCGAATTTAGAGAGTCCAGCTTAGTGCCATTAACCACACTGGTTTGATGGGACTTCTAGCTAGAAGTGGGCGGTAAGAGTCAAAGCTCATTATTTAGAAAATAATATCTGCAGAATATTACAAATAATGCTGTCCTGCGTGGGTGAAACCCTTTGAGCCCTGCTATGAAGAGAAGTAACTGTTTTGTGGTAATATGGATTGATTACTCTAGAAGTCTCTCTCACCCTACTCACCAGTTTTAAAATGTTTGGAAAACGTGGAAGATGCCTAGCTATTTACACTATACTACCACACTGCTTTTGAACACCACCAAATGCACTTCCAATGCTTTGTTTACTCGTAATCCATTCATATTTTTACATTTATTACTGCGTTGCTTCCTCATGCCTTTAAATTCTGCAATATTCCCTCATATAAAATTGGGACAAATGAGACCATGCCCCAATTCACACAGACTACCTCCAGATCCAGAAAGAGCCCTTCTTGATCTGCCCAGACCACTTCCATTTCTTGCAGGACCATAACCCTCTTTCAGTAGGACATACGCCCTTTGAGCACTGGAAACTTGTCATGTGAAAACTGTTGTAAATTATGTACCTTCACTATAGTTGTGAATTGTAAATGTCCTGAAAGTAGCATTTAGCTCTGGTTATATTATAAAAAGGATATTCTTCCTGGTTAATGACTGGATGAGCTCTTCCACGTTGGTCTGGAACTTGACAATAGCCTCACATTCACAGGGGTTCTCTTCTGATAATGTAAAAATAGAAAATGCATTGGTTAATTCAGTGAGTGTCTATAATTGCTGCTTTCAAATTATTGCATATATCCTGGTTTCAACATTTTTGCCACTTACCGACACAGATCTTCTTCTGAAGTTTTTTGCCAATCTCCTTCATGGCCTTGAAATCAGCTGAGTAGAAATAGTGATCAGCTACGGGTTCAGAGGCAATCATCCTGAGCTCATCCTCCACAGCATTGCCCACACCAACAGCATACATCTTGTAACCTGTATAACATTTAGTGCATCAAGAAAATTGATTTAATAAATAATCTTTTCAGCTCCATTACCATCAAATTGTTGAACATTTTCATTTCTCACTTTAATTGGTGGCAGAAAGGGTGTGTGAACAGGTTGTGCTGGAATCTGGGACTTTTTGATAAATAGGCCAGGGCTGTTAGACAAACCTGGGAATGCTATAGGAATAAACTATTGTACAAAGCAGCCTTTGGGGCTCCAGAGAGGGAGAGGAGCTCATTAGCATCAGGTGAAAATGGAAGTTTAAATTTTGAAGATTGTGGAATAATTGATTATGGTTATTAGCTAATTTCACAGTAAATATTATTGAATAATGACTAATAATAAGGACTGACAAAAGGAAAAAAAGTATTGTTCCAAGATTCATTGCCGAGTTAACCATTTATTTTTTTGGGTGGAAACAATATATAAGCACAGTTTGTTACACTGCAAAATACATTAATTAGTAATGTTAACAATGGAGGTAATGATTCCGGCTATGGCATTCACAATAACCGTGCAACATATGCAGGTTCAAACAACTTATGCATTATAACAGGTGATAACATTGTCTTACCAAGTTCCTTAGCTTTCAAGGCAGCGTCATTGATATAGTCCTGAGAACGACCATCAGTGAAGACAATGCCAACTTTAGACACACCTGGTCTTCCCCCATTGGAGATGGTAAACGTGTTGTCAATTAGATAATTGAGGGCTTGACCAGTCATGGTGCCTTTCTCCATGTAGGACATCTTCTTTACAGCTGACTTAATATCCTTCTTGCTGCTATGCCTTCCCAATGGGAATTCCTGCCTTACTGAGCTTGAGTACTGGACTAGCCCAACATGTGCCTTATTATCACCAACATCCACAGACTCCACTATCTGATTTATGAATTGCTTGACCAGTTCAAAATTCTCTGGGCGTACACTCTTGGAGCCATCAATTAGAAATACCAAGTCAAATGCTGAGGCGCCACAGGCTAAGTAGGAAAGAGAAAACAAAATATGTTATTACCAGGAGCTTGACACAATCTACACATTTGTAGATTTTGCATAGGCATAATATAGGTTGATGATTGCCAAATATTTAAATTTTTAACTTTCTTTCTGTCTCTATTAATGTTTTTCTTTTTTTCCCACCATTGCAGGTCTTTCCATCCTCATTTAATGTATATCCATCCCTGCAGGCACAGGTGTAGGATCCTGGGGCGCTGACGCAGATCTGTTGGCAGTCGTGATCTCCAGTGGAGCAGAGGTCAGTTATTTCTGTGTAAGAAAATTGAAGTTTAAGATAAGTATTTGTTCCAATGCAATTTCAAAATGATATACATATTGTAAATGTATGGGTAAACCATTTAACAAACAATACAGCATAACTTACCACAGAGAACCTCCTGGAATTTGTTGCTGAGCTTTTGGATCACACTGTAGCTCTCCACATAGTCTACATGATCATCTAGGGGCTCACTGGCAATCTGACGCAGGGTGGTCATATCGACACGTCCAACTCCAATAGCAAACAACTCCAAATCACTCTCTCGTGCCCTAGCAGAAATATCCTTTACACCATCCTGAGGACGGCCATCAGTTACCACAATGGCCACCTAAAAATAAGATAGTGATAGATGATATTGTTAAAAAATATAATTTCAATTATTTTTATTAGCATTTTGACAGTCTACAATACAAATATTGTGAATAAACAATGATTAAATTATATATATATATAGTTTTATATTTTTTTGGCACAAGAAAATAATACAGCAATGAAACAAATATGACTAACTACCCTACTACTTTATTGTACTTAATCTATATAACTTCCTTCATTTACAATTACAAAGCTCAATGCAACAAAAGACTGTGTTCTCCTTTGTGCCTAGAATGTGTATTGTGATTACTTTTGCATAAGCGCACAAGAGTCTGCATAAGTTTGTCTCATTAAAATGGCGAGTTCATTATTTACAGAAACACCAATGGCTTTAATATACTAGTGTTACCCTCCGTTTACCATAGTAAGAGGACTTGTTTCATTCCGATGTTAGATATGTGTGTAATAATAAACTATTAATTTAGCTTTTTCTGAGAGTGGTTAGCATGGATACCAGTGGTACAAAAACAAATTCCCTTTCAAGAATATGCATAGACCGTAGTTCAATAATTACAAATTGTCCTGTTTGCTCTGTGGAAAGCTCTGCAGCCTCTCACTACGGAATGTAAAGCTTTAGTCTGTTCCCAGTCCCTCACCTTTTAGTGGATTTAAATTTCAGTCACACACTGCCAAAATATTGGTTTGTGCTGAACTAGCCAAAGAACATGTGCAAAAATAATTCTGTAACTAAAAGTTTGAAATGCCCTGTGTGCTACCTGTTTTTGTGTGTGTTCCCATACACACCATTTTCGTAATGGTTGCTAACATGTAGATGCTTTGAAAGTGTGCTGCATGTTTTAAATGCCACGTATGTGTCTGTATAGTCACATAGTCACCAGCAGTGAATTTATTATTGTTTTGTGTGTTTGTTTTTTGACCGACTACATACACATATCTCTAATCTATTCCCACTGGATATTTAAATTATGATTTACTGAAGATTAATATTTATAGCTAGTATTGCTACTTAAAATCTTTTGCTGACTTAACCAAGACTTGTTTTACTAATAATTGACCTTATAATTTCTGATAAAATTAAGGTATCTAAATGACATTTATTTTAACCATTCTGTTTTAATGACATGTATTGCTTGATAAAGGTTTGTGTGTTCCCAAATGTAGTTACACAACACCTTAAGAGGGGCCCACTTTCCATCCCTTTGCAGTTATAACTGATAACACCTCTGACAGGTCTCTGTTTAGCTTTATCTAGCTTGCATTCCTCAACGGAATGCTCTAGAGGTAAGCAGATATCAAATTTAATGAAATACAAAGACGCATACAAGACATATCACTACAAACGTCATAAAGATACTTTACCTGGTTATAGTTTTGCTTTGGTTTTTATTTATAACATGATGTAAAACTAGTGGCAGCAATATATTTAATATTAGACTAATTGGAACTAATTAAGGGTTAGGAACAAATCCAGCTATGGGCTGCAATTTTGCACCTGGACAAACCATGTTGTGATGCAAGGGGGGACAAATGCTAGTGTTAATTGCATGTAGGGAAAATACTTGTAACACACAAATGTCTGACAGCTTTTTTCACACTGTGAGAGTTGAGTTTGGACACTCCCCCACCCAATTCTAAATCTATCGACACATTTTAAATTTGCCTCTACCTGTAGTGTACCCTGCAAAAATGACACCATCCTGCTGCATTTAATTCTAACTCTATATGATGCCCCTTGTGTGTGATTAACTAAGGCAGGTGCAAAATATGCATTGACCTACAGCAACCAATCAGCAATTAGCTTTGAGTCATCTCTATGTAGATTCAAAATTTTGTACTGACATATGTTTACAAGTACTTACTACTATCACTGAAGACAGTAGAATACATAAATCTGTTGTCACTTTAATATAAAAAGATCCCTCAAATTCAAGTGAAAGTTGCACTAATACTTATTTTTAAGATTGGTCCTTTTGAGCACTGTATTGATCTTAATCAATCTGTAGTCCCTGATAGGGTTGGGAGAGTTGGTATGATTGGGGAAGAGTAGTAGTAGCATGATTATTTGCACCGCTCACCTTCTTGACTCCTGGAGATCTGAGTCGCGCCCCTTCACTCTCACTGAAGGCTTGGTTGACGGCATATTGAATAGCAAGGCCTGTCATTGTTCCAGTAGAAAGAGGTTGGACTTTTTTGACTGCCTGAGTTAAAGCAGCCTTAGTCTTGTGAGTTTTGAGGGAGAACTCATTCTTGACAGAGCTAGCATAATTGATGAGACCGACTCTTGTGGCATTTACACCAACATCCAGAGACTCGATGACTTGAGATAAGAAGTGCTTGACCTGTTCAAATTCAGAAGGTCGTACACTACGTGAGCTGTCTATGATGAAGACCAGATCAGTGGGATAAGTCTTGCAATTTGGGCCTTTGTTGGGAGAGAAAAGAAGATTGTGTAAGACTCACCATTGTATTTTGAACTCAGTAAAGTGAGCACATTTCACAATACTTGTAGTCAATAGTCTGCAATCAGCAAGCCACACCATTACACTAATAAGTTACTATGTATGTTGTTATAAAGCAGTGTAACACATTTTGCAATTTTTAGGGGTATATTTACTAAACTGCAGGTTTAAAAAAGTGTAGATGTTGCCTATAGCAAGCAATCAGACTAGTTATTATTTATTTAGTACATTCTACAAAATGACAGCTAGACTCTGATTGGTTGCTATAGGCAACTTCTCCACTTTTTCAAACCTGCAGTTTAGTAAATACACCCCTTAGAATAATGCATAAGGACAGATGGATAGATCATAGGAATAAGCGTTCTGACAGAGCTACTGTCAATAGTATAATCCTGTTTTTATATTCAGATATTCTGAAAGGCAGCTCTGTGTGGGGTTTCATTGAAGAGAGAAATTTTACTGTTTATTGTGTCAATACCGCTAATTATATACACTACAATTTTAATAGTCTTTCCATAGATAAATAGAATAGTGGCAATTCACTTGATATGCAATGTTGAATCTTTAAAAGAGATGTAAAAACAGTATTTACGTACTACTAGGTTACTTTGCAAAATTTTGCATCATTGGCTGTTCTATTAAATACTAAACTTTGGAGAGTGGCACATACTAGAACCTTGAATTCAGATTTCATGCAACAGCCTTGACAGCCTGATCTCCATATTTGGGACCTGATGTGAGGAATCTGACAGATTTGCTACCAACTACTTTCCTTTAACTCCTAACCAAAAAGACAGTGTTAAAAACATCAATTTTGCAAGGTTATTAACAATCAGAAGTGGTGGCAAAAAGATTTTCCTTAGTTTATAATGTGGTTTTCATGTACTGGACACTGTTTAATCTGTTTTGTGGTAATATGGAACATTTTATAGTTTATAAATATCTAAAAAAAATGACAATAATAACACAAATGTGTCGGTCTGATAAAAGTAATAGTTAAGTAATTCAGGCTAATGCAGGCAAATAATACATTGGAATTGTTATAATAAAGTCAATACTGTTTCATTGTACAGTATCTAGTCATTGTCAATTCAAATATGAGTTAACAGAGTTACATTTAAGGAGATTTAAGGCAGACTGGGTGGTAGATGAAAACATATGAGAATTCCAGATTCCTCACTGTCCAACTCATAGATCTGATACACACTGACATGACGCACATTGCGTATAGTTACTCATGTACAGAAAAATAGACAATCTAAGTCCTCAAATACATGTTTACTATAGTTTAATCATAATCCCCTAACTTGCCTTATTGTTATTATACTCTTTAAATCTCCATACTTGAACAGCTATCCAGAAAATGACACTTCTCTCCTGAATATTTCATAATTGATCAATGTGTGAAGCGATGATATACGTTATAGATAATATCACAAATATGTCTGTTTTACTACCACTATAATCTTAGATTGACCAGGCTGGGGTCTAGGGCTGTGTGGATTTATAATGATATGGTCGCAACCAAACAGGACCAAGTAACACAACCTCCAAAACTTCTTCCAGTCCATCATAAATACCCTTGTGATAATCAATTTCCTCTATCAATAGTTTTCCAAGTAATGTCAGCATTATACAGTTTCTGATATAATCCATGCTATATGTCTATATATGTTGTTTCATTACCTGATCAATATTTTATATTCAGGTCAGTAAAATGAGACCTCATTTTTCCTTGAGTCTGTGACAGAAGTAGAAAATGTATTTTTTCCTGGAAAATGTAGCGACCTTATTTATCTAGGCTACACATAAATGTATATATCAGATATCTGCTTTATTTCTTGTCATTTTAAACATTCTGCATTCATAAATTTGATTTATGTTTCTTTAAGCAATACCAACAATTCATTACTATCAACTCCTCACTTAAAACTGAAAACTGTCACACATTTCTACATGTCGTGGCAATACTGATTACTTTGCTTAGTCTTGGAAGTATAATGAATTTAGTATAGCCGCAAGATGTATGGATGCAGTGTCTGGAAATTAGGAGAGTTGTATCGAGCTTCTTAGAAAGTAGAAAGCACTCACCCCTTTGCTGCTGCGGCGGTGCCCCCATGGCTACATAACTATAGCAACTGAAGTACAGGAGAGAGGAAAGTAGACACAGAGAGGTCTTCATGATGTCCGGAGAGGAGTCACAAAGTAGAGTGAGAATGATGGAATGGGCAATTTGTGCTCAAGGTATCTTACCTACACCCCTCCTGGAGTGCCTCCCAAGTGACAGAGAGAGGGGTGGGATGGGTGGAGATTGGCTTGAGGGAGGTATATTAGGGGGAGGATGATTAGTGGAAGGATGTTTACTCTTTTTATAATATTGTTTTTAAAAAAACTACAGTTAACTCTTTTGCTGTTGAATTTTAGCTGCAGTACTGGTGGAGATAGCCTGCAAGTAACTTTACAAGATATTGACTTAAAGTGGTGGCTGTTCATCTGACCAGTGCTGAATCTTGGGTTGAATAGGTGAGCTGGTTAGGGCACCCAGGGGACCAGCTGTGGATTCTGGCCACCACTAGTCTAAGAGGGGTAAAAATAGGCAGCCAATATCTGTATGCTGCAATGTGGTTCTGCAAGTAACGGGTTAATCAGGTGAAAACTACCTAAATGAGATCCTTTCAGTGTGTCTTATAAAAGAAGTCCTGTATCTGCAGGGAAGACATAAAGGTCTCTGTTCAGCAGCAGAGCTAATTCCAGGTTCTGCACACAAAGTATCTCCATAGCACTCTGAGCCACAATTAATTTCTGCAGTGTTACAGTACAATAAGGCACTGCCAGCATGTCCTACAGCAAAATAGTGTAAAACAGCTGCTATGAAGAGGCACATAATGAGTTAAAAATTAGTTCGGAAACACATTATTTAGTGAATAGCTGCAGTGTAGTACTTTACCTTTACTTGACAATCCAAACAAAACATCAACTGTTCATATGTATATACTTTACTTACAAGACTTCCTTTCAACTCCACTAGCAGTTAAGTCAATCAGTAACTTAAATCAATCGGTACACTTTTACCTTTATTCCTTTCTCTTCATATAACTACTCCCTATATATAACTCCTGCCATCTCCAGACCTGCAAACTTTTTTCTCACAGTGTAATCCTTGTAAGCTGTGCTGTGAAAATAAAGGTCTAATGTAGGGTGGCGTGCCGCAATACAGCAAAAGTATATAATTAATGTGCTGTATGATACAGTGAGAAAAAGTGTACCGTACTTGAATTGCATGATATAGCAAAAGTGGATGTAGTTACTACAGTATAAAATAAATAATTATCAATATGCCTTTTAGTTCAGGGTATGGTTAACACGCGCGTGGTATTTGAAAACAAACACTGGCTAGTCAACTGTCATATACAGTCAGATGTCCTATACCTTCAGTACATTTTATGCTCATAATATTGCCATATAGTCTGCCTAATAATGCAAATGTATTGCTTCATATGTGACAGCACAGCCGTACATGCCCCCATATAAACTCATAAAGCCCCCAAATATTATATAATTCCACCTTATGGCCTCTATATATCCACAGCCTCTATATAATCTCATATACATGAATATAGTCCCATATAGGCTCATATACTTCCATATACTTCATTATTTGTCACCTCAACTCCACAACCAGTGTACACATCCTTACTTTATGATGCTACTCCTGCCATCGCTGGTCTCTCACTCCCAAGTGCTGCTGCTTCAGTGCCCTCCTGTCATTGATTACATCACTTCCTAGTGAGCTATGGTGGCTGCAATCTACTAGGAGATGACTTTAACTAATGACAGCATGGCTCTATAGCAGCAGCACTCTTCATTGTGTGTTTTTTTTTCATTGTTATGTTTTGAAGCCATATATCTTATATTAGCCCAGCCAGATTGTAATTGGAAAATTGTCCAAGCCACATAGCAATGTTAGTTTAGGGGTTAGTTTAGGGGTTAGAGGGAGAAGGAGGATGAATGTGTTTTGAGTTGACTGTGTAGATAGCTGCTAAATGTGTAGAAAGCTGCTAAATGTGTAGAAATGCCTAGGGGTTAAGAGGATTGTTTGATAATATCACAAGCTTGACTAAAGAGGTGAGTCTTCAGGGAATGCTTGAAGGTTTGGAGGCTATTGGAAAGTCTTTTTGCATGAGAGATAGAATTCCAGAGTGGGTGCAGCCTAGAAAAAGCCCTGTAAATGGGAAAGTGAGCAGGTGCTCTATTAGATAGAGGACGCAGAGAGGAGGTGGATACATTGAAACAGGGTATGAATAGTTTGATAAGTAGGGTCAGAACCAAGATAAGACAATACATTGATGACATAGGGAATGCTGCATTTGTATGACTAGTGAGTGAGTGGTCAACCGTATAAAATGCAGCAGAGAGGTCAAGGACAATTGGAAGCAAGTAATAGCCTTTATATCTAGTAGTTATCAAATCATTGACCACCTTATTCAGCATAGTCTCTGTGGACTGTTGGGAATGAAAGTCTGACTGAAGAGGGTCCAGTAGATTGTGTTGGATATAGAAGTTTGTGAGGCGAGAATAGGCATGCCACTCAGGAAGCTTGAAGGGGCACAAGAGATGGGCTGGTAATCTGAGAAAGAGTATATTATTATATTTTTTCCTGAAATTTTTCTTGTTTAAATAACCCCCAACATTTTCCCATCTCCCACTCTACCACATGATAATTAGTGCTCGTTATATCCCCTATCTCTCCATATAACTGTTTCCTATAGCTCCTCTTTATAATTTTTTTAATGGCTAAAATATCAAAAGTATTTTAAATCAATATTCCAGCTACAGAATATGTCCCACGCTTCTCCAGCTACAATATATATATTCCATTTTTCTACCTACAGTGTTTGTGCTACTTGTCTACCTACCGTGTAGAGATTAATGAAAAACTAACAATATGGTTTGTATATGTGTTTTAATTCACCAATGAATGATGAAGTATTTTACCAGAACTTCTAAAAACACACAAGTGAAGAATGTTGCTAGGCCTATATGTATATACCAGCATCTCCAGTGGTCAGGTTTTAAATAGATTTGTGGCAATAGTTTGGATTTCAGTGTGGGTTAAACATTACTGACACAAAATATAGAGCCAAAAGAGATTGTGCAACTCCAACTATGGATGATGGAGGTGTTGATGCTGAATTCATATAGGTTAATACTAAGTGTCACAGTTGACGTATTTAATACACAGGTTGTGGTACCATCCCTCAACCTACTGACGCTTTCCTTAGAGTAGTTTGATTGAATTCAAAAGATGTGCAGAGAGAGGCACTTTACTCGGGTTTACCTTTAATTAATCCTCTGTCATCAGTAGTAAAATGTATTGCAATCTGATGGGTTGATGAGCAAACTGCTTGGCTATTAGCAAACTGCCTTTTCACACACCAATGTGAATGTGTTTTCAAGGCTCAAGTTGTGTGATATATTAAACATAATGTTTATACTTATAGGGGCCGATTAGATCATCTGTATATCACACTCATAGTAAGCCAGATAAAATGAAAATGAAACTAGATGCTATATATATTATATATAATAAATCACAATCAATAGTAAAAAATGTAATGGGTTTCTGCTACACTTAATTTTTTTACATTTTCCAAATAGTTTACCCTACATTGAACCTGCCACATGCACAAACTTTTATTCAAATATGCTGAAAAATCCAGACACATAGTTTTACTTACCTCCAGTTTTTTTTGTCCTGATGTAAGACTTGTGTTGCATCATAGTTTTAGCTATTCATGTTTTACTGGGCCAATCAAAATGGCAATTGTTCCCCATTATTCTATAATGAAAATTTTTGTCACAGTTTGACGTAGCCAAGACATTTGTTCGGTCCTTTCTATGTTCTGTGACTAAGCAAGTCACTTAAAATTAGAGATGGGCGGGTCCGGTTCTCCGAGAACCGAACCCACCCGAACTTTGGGTATCCGAGTACCGAGCTGAGCAGCTCGATACTCTCCCGCCCATTCCGAATCCAAATCGAGGCCGAACGTCATTGTGACGTTGTCGGATCTGGGGACTCGGTTCTCGCGATACTTCAACTTTATAAATACACGCCTCCACAGCAATCCATCGCCATTTGACAGAGGGAGAGAGCAGGGTGTAGTCATAGGCTAATTAGAGCAGGGACAGAGAATACAATATTGTTCTTGCAATTGCTCTAACCAAAATCGCTAGTGCAGAGAGGAGGATAGAGGTTTATTATTTTTTCTTCATATTTGGCACTCCCCAGCGCTTTTGGGGTGTCCCCCATAATTGTGCATTAATATTTCTGGCTGTCAAAAGTCATATCTGTCAGCAGTATCTACTAAATAATTTGTAGCACACCTCAGTGCTTTTGGGGTGTCCTCCCTAATTGTGCATTAATATTTCTGGCTGTCAAAAGTCATATCTGTCAGCAGTATCTACTAAATAATTTTTAGCACTCCTCAGTGTTTTTGGGGTGTCCTCCCTAATTGTGCATTAATATTTCTGGCTGTCAAAAGTCATATCTGTCAGCAGTATCTACTAAATAATTTTTAGCACTCCTCAGTGTTTTTGGGGTGTCCTCCCTAATTGTGCATTAATATTTCTGGCTGTCAAAAGTCATATCTGTCAGCAGTATCTACTAAATAATTTTTAGCACTCCTCAGTGTTTTTGGGGTGTCCTCCCTAATTGTGCATTAATATTTCTGGCTGTCAAAAGTCATATCTGTCAGCAGTATCTACTAAATAATTTTTAGCACTCCTCAGTGTTTTTGGGGTGTCCTCCCTAATTGTGCATTAATATTTCTGCCTGTCAAAAGTCATATCTGTCAGCAGTATCTACTAAATAATTTTTAGCACTCCTCAGTGTTTTTGGGGTGTCCTCCCTAATTGTGCATTAATATTTCTGGCTGTCAAAAGTCATATCTGTCAGCAGTATCTACTAAATAATTTTTAGCACTCCTCAGTGCTTTTGGGGTGTCCTCCCTAATTGTGCATTAATATTTCTGGCTGTCAAAAGTCATAACTGTCAGCAGAATCTACTAAATAATTTTTAGCACTCCTCAGTGCTTTTGGGGTGTCCTCCCTAATTGTGCATTAATATTTCTGGCTGTCAAAAGTCATAACTGTCAGCAGAATCTACTAAATAATTTTTAGCACTCCCCAGCGCTTTTGGGGTGTCCTCCCTAATTGTGCATTAATATTTCTGGCTGTCAAAAGTCATAACTGTCAGCAGAATCTACTAAATAATTTTTAGCACTCCTCAGTGTTTTTGGGGTGTCCTCCCTAATTGTGCATTAATATTTCTGGCTGTCAAAAGTCATATCTGTCAGCAGTATCTACTAAATAATTTTTAGCACTCCTCAGTGTTTTTGGGGTGTCCTCCCTAATTGTGCATTAATATTTCTGGCTGTCAAAAGTCATAACTGTCAGCAGAATCTACTAAATAATTTTTAGCACTCCCCAGTGGTTTGCGCTCAGAATGGATTCAAAGCAGTCCACATATGATCTAAATGAGCAACCAGGTTCTGTCACCAGTCCTGATGTTAGTGTTCCCAGTACGTCATCTGGCCAAGGCGATGTCAAACAACAGAGTGTTTTCAAATTAGTGCAAAAAACAAAAACCAAAAAATTTTTTACTGTATTGAAGCGAAAAAGAAGTGTAACTGAGCAAAAGTTAAGTGACGATAAAAAAAAATTGCAAGCATGCCATTCTACACACGCAGTGGCAAAGAGAGAATAAGGCCTTCACCTTTGGCTATTAGTGGCAGATCCCAAAAAGTTACCCAGCCTACAATTGGTGCACAACTACTGTTACGCGTCAAAGCCGAGCTGCAAGATAACAGTGAGGCATTACAGGAGAATATTTGCTCTGATTCACAAATGACTACAATCCCTGTGGAGAGTCCATCCAACAGTGGGATGTCTAATCGTGAGCATTCTGCTGATGTGTGCCTTAATAGCCCGAGTGTAGCCGGTGATACCCAAATTGAGGATGCCACTTTGGAATTAGAAGAGGATGAGGGGGAGATTTGTGTAGGCGACGAGGGCACTAATGAGGATGTTGATAAGGATGAGGTTGTTTGTGTAAGTCCTGCACCAGTGGCAGCAGTTCTGGCACGTGACAAGAAAAAGGCCATTGTCATGCCTGGGCATAAAACAAAAAAATCCACTTCTTATGTGTGGAATTATTTCTACCCAAATCCAGACAACAATTGTATAGCCATTTGTAGTGTATGTCAAGCCACAGTCAGTCGAGGGAGGGACCTTAACCATCTTGGAACCTCGTCTATGTTACGCCATTTAACGAGAGTTCATGGCAAAGTGTTGGGAAAAGCTGAAAGTTCTTCCCAAAAGAATACAAGCACTCCCTCATCAGCTAAGACCCTCCGCTCACCGACATACCGACGGCTACAAAATACACCCACCACACCATCCTCATCAATATCCTCAGTAGCGCTCGGAGTTAGCCCGGCATCCCACTTAAGGCTGGATGACTCCGGCACTATTATTGATTCCTCTGAAGAAAGCGTTAGTCCTGCTGCTGCTGTTGCTGCTGCTGGGGGTGAATCGTCATCCCAGAGGCAGGTGAATAAAATGAGCAGTCCTACATTTCAGCAATTAACTGTGAAACAATCATTTGCGAGGGGAAGCAAATATGACAGCAGTCACCCAGTCGCCAAGCGAATCACAGACGCCATGGCTGCAATGTTAGTGTTAGATCTGCGTCCAATCTCCACAATAAACGCAGCTGGTTTTTCACAGTTAATTGAGGTTTTGTGTCCGCGTTACAGAATTCCATCGCGACACCATTTCTCCCGTAAAGCTATTCCACAACTATACCAAAAAGTGTGTAAAAATGTAGAGATTGCGCTGAAAAATGCCATTCTGCCCACTGTTCACTTAACCACAGATATGTGGACAAGTGGAAGTGGCCAAACCAAAGACTATATGACTGTGACAGCCCACTGGGTTGGTCATTCACCTTCACCAGCAGGAACAGCAGCAGCATGTACACCACTACGTAACATTTGTCACAGGCAGGCCACTCTTTGTATCACCGGCTTCACTAACAGGCATACGGCTGACAATTTGTTACGCAAACTGAGAGATGTGATTGATGCATGGCTTATACCACTCGGACTCTCCCCAGGGTATGTCATTTCAGATAACGCCAACAATATAGTGCGAGCATTACAGCTGGGTGATTTCCAACATATTCCCTGTTTTGCTCACACCATCAACTTGGTGGTGCAGAGCTTCCTACGAAATAACCGTGAGGTGCAGGAGATGCTTTCGGTGGCCCGTAAAATTTCAGGCCATTTCAGGCATTCAGCCACAGCATGTAGGAGATTACAGCAGCTCCAAGAGCAGTTTAACTTGCCCTGCCACCAACTTAAGCAAGAGGTGGTAACTCGGTGGAATTCCACCCTGTACATGCTTCAGAGGATGGAGGAACAGCGCAAAGCCATCCAAGCATATTGCACAAGTCATGACATTGGGAAAGGAGGGGGGATGTATTTCACTCTTGCACAGTGGGGAATCCTTTCAGTGCTGTGCAAGGTGCTGAAACCATTTGAAGTTGTGACATGTGAGGTCAGTGCTGACTCTGCTAGTTTGAGCCAAGTCATTCCTTTAATTAGACTATTGGAAAAGCAGCTTGAGAAAATGAAGGAGGAGCTGAAAGCAAGCAATTCAGCAAAGTATGTTGGCCTTGTCGATCAAGTACTTCATTCGCTTCACAATGATCCTCGAGTTATTAAGATCTTGAACTCGGATCAGTACGTTTTGGCCACTGTGCTTGATCCAAGGTTTAAAACCTACATTGAGTCTTTACTTGTAAATGAGCGAGATGTGAACTTTTGCAAGGAGCTATTGCTCAGCAAGTTGGCCGCTGAACTGGGCCTCGGCTTGACGACGTGTCCTCCTTCACTTTCTCAAGCTGTTGCTCGTAAAAAATTACATTTCCAAAAAAGAAGCAGGGAAGACACAGGGGGCAGACGAGAACAATTTAACATCTGGGCTGGTTTGAAGGATTTTTCAAAAAAATGTGTCACTTTGCCCATAACTCCATCCAATATGAGTATAAACATGCAAAGGATGGTGGAGGATTACTTTCAAGAGGTAGTTGATATGGAAATGTCAGACAGTCCCTTTCCTTACTGGGAAGAAAAGCAGGCCATTTGGAAACCCATGTACAAAATTGCTTTGCAATACCTAAGCTGCCCACCCTCCAGTGTGTACTCTGAACGAGTGTTCAGCACAGCAGGGAACTTAGTCAGCGATCGCCGTAGAAGGTTACTTCCCAAAAATGTGGAGAAAATGATGTTTATAAAAATGAACTACATCTTCCACGAGGAAGGCCTTCACCATCCAAGACATCCAAGCACTGACTGTTCTCTAATGGCGGATTCAAGCGGCGATGAATTGATAGTCTGTGATGATGACGTACACACTGATGAGGGTGAGGATTAAGCTGAAGATGATGCCGATAACATCTTTTTAAAACTTTCTATGTAAGTGTAGGGTGCAATCTACCCCCAAAGAGGAAAGGGACTTGTGGCATTTCCATATCACATACCATCTTGAAAGGCTGCTGTTAGGGCAATTTATCCTTAAGGGTAGGGTGTCATAGACAGAGTGACCCTAAACTGGCTTTGTCCATTTTTCATAATATTGTACAGTCTATAATGGCTGAATTTTTGGGTATTTTATACAAGTGGAGGGGGGCCTAGAGAGACAGAAACCAAACTGGCTTTTTCCATGTCAATTAATATTGTACAGTCTATAATGGCTGAATATTTTGGTATTTTATACAAGTGGAGGGGGGCCTAGAGAGACAGAAACCCAACTGGCTTTCTCCATGTCAATTAATATTGTACAGTCTATAATGGCTGAATTTTTTGGTATTTTATACAAGTGGAGGGGGGCCTTGAGAGACAGAAACCAAACTGGCTTTTTCCATTTCTTTACATATTTAACTATAAGTGTAGGGTGTAATATACATTCAAAGACGATGGCTGCATTGCCAATATGCATAGATGGAGAGGAAGACAATCTGTTTTGTGTGTAGAATAGGCCTACCAACGAAGAATTAAACTGTTTTTTTGGATGATTTATTACCTCAACAATTAGATTACTTGTCTCTAAAACAGTTGGAGCTCTAAATTGGGTTAATTTAGGCCCAAAAACATGGATTTTCCAAAAAAATAGCAAAACAAAACCAAACAAAACCAAAACCAAAACCAAAACACGCAATGGCGGTTTTGCAAAACCAAAACCAAAACCAAAACACGACGGTAATCCAGATCCAAAACCGAATCCAAAACCAAAACACGGGGGTCAGTGACCATCTCTACTTAAAATATAAGAGGTGTGTGGAAAAATTAATAAATAAGGTAACGGAATATCAGTTGTAGCAGTTGTTGGGGAAAGAGAGTATGGCTACTTTAAGTAGATATAAGTGCAAGTAAATATCCTCCTCCCCAGGGTTTAAGGACTTTTTTCTTGCCGACAAATGAAAGGTTTGAGGGGTCAATACTGTGTACTCTTAGGAAGTGTTCTAGTATGCTGTGACATTCTATTTCATATTTTATATTCCATATATGCTATGCAATTCTTGTTTTGGTCCATCCTATATATTGAAGCCCATATGGGTAATCCAATAAATAAATGACCTCTTGGGAGTCACAAGAAATTCTTTCTTTTACAGTAATTGTTTTGCTACTGGTGTTTTGTTTAAAATTTGTAGCAGCTTGAGTGCAGTTACATTTTGTGGTTATGCAAGCTATGCATTTGGTACAACACTAATGTTTCTTTTTTTTAGCCAATTTTCTTTGTTTATGGTAGAGATGGGCGGGTCCGGTTCTCCGAGAACCGAACCCACCCGAACTTTGGGTATCCGAGTACCGAGCTGAGCAGCTCGGTACTCTCCCGCCCATTCCGAATCCAAATCGAGGCCGAACGTCATTGTGACGTCGTCGGATCTCGGGACTCGGTTCTCGCGATACTTCAACTTTATAAATACACGCCTCCACAGCAATCCATCGCCATTTGACAGAGGGAGAGAGCAGGGTGTAGTCATAGGCTAATTAGAGCAGGGACAGAGAATACCATATTGTTCTTGCAATTGCTCTAACCAAAATCGCTAGTGCAGAGAGGAGGATAGAGGTTTATTATTTTTTCTTCATATTTGGCACTCCCCAGCGCTTTTGGGGTGTCCCCCATAATTGTGCATTAATATTTCTGGCTGTCAAAAGTCATATCTGTCAGCAGTATCTACTCAATAATTTTTAGCACTCCTCAGTGTTTTTGGGGTGTCCTCCCTAATTGTGCATTAATATTTCTGGCTGTCAAAAGTCATATCTGTCAGCAGTATCTACTCAATAATTTTTAGCACTCCTCAGTGTTTTTGGGGTGTCCTCCCTAATTGTGCATTAATATTTCTGGCTGTCAAAAGTCATATCTGTCAGCAGTATCTACTCAATAATTTTTAGCACTCCTCAGTGTTTTTGGGGTGTCCTCCCTAATTGTGCATTAATATTTCTGGCTGTCAAAAGTCATATCTGTCAGCAGTATCTACTCAATAATTTTTAGCACTCCTCAGTGTTTTTGGGGTGTCCTCCCTAATTGTGCATTAATATTTCTGGCTGTCAAAAGTCATATCTGTCAGCAGTATCTACTCAATAATTTTTAGCACTCCTCAGTGTTTTTGGGGTGTCCTCCCTAATTGTGCATTAATATTTCTGGCTGTCAAAAGTCATATCTGTCAGCAGTATCTACTCAATAATTTTTAGCACTCCTCAGTGTTTTTGGGGTGTCCTCCCTAATTGTGCATTAATATTTCTGGCTGTCAAAAGTCATATCTGTCAGCAGTATCTACTCAATAATTTGTAGCACACCTCAGTGTTTTTGGGGTGTCCTCCCTAATTGTGCATTAATATTTCTGGCTGTCAAAAGTCATATCTGTCAGCAGTATCTACTCAATAATTTTTAGCACTCCTCAGTGTTTTTGGGGTGTCCTCCCTAATTGTGCATTAATATTTCTGGCTGTCAAAAGTCATATCTGTCAGCAGTATCTACTCAATAATTTTTAGCACTCCTCAGTGTTTTTGGGGTGTCCTCCCTAATTGTGCATTAATATTTCTGGCTGTCAAAAGTCATATCTGTCAGCAGTATCTACTCAATAATTTGTAGCACACCTCAGTGTTTTTGGGGTGTCCTCCCTAATTGTGCATTAATATTTCTGGCTGTCAAAAGTCATATCTGTCAGCAGTATCTACTCAATAATTTTTAGCACTCCTCAGTGTTTTTGGGGTGTCCTCCCTAATTGTGCATTAATATTTCTGGCTGTCAAAAGTCATATCTGTCAGCAGTATCTACTCAATAATTTTTAGCACTCCTCAGTGTTTTTGGGGTGTCCTCCCTAATTGTGCATTAATATTTCTGGCTGTCAAAAGTCATATCTGTCAGCAGTATCTACTCAATAATTTGTAGCACACCTCAGTGTTTTTGGGGTGTCCTCCCTAATTGTGCATTAATATTTCTGGCTGTCAAAAGTCATATCTGTCAGCAGTATCTACTCAATAAATTTTAGCACTCCTCAGTGTTTTTGGGGTGTCCTCCCTAATTGTGCATTAATATTTCTGGCTGTCAAAAGTCATATCTGTCAGCAGTATCTACTCAATAATTTTTAGCACTCCTCAGTGTTTTTGGGGTGTCCTCCCTAATTGTGCATTAATATTTCTGGCTGTCAAAAGTCATATCTGTCAGCAGTATCTACTCAATAATTTTTAGCACTCCTCAGTGTTTTTGGGGTGTCCTCCCTAATTGTGCATTAATATTTCTGGCTGTCAAAAGTCATATCTGTCAGCAGTATCTACTCAATAATTTTTAGCACTCCTCAGTGTTTTTGGGGTGTCCTCCCTAATTGTGCATTAATATTTCTGGCTGTCAAAAGTCATATCTGTCAGCAGTATCTACTCAATAATTTTTAGCACTCCTCAGTGTTTTTGGGGTGTCCTCCCTAATTGTGCATTAATATTTCTGGCTGTCAAAAGTCATATCTGTCAGCAGTATCTACTCAATAATTTTTAGCACTCCTCAGTGTTTTTGGGGTGTCCTCCCTAATTGTGCATTAATATTTCTGGCTGTCAAAAGTCATATCTGTCAGCAGTATCTACTCAATAATTTTTAGCACTCCTCAGTGTTTTTGGGGTGTCCTCCCTAATTGTGCATTAATATTTCTGGCTGTCAAAAGTCATATCTGTCAGCAGTATCTACTCAATAATTTTTAGCACTCCTCAGTGTTTTTGGGGTGTCCTCCCTAATTGTGCATTAATATTTCTGGCTGTCAAAAGTCATATCTGTCAGCAGTATCTACTCAATAATTTTTAGCACTCCTCAGTGTTTTTGGGGTGTCCTCCCTAATTGTGCATTAATATTTCTGGCTGTCAAAAGTCATATCTGTCAGCAGTATCTACTCAATAATTTTTAGCACTCCTCAGTGTTTTTGGGGTGTCCTCCCTAATTGTGCATTAATATTTCTGGCTGTCAAAAGTCATATCTGTCAGCAGTATCTACTCAATAATTTTTAGCACTCCTCAGTGTTTTTGGGGTGTCCTCCCTAATTGTGCATTAATATTTCTGGCTGTCAAAAGTCATATCTGTCAGCAGTATCTACTCAATAATTTTTAGCACTCCCCAGTGGTTTGCGCTCAGAATGGATTCAAAGCAGTCCACATATGATCTAAATGAGCAACCAGGTTCTGTCACCAGTCCTGATGTTAGTGTTCCCAGTACGTCATCTGGCCAAGGCGATGTCAAACAACAGAGTGTTTTCAAATTAGTGCAAAAAACAAAAACCAAAAAAAAATTTACTGTATTGAAGCGAAAAAGAAGTGTAACTGAGCAAAAGTTAAGTGACGATAAAAAAAAAATTGCAAGCATGCCATTCTACACACGCAGTGGCAAAGAGAGAATGAGGCCTTCACCTTTGGCTATTAGTGGCAGATCCCAAAAAGTTACCCAGGCTACAATTGGTGCACAACTACTGTTACGCGTCAAAGCTGAGCTGCAAGATACCAGTGAGGCATTACAGGAGAATATTTGCTCTGATTCACAAATGACAACAATCCCTGTGGAGAGTCCATCCAACAGTGGGATGTCTAATCGTGAGCATTCTGCTGATGTGTGCCTTAATAGCCCGAGTGTAGCCGGTGATACCCAAATTGAGGATGCCACTTTGGAATTAGAAGAGGATGAGGGGGAGATTTGTGTAGGCGACGAGGGCGCTAATGAGGATGTTGATGAGGATGAGGTTGTTTGTGTAAGTCCTGCACCAGTGGCAGCAGTTCTGGCACGTGACAAGAAAAAGGCCATTGTCATGCCTGGGCATAAAACAAAAAAATCCACTTCTTATGTGTGGAATTATTTCTACCCAAATCCAGACAACAATTGTATAGCCATTTGTAGTGTATGTGAAGCCACAGTCAGTCGAGGGAGGGACCTTAACCATCTTGGAACCTCGTCTATGTTACGCCATTTAACGAGAGTTCATGGCAAAGTGTTGGGAAAAGCTGAAAGTTCTTCCCAAAAGAATACAAGCACTCCCTCATCAGCTAAGACCCTCCGCTCACCGACATACCGACGGCTACAAAATACACCCACCACACCATCCTCATCAATATCCTCAGTAGCGCTCGGAGTTAGCCCGGCATCCCACTTAAGGCTGGATGACTCCGGCACTATTATTGATTCCTCTGAAGAAAGCGTTAGTCCTGCTGCTGCTGTTGCTGCTGCTGGGGGTGAATCGTCATCCCAGAGGCAGGTGAATAAAATGAGCAGTCCTACATTTCAGCAATTAACTGTGAAACAATCATTTGCGAGGGGAAGCAAATATGACAGCAGTCACCCAGTCGCCAAGCGAATCACAGACGCCATGGCTGCAATGTTAGTGTTAGATCTGCGTCCAATCTCCACAATAAACGCAGCTGGTTTTTCACAGTTAATTGAGGTTTTGTGTCCGCGTTACAGAATTCCATCGCGACACCATTTCTCCCGTAAAGCTATTCCACAACTATACCAAAAAGTGTGTAAAAATGTAGAGATTGCGCTGAAAAATGCCATTCTGCCCACTGTTCACTTAACCACAGATATGTGGACAAGTGGAAGTGGCCAAACCAAAGACTATATGACTGTGACAGCCCACTGGGTTGGTCATTCACCTTCACCAGCAGGAACAGCAGCAGCATGTACACCACTACGTAACATTTGTCACAGGCAGGCCACTCTTTGTATCACCGGCTTCACTAACAGGCATACGGCTGACAATTTGTTACGCAAACTGAGAGATGTGATTGATGCATGGCTTATACCACTCGGACTCTCCCCAGGGTATGTCATTTCAGATAACGCCAACAATATAGTGCGAGCATTACAGCTGGGTGATTTCCAACATATTCCCTGTTTTGCTCACACCATCAACTTGGTGGTGCAGAGCTTCCTACGAAATAACCGTGAGGTGCAGGAGATGCTTTCGGTGGCCCGTAAAATTTCAGGCCATTTCAGGCATTCAGCCACAGCATGTAGGAGATTACAGCAGCTCCAAGAGCAGTTTAACTTGCCCTGCCACCAACTTAAGCAAGAGGTGGTAACTCGGTGGAATTCCACCCTGTACATGCTTCAGAGGATGGAGGAACAGCGCAAAGCCATCCAAGCATATTGCACAAGTCATGACATTGGGAAAGGAGGGGGGATGTATTTCACTCTTGCACAGTGGGGAATCCTTTCAGTGCTGTGCAAGGTGCTGAAACCATTTGAAGTTGTGACATGTGAGGTCAGTGCAGACTCTGCTAGTTTGAGCCAAGTCATTCCTTTAATTAGACTATTGGAAAAGCAGCTTGAGAAAATGAAGGAGGAGCTGAAAGCAAGCAATTCAGCAAAGTATGTTGGCCTTGTCGATCAAGTACTTAATTCGCTTCACAATGATCCTCGAGTTATTAAAATCTTGAACTCGGATCAGTACGTTTTGGCCACTGTGCTTGATCCAAGGTTTAAAACCTACATTGAGTCTTTACTTGTAAATGAGCGAGATGTGAACTTTTGCAAGGAGCTATTGCTCAGCAAGTTGGCCGCTGAACTGGGCCTCGGCTTGACGACGTGTCCTCCTTCACTTTCTCAAGCTGTTGCTCGTAAAAAATTAAATTTCCAAAAAAGAAGCAGGAAAGACACAGGGGGCAGACGAGAACAATTTAACATCTGGGCTGGTTTGAAGGATTTTTCAAAAAAATGTGTCACTTTGCCCATAACTCCATCCAATATGAGTATAAACATGCAAAGGATGGTGGAGGATTACTTTCAAGAGGTAGTTGATATGGAAATGTCAGACAGTCCCTTTCCTTACTGGGAAGAAAAGCAGGCCATTTGGAAACCCATGTACAAACTTGCTTTGCAATACCTAAGCTGCCCACCCTCCAGTGTGTACTCTGAACGAGTGTTCAGCACAGCAGGGAACTTAGTCAGTGATCGCCGTAGAAGGTTACTTCCCAAAAATGTGGAGAAAATGATGTTTATAAAAATGAACTACATCTTCCACGAGGAAGGCCTTCACCATCCAAGACATCCAAGCACTGACTGTTCTCTAATGGCGGATTCAAGCGGCGATGAATTGATAGTCTGTGATGATGACGTACACACTGATGAGGGTGAGGATGAAGCTGAAGATGATGCCGATAACATCTTTTTAAAACTTTCTATGTAAGTGTAGGGTGCAATCTACCCCCAAAGAGGAAAGGGACTTGTGGCATTTCCATATCACATACCATCTTGAAAGGCTGCTGTTAGGGCAATTTATCCTTAAGGGTAGGGTGTCATAGACAGAGTGACCCCAAACTGTCTTTCTCCATGTCAATTAATATTGTACAGTCTATAATGGCTGAATTTTTTAGTATTTTATACAAGTGGAGGGGGGCCTAGAGAGACAGAAACCAAACTGGCTTTCTCCATGTCAATTAATATTGTACAGTCTATAATGGCTGAATTTTTTGGTATTTTATACAAGTGGAGGGGGGCCTAGAGAGACAGAGTGACCCCAAACTGTCTTTCTCCATGTCAATTAATATTGTACAGTCTATAATGGCTGAATTTTTTAGTATTTTATACAAGTGGAGGGGGGCCTAGAGAGACAGAAACCAAACTGGCTTTCTCCATGTCAATTAATATTGTACAGTCTATAATGGCTGAATTTTTTGGTATTTTATACAAGTGGAGGGGGGCCTAGAGAGACAGAGTGACCCCAAACTGTCTTTCTCCATGTCAATTAATATTGTACAGTCTATAATGGCTGAATTTTTTAGTATTTTATACAAGTGGAGGGGGGCCTAGAGAGACAGAAACCAAACTGGCTTTCTCCATGTCAATTAATATTGTACAGTCTATAATGGCTGAATATTTTGGTATTTTATACAAGTGGAGGGGGGCCTTGAGAGACAGAAACCAAACTGGCTTTTTCCATTTCTTTAGATATTTAACTATAAGTGTAGGGTGTAATATACATTCAAAGACGATGGCTGCATTGCCAATATGCATAGATGGAGAGGAAGACAATCTGTTTTGTGTGTAGAATAGGCCTACCAACGAAGAATTAAACTGTTTTTTTGGATGATTTATTACCTCAACAATTAGATTACTTGTCTCTAAAACAGTTGGAGCACTAAATTGGGTTAATTTAGGCCCAAAAACATGGATTTTCCCAAAAAATAGCAAAACAAAACCAAACAAAACCAAAACCAAAACCAAAACACGCAATGGCGGTTTTGCAAAACCAAAACCAAAACCAAAACACGACGGTAATCCAGATCCAAAACCGAATCCAAAACCAAAACAGGGGGGTCAGTGACCATCTCTAGTTTATGGTTGCACTTGGGGTAAAGTCACTTGCACCAAATTGTTTATAAAGTTGGCAGCCTTTTCATAAACTATTTATAGTTTGGGAGGGAGTACATTACTAAAAGTGGAAAAGGGGGCAATTTACCACTGTCGGATAACCAGAACACCCGTCCTACAGAGATGTACAGACAGGGTTAAGGATCCTGATGTTGCCTTAAGAAAGGATTTTACTCACAGGTGCCCTAAGTGGGAGGTATGATTGTTAGGTATAAAAAAAAAGGATTGTGGGATCTGGTGGGCATGAATTCTGGGATCTGGTGGGTGGGCGGGGTGAGTCGGATGATAGCTAGGGCTGGTTGGTTTAGTTAAGGAAGCCGTGGAATTTTTAATGATTGTGTTACGGTGTTTGTGTGACAAAATAAAACAACAACTAGTTAAAAAGACCAGAGAACGAAGTAACTCTTTTAGTAATTCTTACAGAACTGTGTCATTGTAGTATTTATTATTATTAATTATTATTAATTTTTATTTATAGAGTACCACAAGGTATCCGTAGCGCTGTACAGGGACAGATAGTATCACAGTACAGGGTGAGACAGCACGGTACAGTTAACAAGAAGCACGGTAACTCAGAAAGCTCAAAGTACAGCTAGTGGGGGTGGGGGAAAGGGATAGTCTCCATACGTTGGTAGACTGAGCCCAAAATGTAGGGCGCAGATGACAGGTGAGAGCCCCAGAGGGGTGAAGAGAGTAGAAAGAGGAGTCAAAGGGCAAAAGGTCCTCAAGGAGGAGGCTAAGTAGCTAGAGAGCAGAGTTATAAGTGGTGGAGAACAGGAAGAGAGGTGGCCCTGCTCGACGGAGCGTACGAACTAAGGGGAGGGGTGGACAGACAGAGATAAGTGTGAGAGGAGGAAAGGGGGTGAACAGAGGCTACGTCAGGGAAGGGGGAAGAGGGGGGAGAGGAGTACGACAAACAGGGTAGTTAAGTGGGAGACTGGAAGGCTTTTAGGGAAAGGTGGGTTTTTAAAGCCCGTTTGAAGCTGGACAAATTGGGGGATGTTCTGATGGTGCGGGGGACCTGGTCCAGTGGAGGGGGGCAGTACGGGAGAAGTCATGGATACGTGCGTGGGAGGAGGCAACCAGGGGGGAAGAGAGGCGACGGTCATTGGCCGATCGCAGAGGGTGGAATGGAGCGTGAATAGAGATGAGGTTGGAGATGTAGGGAGCAGTTGAGTTGGAGAGGGCCTTGAATGTGAGTGTGAGGAGCGTGAACAGGATTCTGTAGGGGAAGGGGAGCCAATGAAGGGCATGGTAGAGGGGGGAGACAGAAGAGGAGCAGCGAGAAAGGAAGATGAGTGAAGCAACTGCGTTGAGTACAGAATGAAGAGGAGCAAAATGAGAGCAGGGGAGGCCAGTCAGGAGAAGATTGCAGTAGTCCAAGCGGGAGATAATAAGAGAGTGGATAAAAACTTTAGTAGCATCTTGGGAGAGGAAGGGACGAATGTGTGCGATGTTGCGCAGCTGGAAGCAGCAGGATTTGGCAATAAAGAGAATGTGAGGGGCAAAGTAGAAAGAGGAGTTTACACAATATTTTATGACCAATGACTGAGTAAAGGGATATGATACCATATGTCATGAGTATGAAATTCTCTTGGGAGATCTTACATAAATGATTCAGTTCCTGAGTAGTGTCTTTCAGATAACTCTTTTGTTTTATTATTAGGAGTTGAAGGAAAAGATCTATATACTCTGACAAATAAAACAAATAATTGTCTGGGGCATACTTTAAGAGAGTTGTGTTAAAGCTGTAAATAATTACAGCAAAAACTGTATTTATTATTTAATATATCAATATGCAATATTCCAGTAGATCACAAATTACCAATCAGGTGAAAGTACCATAGGGCCATTCTACCTTTTCTGTCCAAAATTGCAGAATTTGGGTGGTTCGTCATCATTCTTCTTCAAAAAACATTTGCATCATTCCAAATTAGATTTTCTCTTTCAGTGGGAGGGAGTTTTGGTGAGTTTACTGAATTACTACTATATTACTGCTGACTAATATTTCTTCCTCACATTTCCATTTATGATTTATATATTGTTTCAGATCACCAAACTATCTTTTCTTTTGTTTTCACATACACATTGGTCTTATTTGTCCTGGCTGCACTTTCTCAAATTATGTTATTTACTTGAAACCCAATAGTCTTTAAGCTATAGAGCGCTTTTAAAGTGCAGATAAAATAAGTGAAAATCAGAATAAATGGATACTTAAATACAATAGGCAGCTCCCCAATCGTTCAACACCTGTCTGCAAGTGTCATACCTATCAGATAAAATACAAAAGACAGGGGGCGCCACACACAGTGCATTAAAAGTGATACATAATGAAAAATCTCCACAAATAGGTAATTCCCGTACCGGAAGTTCAGATAATTTGAGCCAAAATGATATAGTGAGGAAATCCCTCTGATGACACCAATTAGGGACACTGTGAGTCAGAACAATCCTAGATATCAGGTGGTCCTTCCAAGCGAAACCAGGATGGCTATCAAGTGTCTGACATGCATTTAATCCATCCGGCCGCTTGCTGCAGCAAGTCATAGATACTGTTCCAGTCAGCAAATGAGATGTTTTGTTTCCTTCAAATATGTGCACAAGACAAAGGATGTTTGGGCCACTTCACGCAATTGATGTCTGCAATTCCGTAATTAAAACTCCTTGCACGCTTTCTGCAAAGTGACTTTTTCTAAGAGTCCTACACAGTAATTTCTTCAGAGAAAAAATACAGCTATACTTTGTGCAAAGTCCGGCTCACAATGAGAAGATGAGAAGGGAAAAATACAACAACAGTGTGTAAAATCACTCATGATTGTGAGCTGCACTTTTCTCTATGCACCTCCTCCCTGTGTGAACTCATCAGTTCCTTTGGCCTCCATTAGCACCTCTATGCCGACGACACTCTACCTCTCATCTCCTGATCTCTTCCCTTCCCTCCTCTCTCGAGTGTCCAGTTACATCTCTGCTATCTCTTCCTGTATATCCTTATGCTTTCTCAAACTTAACACAGCCAAAACTGAACTCATTGTCTTCCCTGCATTAAGAGTCTACTCCTCTTGTCATCTTTATCACTTTTGACAACACCTCTATCTCCTCTTTCCCCCAACTCCATTGCCTAGGTGTCATTCTTGACTCCTCCCTCTCCTTCGCCCCTCACATTCAATCTTTAGTCCAATCCTGTCAGTCCAGCTCTGCAAAATCGCTCATATAAGACCCTTCCTTTCCCAGGATGCCACCAAAACTCTTACTCGCTTACTGATCATTTCTCGTCTTTACCATTGTAACCATATCTTACTGGATTTCCCTCGCTCCTCTTTGATATACTTAATGCTGCAAGTAAACTTATCTTTCTCTCACTGCTAAGCATCTGCCTCCCTTCTCTGCGAAGCCTTACAGTGGATCCCTTTCAAATACAAAATCCTCTTCAAACAGCTCACCCTCACGTACAAGGCCCTCTCCAACTCCACTGATCTTTAACCTCATCTCTACATATACTGCCACACGCCAATGGCTGTCGCCTTTTCTCCCCTCTGGTAACCACAACTCATGTATGAATCCAAGAATCCTCTTTTATTCTTCTTCTCTCCCACTCTTGCTACTTGCCCTCAGATCCCCTTACATTGCTCACCCCCACGTGTCAACCATTTGTCTGCACCTTCCCCATTAGAATGTAAGCCCTAGTGAGCAGGGCCCTCTTCCCTCCTGTTTTCATTACCTATAGCTTTTTTTGTTCAGGTGATCATTATCTATGTTGTGAGTTTTAATGTTATTTGTTTACTATATTGTACTGTTATACCATGTACTGTCTTGCTGTTAGCCCTCAGTAAAGTGCTGCGGACCTCATGTGGCGCCCTATAAATAAAGATTAATAATAAAAATAATGATAATAATAATATTATAAATTAAGTTTGTTTGTGTTTCTTGGCAATGCACAAGCACTGGGTCCCTCTAAGATGGGATACTTTTCCCTCTCATTTCTTGATATACAATTAAAGAATTTGATGACAAGGAACAACAAACCAATATAGCAATATGTTTGTCCCTAGCATTGTTTAATTATTTTTATGTATTGTAATGTATTACTAGTAGTCACAACTACTAGGAGACTATTCCATGGCTCTAATATCCTTTCTGTAAAATAAAAACCCTTCATTATGTTAACTTTCAATCCTTCTCTCTCCAATTTCAAAGTATGTCCCTTTGTCCTAGGAGCCTTCCTATATTAAAAACAACTGTCTTTCTGAACTCTACTAATACTTTTCATATATTTGAATGTTTCTAATCCGTCTGTCCCTTCTCAACTTTAACTTGTACATATTCAGCTCTCAAAATATTTACAAAGTTTTCTTATGCAACCTTTTCTTGATTTGTTTTCTATTTTGTAGATACTGCCTCCACTTACATACACAGTACTGAAGGTGAGGTCTTACCAGTGACCTATACAGTGTCAATATAACCTCCCTCTACTTGCTACTACTGACTCTTTTCCACTAATTATTTACCTTAATATCATCTCACACTACAACTCCAGGGTCCCTTGCCTTTATTTTTGGTGACACTACATTACCATTAATTCTGTATTCTACTTTTATATTTTTGTGTCCAACGTGCATTATTATATGTCTTGTTGTATCTGATTTAAAATTCCTCACTTTAGTTCATTCTTCTTTCCTCTTCACTGTTAGCACGTAGACAGCTTAAAGATGTATGCATTTGTGATCCTTGTGTTGGAGAGGGAAGCAGCTCATTGATCCTTACCATTATTAACCTGCTGCATAGGGCTTGCAATTGCTCCATCAGGAAAATATGAAGGGTATACACTCCCAGCTGTAAATTATAAGGATATCAGAAATTACAGAGGAGTTCTGTGATCATATAAAATCAAACACTGTAGTCTTAGCGCTTTTATACAGATTGCCGAAATCTAAGGTGGATTCTAATTAGAGATGCTCACTGACCCCCGTGTTTTGGTTTTGGTTTTGGATCTGGATTACCATCGTGTTTTGGTTTTGCAAAAACGCCATTGCGTGTTTTGGTTTTGGTTTTGTTTTCCTATTTTGTTGAAAAAATCAATATTTTTGGGCATTAAATAACCAAATTTAGTGCTCCACCTGTTTCTTGGATAATTAATGTAATTGTAAAGCTAATAAATGATCCAAAGAACAGTTTAATTCCTGGTAGGCCTTCATTAATTCTACACACAAACCAGATTGTCTTCCTCTCCATCTATGCATATTGGCAATGCAGCCATCGTCTTTGGGTGTATATTACACCCTACACTTATAGTTAAATATCTAAAGAAATGGACAAAGGCAGTTTGGTTTCTGTCTCTATACCCCCCCCCCCTGCCCTCCACTTGTAGTTGAATAGAAAAAAAGCAGCCTGGATAGACTGAACAATATAAAAAATAAATGGATCAAGGTAGTTTGGTGGCTGTCTATGAACCCCCCCCCCCTGACCTCCACTTGTAGTTGAATAGAAAAAAAGCAGCCTGGATAGACTGAACAATATAAAAAAAAAATGGACCAAGGTAGTTTGGTATCTGTCTGCATCAGATCCCCTCTCCACTAGGAGTAAAATAGAAAAAAAAGCAGCCTGGATAGACTGAACAATATAAAAAAAAGGACCAAGACAGTTTGGTATCTGTCTGCATCAGATCCCCTCTCAACTAGGAGTAAAATAAAAAAAAAAACAGCCTGGATAGACTGAACAATATAAAAAATAAATGGACCAAGGTAGTTTGCTAGCTGTCTATAACCCCCCCCGACCTCCACTTGTAGTTGATTAGAAAAAAAGCAACCTGGATAGACTGAACAATATAAAAAATAAATGGACCAAGATAGTTTGGTGGCTGTCTATGACCCCCCCCGACCTCCACTTGTAGTTGAATAGAAAAAAAGCAGCCTGAATAGACTGAACAATATAAAAAATAAATGGACCAAGGTAGTTTGGTGGCTGTCTATGACCCCCCCGACCTCCACTTGTAGTTTAATAGAAAAAAAGCAGCCTGGATAGACTGAACAATATAAAAAATAAATGGACCAAGGTAGTTTGCTAGCTGTCTATAACCCCCCCAACCTCCACTTGTAGTTGATTAGAAAAAAAGCAACCTGGATAGACTGAACAATATAAAAAATAAAAGGACCAAGGTAGTTTGGTGGCTGTCTATGACCCCCCCCCCCCCCGACCTCCACTTGTAGTTGAATAGAAAAAAAGCAGCCTGGATAGACTGAACAATATAAAAAATAAATGGACCAAGTTAGTTTGGTGGCTGTCTATGACCCCCCCGACCTCCACTTGTAGTTGAATAGAAAAAAAGCAGCCTGCATAGACTGTAGAATTAGAATATTAAAAGAAATGGACAAAGGCAGTTTGGTATCTGTCTGCATCATAATCATCAACATCATCATTAGCGCCCTCGTTTTCTACACAAATCTCCCCCTCATCCTCTTCTAATTCCAAAGTGGCATCCTTAATTTGTGTATCACCGGCTACACTCGGGCTGTTTAGGCACACATCAGCAGAACTGCTGAAAGGGCCCTTCTTTATGGGTACAGTGTTTTCTTGCAGCTCGGCTTTCACATGTAACAGTAGTTGTGCACCACTTTTGGAATTCAAATTACTTGGTCTTGCAAATTCTATAGACAAGCCTGCTTGTCTTCCTCTTCATCAATGACTCTTAGCAATTGAGCACTCGTCTTTGGGTAGATATTACACCCAAACCTTATGAGTGCAAATTAGTAAAAATACAGTTTAATCCCTCCACCATCCTTTGCATGTTAATAGTAGGATTGGTTGGAGTTATGGTCAAGGTCACATGTTTTGGTCAAATCCTTCAAACTAGCCCAGATGTCAAACTGTTGTGGTCTGCCACCTGCGTCATCCCTGCTTGTGTTTGGAAAGTGCAAATTGGTGCCAGAACCTCACCTGCCACTGGTGCCACACTGCTGCAGGACTTACACAATCAACCGCATCCTCATCAGCGCTCTCGTCGGATACCCATATCTCCCCCACATCCTCTTCTAATTCCAAAGTGTCAGCCTCACTTGGTGTATCACCGGCTACACTCGGGCTGTTCAGGCACACATCATCAGAAATGCTGAAAGTGCCCTTCTTTATGGGTAGACTATCAGAATGGTCACGATTACACATACCACTGTTGGATGGACTCTCCACAGGGATTAGTGTCATTTCTGATTCAGAGCATACATTATCTTCTAATGCCTTACTGTTTTCTTGCAGCTCAGCTTTCCCGCGTAACAGTAGTTGTGCACCACTTTTAGACTGCAAATTACTTGGTCTTGCTTGCTCACGAGTGACCTTACAAGAGGAAGGCTCAGTAATATTTTTAGATCTGGCAGTAATAGAGAAATGCGAAGGCCTCATTCTTTCTTTGCCACTGCGTGTGTAGAATGGCATGTTGGCAATTTTTTTTTTATCGGCAGTTAACTTTTCCTCAGTTACACTTCTTTTTCGCTTCAACATAGTACATTTTTATAGGGTGTGTGTTTTTTTCCTTGATTTAAAAAGACTATGTACTTTTACATCGCCTTTCCCAGATGACGTACTGGGAACACTACCATCAGGACTGGTGACAGAACCTGGTTGCGGATTCTGCTCATATGTGGACTGCTTTGAATCCATTTTAATGATCCCAAATCACTTACAGTGCAAAATATTGTATTAGATAGATATTGTTGACAAAGATTACTTTTTTTGACAGCCAGAAAAGTAGTTATAAAACACTGCGGAGTATTGCACACCCCAAATCACTTGTAGTGCAAAATAATGTATTAGATAGATATTGCTGACAAAGTTGACTTTTTTTGACAGCCAGAAAAGTAGTTATAAAACACTGCGGAGTATTGCACACCGCAAATCACTTGTAGTGCAAAATAATGTATTAGATAGATATTGCTGACAAAGATGATTTTTTTTGACAGCCAGAACAATTTAGTGTAAAACACTGCAGAATATGAGACACCCCAAAAGCACTTGGAGTGCCCACAAAAGAAAAAAAAAACCTCCTCTATTCTCCTCTATTACTGCTCTAATAATTGCAAATGGTATTAATATTGTAATTGTAGAGATTAGGATAGAAACAGTTATGTGTACACTAATTGCTCTGTCCCTGCGCTAATACAACCTCTGACCTAACCTGCTCTCTTCCTCTGTCAAATGGCGATGGATTGCTGTGGAAGCTGGTATTTATGCTTTTCAAATCTCGCTAAAACCGTGTTCCGAAATACGAATGCGTCACAATGACGTTTTGCCTCCATTTCGATTCCGAATGGACGGGAGAGTACAGAGCGTGCTCGTCCCGGTACTCGGATAGGCGATATTCGGATGGATTCGGATCTCGGAGAACCGAGCCCGCCCATCTCTAATTCTAATACCCATAATAATTTACATTAAGTAAGTGCATTATTCCTTATATTACACACATTTTCTAATGGACACTAAGAGCTCATAACATCAGAGCTCACTGATTACATTTACATTGAAACCTACTGTTTATATTAGAGATGTGCACTGACCCTCGTGTTTCGATTTCGAAACAGGTGTTGGTTCTAACCCAACTTTGTGTTTCGGCTTTCCTGACAGTTTTGTCAAATAAATGCAAACAGTTTTGGTTACATAAAAACATGTCATTTTGAGCTGTTTTTTCTCCTATATTACTATGTATATCATTAACATTCATTTACAGTCATTTACAGTCTATTCTCTAATGATCCCTTCAAAACTGTCCTATTTTTACTAATTTTGCCCAAAGTCTCCAGCGATCTGGCTGGCTAAAATTAGTGACAGAGCAGTGGCACAAATATATTGACATAATATATTAAGTTAATTGTTATTTACATGTTGTCTAACACTTGCCTGGACGGAACAAAGCCAGCCTGGTTGGGGTATATGAGGTAAGGTAAGATTAAGTTTAGTCTGTTTAGTCTGTTTGTCAGGACTTTTGTAAAGATTTTGAGATCAGTATTAAGTAGGGCTATAGGATGATAATTAGTACAGGAGCTCTTTACCTGGTTTGGGGATAATTTTGGGTTTCGTAGTGTCATTATGAAAATTGCTGCTTTCTAAGATGCTGTTGAAGGTCTTCTTTACATAGGGGATGAGAGTAGGGGCAAATGTTTTATAATGTGACATAGGATATCTTTTGGGGCATAGGGCTTTGAAGAGTTTTAGAGGTTTTAAGCCAGTGAAAATGTTTTTTTGGTGATTTCCACAGCAATTTACTACATCAATTTTTAATAGCGTCCCCCTTTTCCATACTTAGTCTTGAGAAATTGGTAAGTCTGTAATACCTGGTGGCTTTGTTTTTGCAAGGTTTAGATAACTGGTGAAATGCCTTTAATATAATGAATTGCATTATTAGCAATATCTTGATTAATTACAGTTACATGCAACTTTACTTACCAAACGTAATAATACATTTAAGACATTTTTAACTTATTTAAAGGAATTCCACTGGATATTTCCTTATTAATCTAAATAATCTGGGAACTGATGTACAGACCAGTTTGATTTTTGATGAAAAATATTGATTTACAATAAAACACAACAATAAGTCTTTACAAAAAAGGAAATATATACAAATGCATATACTTAAAGAATATTATTTATTATAGCGCAGTGTTTATTGAGAGATGGGACAGATCTATTTTATACAGATCTCCTGTAAAGTCTCTTTGTCTTGACATGATTTAGATACATTTTCCATTGCTCCATTCTAACTGTGCCACTATGTGGCTATGTACTATTTTGTACTTTAATCTTTGATTGTGGTGAGTGCGATATAGTCCATTTCGCACACAACCCCCTTCTGTCTGCATAATTTGGAGTAGAAAGGTTTGCATTATTCATTAAATTGGTTGCAGAGGGACAGAAGCTAAAACTTTTGCAGCTTAGTAGGCTAAACAGTAGAGTAGGGAGGTGGGCAATCTTTGGATTCTGTTTTAATAGCCTCTTCATATGATGGCAGTGCTACCTGTAACACAAAGAAACCACAACAAATACAATGGTAAGAGCATATAATATGAGGAACTGGTAAACAAAATGGTCATACTTCACAGAATATTTTGTTCTTGCCAGTTGTTCATCACTACTTAACAATGACAATATGTATTTTATTATGCAGAAAGTTTGCTTATTATAAAGCTTTACTGTAGCTGTTATAAGGCAACATAACCAAGAACACTAAATGAGTCCTATCACTTGTTGCGTTCATCTCACTGTTCACCTCTAATTACTATTTTATAACGTGACTAGGGTGAATATGTCAGGATCCAGCTAAGTGTTAGCACTTCAGGAAGCACAGTACACTATTAGCCAGGACAAACTGTGCTCCATCTGTATTTGTTGAGTATTGCAGCTATGCAAACTGCTTGGCTAAAGCTGGGTACACACTACACAGTTTTCAACCAATAATCGGCTAAATCAGCCGACATACGACCGCTCGTTCAAAAGTCGGGTCAGTGTGTACAGTGACACGATGGTCGAAAGTCTGCCCAAATGGACGATTGTCGCCTCATTTGGTTGGTCGTACTGTTTAATATTTTCGTTCCAATCTCGTTTCCGCTGTCTAGTGAGTATAAACTGCCGACCGATCCACAACAGTGAGTATGAAATTACAGTCATTGCTCACGACAACATGGCTGTAAAAAGTCAATAAAGGGACGTCCGCTCTTCCCTTTCTCGTCCTAAACATGGCTAGTGTGTATGCAGTCCATGGACCGAGCGATCGGAACATCGATCGCATGTAAAATCGCTCAGCATAAAAAGTTGGTCAAAATTTCTGTAGTGTGTACCCAGCTTAAGTAAAAGGCTAAGTGAAATATTTTAGTGATCTGGGCACTAGTGAGTAGATGAGCATACGCAGCAAGTAGATATTGAGATGTTGCAATGTATATTTTACAGCCAGAGTATATTACGGAATACCCTACTTAGCGTAATTGTTTACCTCCCCCTTCTATCTCCTTTTTTTTTTTTTGCAATTCCCATTAAAACAAAATGGCATCAGAGTATATATTAAGTGTTCAGCAGTGGTACCTTAAGGCCTAAGCACACTGAGTATAGTGCTAGTTAGTTTTGTATGGTGATGTGTTATTGACTAGGATAGGGTACATGGACACAAATAAAGATACCTTAAAGTAGCCACATCCAGTATCAGACCAGTATGAGTAGCTTTAGGCTCTAGTATATTGTGTGAATCTTTAAATCTTTTTTGGCATGGCAGTTTGGTAAAGCAGGTTAAAGGCTATGTTATGGTACTAATAATGATGTCATCTAGAGAGCTCAGATAATATGTGTTATCCTTGATGTACCATATCAGTTAAGATCTGGTAATTTTACTTATTGCGTTTATTTGTATTCACAATACCATTACTCTAGATGCACTATCTGTTCCAGTCCAAGGTGTGTTTAGTGGACTAATTGCTTTATTTATTAGTGGGAGAAGATGTGTGTTATAGCCAGAGATAGGGCTTGTTCCTATCTATCAAGCCTTACCAACCTTCGGTAAACAAATTCACCAGGCTTGTCCCCCTGAAACCTTCCCCATGCAAAGCATGAGAAAGACTATTTAACAAGGATCACAGCGGTACATGTGCAATCCTTCTATCGTTGTCGCCATCTCTGGATGATGATCGCATGGTTATTTTATAGAAAAAATGCTTCAATTACTTAAATAAAGCGTCTAATGGAATTGAAGCATAATTATTCTTTACTTATACTATTTTTTATATATTTTTAACATTTATATTTTAATTTTATTCTTTTGTGGGAAGTGGAAATGGGCTTCCAGTACCACTGTGCAGGTGTGAACTGGCAAAGCCGAGTCATACATGTGCAGGTTAATGTAGTATTGACAGTATCGGCATCATATTCTATGTTAATTGCGTTGGTACAAGGTTTTCTATCGCTGCAATAAGTGGCGATAGCAGTTATCTCTTCATAATAGTAAATAGAGCCCTAATTACCTTAACATCTTACCTTTGAGAAGTCCTGCACCGGAGGTGCATCTTTTGATTTATTCCCTTTTGAAGCATTTAAAGACTTGAAAACTCTCCACAGACACCAGATCATAAGTACCTGTAGACAATGAATGAAGCGTATTATTTATATACATGCTATATGAAAGATTGTGGATAAACACTGACACACAAATCTTTTGATGGGATGTGTTGCTATTACTTTTATGGATATGTGCAATTATTTGATCATCAAAGACCCAGTAAACTGCTGATAATTTTGCAGAACAAGCAAAACGACAGTTATAACTTATAAGTCATATTTGTAAATGTAAACATGCACAAGTTGCATATAATCTGCACATAATAAACCATACCATATGTCCTCCTGTCCATGTACATTAAAATAAATATAAAAATAAATGATTTTTTTAAATTGTAAATATTTCCAATTTAAAGGCAAAGTTCATTCACAACACTTTTTATTTCCCCTTCTGTGTTCTAGTGTCTTAAACAGAAGTTAAATACAGGGTATGGGCTCAAATCCTATTTATTTATGGCAAATTGGACCATAACAAAGATAAATATAAGATATAAAACAAATTACCGATTGACACAGCACCACAAATGGAAGATTTGTTTATACCTGCCTGTAAACAACTTTTTAGCCAATAAAATCAAGGAAGTTTGTTTAGGCCAAATAAATAATATTCTATTTGCAACAGAAACTTCCATTTTCAGATCACACTGAAAAGATGTATTTAAGCAAATATTTTGTCATTGCTGTCAGTGACTTAATTTTTTTTAAAGCTATACTAATATACCTTTGCTCTGCCAGCAGATATAAGTGACTTGTATGGACATACCTATTGCGCAAAATCTACAAAGGATTTTGGACAAGGCGAGTAAAAAACTGCAGTCAAAATTCATGTTGATGGAATTTCATGGTAGAACAGGACAATTTGCAAACGTGCAAGTTCCTGCAGCAGAATCTTCCAGTTCCGTTTTTTTTTTTTTCACGATTCTGCAGAATGCCATTCATCATCATCATCATCATCATCATCATCGTCAACATCATCGTCACCATTTATTTATATAGCACCCGCAAATTCTATAGAACAAATACTGTAATAAAACTTGATTTAGACATGTCACACTTGATAGTGTAGTGTAACCTACAAATTTCTTTTTGGCTTTCCTTTGGTTGGTCTTTAGATTTTAGTGGTCTATGAGTTTTGCAAAACTATTAGGGAGTGATCACTAGTCTTCAACAATATTTAGACCCACTAGGCAACATGAACATATTGTGATCCCCAAACCTCCTCTAATTGGGATATCTGTAAAACATGCGCTGCTGTGCATTTCTGAGTACGAAGCTAAGGACCACTGTCCTCTGAGGTCATATACTGGAGCACACTGCCCTTTTCCTTTCTGATGTTCATCTTTGCAGATGCTTTTTTCTTTTAAGACTTTTCTTATAGTTTTTGGTATACAATACACAAATATTCCATATGAACACAAGCGGACAAACACAAGTGGTAACTCAAAAGTTACTAAGGAAATTATATCATTCTCGGATGGAGGAAATGCATATTGTACAAAGATGAGAGTATGGTACCAGCTGAGCGCCGATATGCAACCTGAGTGAGGCCAACAATAGCGTATAGGTGTATGCAATAGTTAAGGGGGGAGAAGGAAGAAAGAGGGAGGAATGTGAGGGGGTGATGAGACTAAACCTGGTACCCCTAGTGACCGGACCGGTAAAACATTTATTATCCTACCTAATAATTATAAGGAAGAGAGCTGAAATATTCTGGGTTTGGTCAGGCATTGGGGCGGGGCCAGAAGGGCTATTGTAAATGAACTAATCGCCCCAAATTTGAGAGAATTTGTGGATTTTCTTATTTAAGTCCGCTGACATTTTTTTCCATAGTTGTCAGAAAACAGATTTTATTGAGGACTTGCTGTCTGGAGGAGGGATCTGGATTTTTTCAGCGTTACGCGACTAGGCATCTAGCAGCGTTATGTATCTGGACAGAAAGCTTCTCTGGGAACTTATTCATATCCTCTTGCATATACTTTTTTAAAACATTTTGCTGACTTGTTACTAATGCCATACTAACACATGTGAACTACACTTATTTAATACCACATTTTTTTCACCTATAGCTTGTTGGAGCATAATTTGTTTTAAATATACCATGAAGAGAATATAATACAAATTTAATAAAGATCGCCCCAATGTCATGACATGACTTGCTAATCCTCCTCTCCTCCCATGCACTGCATGTCACAATTCCACTGGTTGCTACCTGTCCCTAATTTGGCTAGAGTGCATTAAAATATAAGGCAGTGTGCGAATAAGCTTTGTTCCATATTGTTTGACACAGTGGTGGACAATTAGGAAAACTGTTCTATAGGCAACTTTGTAGAAAAATCAGTGTTACTTATGTCAAACAGTTCGGTGTATGCTTTCTGAGCTATACTAGAAAACTTGGAGGTGGAATCTGATTGGTTGCGTTGGGCAACACTTCTTTTTCACATAAAGTACAGTTTCATAATTGTACCCCATTATTATCCTAAAAAGTGCTATCATTTTCGTATGTGTCCCTGTTAACAGCAACAATAAAGAAAATAATTTTAAGTACCTTTGGCACTAGGAGTTATCAGGCAGGCAAATTCCTTGGCAGACCCCTTGGGTCCTGTTAAGCTTCCAAGTAATTAACTTCTTGGGAAACTACTGGCCCATCCGCCCCAGCTGCTAGGACTGATGTGATCTTGCTCTCTTCAGCCTGGATAGCTTAAAAAAAGGGCGATATCTGCATAGGGAGCTCATCATGCCTGGCCACATCCGACAATGCAGTGTGATAGCAGTTCCTATGCCTTGGGGATGCCAGTGAGATAGCAACTTGGACCTACATGACAGTGGAAACTGGAGGCGTCCAAGAGCATGCTGCAGCAGGTTTTTTAGTATACTTATCCCCTTAGTGACTATACTTCTATGCATCAATTAACTTCTATGTTATCAAAAAAGTATTACAAGCATCCAAGTTACAGAACATACAAGTTACTATTCATATGTAACATGGAGAGGGAACCAAGAAATGTGTAGTGCTGTTAATAATGATTGTTTGTACCCGAGAGAACCTTGGAGTGTTCCTTTAAATTGCATGTGTCACAACAATATGCTATGATCTATGTGTCCTAAAAGAGTTTAGAAGCCAAGAGATAGGTGTATGTGTATACCACTATTACTTTGTTATTAAAATTGTTGATTTTCTAGTTTTTCCTAGCTGATTTCTGCATTACTGTGTTATTATATGCTGCTTAGTTTTTGCCAGTCAAGTTACTACTGAGGAAGTATATTAGTCTATCATTAACTGCTATAGTGCATCATTGTATTGCATCCTACTACAGGGCTAAAGCACAAGGGCGCCCATCACAAATAGGCCCAAGGCTGATTAGACCTGGCCCTGGCCTATCACCTCAGGCCTAATTGGGTCCACTTATGATGACTTGCTTTTCCCCAGGGACCAGTTACTTTATAACAAGTGTCGTGGATCATCCCTGGACTGATCCTCCACTGGCACATGTTAAAGTGCAGATGTGGTGGTACATGCACTGCTCCGCCCTAGTATTCAGTAACTATGTGTGTTGTGCTCAGCACATACTCTTCTAATGCTCAGCCTAACTGTGATTCATAACAGGATAATAAAAGAAGAAAATATAGATGGAGGGAGGATAGCGGAGGAGGAGGATGAAGGAGGAGTAGTATGAAGTAGTTGGAAGGAAGAAGAAGAGTAAAGGTGAGGAAGATAAAGAAGGAGGAAGATCCGGAAAAGGGAGGCGGAAGGGACGAGGAGAGAGGAGGGATACAGGGCCTCGGTGAGTGCCTTTCATCAGCCGTGGTCTGTAAAATAACATAAATTTACCTCTCAATTGTCCTAATTACATCAGGATAGTTCAGATTTTGGGGACTGTCCTGCTTAGGCAGGAACTTGAGGAACAATTGGGAGGTATTTACCCATACCTTCCATGATGCTGCCCACTACCCCTCTGACAGCACAGTGCTGTTCACAATAGGTCCTTCATACATTTAAGCCCTGACCCTGTCCTCCACAGTGTTTTTATTCAGGTTTATTCTTATTTAGTATGGGAACATTAGAGGCTAAACAATGAATTCAAATCCCATTTTAGAATTCTTGCTGAAAAAAAGGTATATGCAGATATCCTTATCCCTGTCAACCTACCCTATCACAACTTCAACCCGCCCTCCTACTACTTCAGCTGTTTAGACTCCAGCTTCACCTACTCTGCTATCCACATGGTCCACTAAGCTTAATGTCCCCTTAGCTTGTATTAAATCTTATTACCCCTGCCACTAGAATGTAACCTTATGTCTGATGTCTGTCCACTCTCTGTCGTCCTTGCCATGTCTTATGGTGATTTTTTTCTCTATGCTATACAATTTGTTCAGTTAACTGCATTAATGCATTTAATATTCTGCACAAACATACCCTCGTACCTGTTATTATGTTTACTGTTTTCATGTATGTCATATCTGTACGACTATATCAGGTGCTATGGAATCTGTGGCGACATACAAATAAACAATGATGATGATGATGATGATAACTACTGCAATAACAGCCCATAGGGCCCGGGATACTATTTAATCTTCTCCTGAGGCCTTGCTATGCTCTTCTAAGCATGACTGGGCACATGTACCCTTTTGGGCTCTTAGTTCACTTCCGGAACTGATAGACCAAATGGTGCTAAACTGTGCTGGGATCTCCAGGGCTGATATCACTTATCACCAGGATCCCAGCGAAATTTTCTGTGGAGACTGGTTATCATGTACTACACACTGATATATACTCTGCAATTGTAAGATTGTGTTACACAGGAAATTTTCATGTTAGTACTTTCCCAGCTTTAAAATTTCTCATGTTTAATTTTTAAGGCATTTTTATTGAGGCTGAAAAAGTGCAACACTTTTAAATTTACAATTTATAATAAGCATTTAATGCACTATATGTGGCAGGATCACCGCAAATATTATTACCTATAGCAAACATAGCAGTTGTTAAAAAATAGGATTGGGTAGGATTTGTCGATGCTGAACCTGTCAACAGCCAGACTGTTGACACCAAAATGACGAAAGTCAGAAATCTCGACAGGTTCAGAGTGTCTACGTGGTTAAAAGTCATTGCAAGGTCTGACAGTCACAATGTCTGCTGCCGGACCCGCAGGCATAATACAGGAGATACATAAAAAAAAAAAAAAAAAGCAACACTAGAATTTGGTGGCAATATAGAAGGGGAGTACAATCTGACACATTTTGTCCCTCACATTTTGCTAGTACCAGCCTAGGCTGGCAGCACTAGGGTTAAGCTGCTTTTGGGTGGGGGAGGTATTAATGTACTGGCGGCTGTATTGTCGACTGATGTTGACATTGCTGTTTGAATGTCAAAATTGTGACTGCTGTCTTTACTACCTGTCGACAGTCACAATGTTGCAATTTTAACCATGGTGACACACTGAAACCTGTCAACAGTTCTAACTGTTGACATTTTGGTGTCAACAGTCTGGCTGTCGACAGGTTCAACGTCGACAGATTGACTAAATCCCAAGCAATACTACCTGCCAAAAAGATTAATCTGAATTAATTATAATCTCTCTATGTCCCTAGTCATGGGGAAGGGCAGGGGGAGATTGCTAATATCTGGATCCACCTTGAGACTTAAAAAATTGCATATCAGCCTCATTAGAACAAAGCTATTCAATGCTGAAAAGAGGAAGTATTGCTTAGTACAACATAATACACGACCAACCAGTTTAAAAACAACAACACAAAAAAACACACAACAGGTATTACAAAGGAGCTTACTCTATATATTATAGAGTGTTCTTGATCAGTAATGTTGATAATGACAATAATGTGTTTTATGAGAGTCAATAGGACTGACCTTGAACTGCTTAACACTGCCGGGACTACTCTTCTGCACACAGCTGTGCTAATTCTTCTAATTTCAACTACTATCCACATCATTATGTTGCTCCTATTAGCAACTATTAGTGTTGTTGTGACAACTACCCACAGTATTGTCTTCTTAATACTAACAATAAGCACTATTGTTGGGACGCCAATCATCTTCTTGTTTAAAAGAGAGAAACACTTTTTTTCATTGTTCTTTTTATATATTATATTTGTTGTACTGATCCTCACCGCTACATGCTGCAGACCCATCATTTTCTGACTCAGAGAACAGTTTTACGCTCAGATTTGAAGTCATCAGGTTTTACTTTTTTCATTTAATCACAGTGGCGAATCTGGGCGTAGGAAGCTTGGGGGTGATCGGCACACTATCCCTCCACATCTCCATAGCAGCACACTACATATGTCTGTTTGACTGCAAAAAGGCAGGCAGGAAGAGCATCCTGCCTGGTCTCTTCGATTATGTTTTTAAACAGAATCCGTGATGCTGGATAGCATCCTCTGTCCATTTTTCAGCCACTGGGTTCAATCCAATTGAAAGAGGGGGTTGGCCCCTCCAATCAGAATGAAAGAGGGGCATGGCTATGCCAAATCAAAAATTCTGTTTCATCCTGTTAACTTAAAGATACTTTAGTCAGTTTAAGGTAGGGATGAGCGGGCTCGGATATCTGAAATCCGAGCCCACCCGAGCCTTGCCGATCCGAGCCGGATCCGAGACAGATCCGGGTATTCCCGCCAATTGCAAAACTGAAAGCGAGGCTCCGAGTCATAATCCCGTTGCCGGATCTCGCGATACTCGGATTCTATAAATTCCCCGCTGGCCGCCGCCATCTTCACTCAGCCATTGATCAGGGTAGAGGGAGGTTGTGTTAGGTGGTCCTCTGCCCTGCTATATTCTGTGCTGTGTCCTGTTCAGTCCAGTGGTGCTGTGTCCTGTGCTCTGTCCTTCCTAGTTCAGTGGTGCTGCTGGGTCCTGTGCTGTGTCCTGTTCAGTCCAGTGGTGCTGTGTCCTGTGCTCTGTCCTTCTAAGGGCATTGTTATTAACCCATTATTCCCAAGTTATAAAAAAAAATTAAAAAGTTATAAAAAAAAAAAAATAATTATAAAAAAAAGAAATTAAAAAAAAATATCCAAAAACAATCCTGCAGTATAAGTCCATTGGTACTGCAATATTACAAAGTTCCCTGATTCTGCAGTATAAGTCCACCAGTGGTACTGCAATATTACAAAGTTCACTGATTCTGCAGTACAAGTCCAGTGGTACTCTCCTGTGCCGCATATAATTTTTAAAGGCTTTGCCGAGTGTGTGTGGCTTAGGGGTACGCTCTCGTATGCTACATATAATGGAAAACAAAAATTTGGAGGATAAAGCTGCGAGGAAAAAGCTCAGTTTTCCTAAGAGACCCGCTGGCGGGGATGCTGATAACATCTGGTCCGGACTTAGGGACCTGCCAATCATTGCAGACATGTCTACTGTTGCTGCATTGGATGCTGCCACAATAGAAAAAATGGTGGAGGATTATTTTGTTGACACCATCCAAATAGACATGTCAGACAGTCCATATTGTTACTGGCAGGAAAAAAAGGCAGTTTGGAAGCCCCTGTACAAACTGGCTCTATTTTACCTGAGTTGTCCCCCCTCCAGTGTGTACTTGGAAAGAGTTTTTAGTGCAGCGGGGAACCTGGTCAGTGAGCGGCGAAGGAGGTTGCTTCCTCAGAACGTTGAAAAAATGATGTTCATAAAAATGAATTATCAATTCCTCAATCAAGTACAGCACTGCCCTCCAGATAGTACAGAGGGACCTGTGGTTGTGGAGTCCAGCGGGGACAAATTGATAATGTGTGATGAGGAGGAAGTACACACTGTAGGGGGAGAGGAATCAGAGGTTGAGGATGAGGACGACATCTTGCCTCAGTAGAGCCTGTTTTGGACTAAAAACAATATTGTGAGGTGTGAGGTGTTCAGAATAGACTGGGAATTAGTGGAAATGATTGTTATTGAATGTCATTGAGGTTAATAATAGCGTAGAAGTGAAAATAAACCAAAAAACTTGATTTTAACACTTTTTATGTTTTTTTCAAAATAAATCCGAATCCAAAACCTTTAAATCCAAACCAAAACCTTTCGTCAGGTGTTTTGCGAAACAAATCCAAACCCAAAACCTCAAGGAAATCCGAATCCAAAACACAAAACACGAGACACCAAAAGTGGCTGGTGCACATCCCTAGTTTAAGGTGCGTGCCTGTAGGTCTAAATGGGAATACTGTCCCCATGGCCCAGGTGGAGGCACTGCGGTTGAGGAAAGGTCAGATTAACCTGACTGTTAGACTATAAAATGTATTACCCTTCTAGGTATGCTGAAGTGTCCAGTGGCGAAGGGGCTACATATCCCCTAAAACGTATTTTACATTGTTAAACACAAAAATTGTAACTGTGGTATTGAATAGACCTGTATCTGAATGAAAATTGTACACACTCATTTGCAGAACTGCAGAAGCTCCTCATTGTTTGGCAATATGATTTAAAAATATTTCCTGATATCCCGAGGTAGAAATAGAACACAGTACTTTCCGCTGTTATCAGAGACATTAAGATGTTTAAACTGTCCATTTAGCAGAATTTTTTTTACAGTAAAATCTGGAGCGAGCTTTCCAATGTAAGGGATAACCGGCAGACTTTTAGTTAGTATACTGCTATATTATATAATGCTCAAATGCTATATGCAAATCAAATTATCACAGTATACTTGTAGAGAACTTAGAAATTATGGTGAATGCCAAAAGTGCTTCTCCCCTGTGAAAGTGTAATTGAAAGAACTTACAGATAGTCAGACTGAATTTCTTGAGATTTATTGTGTTCAAGGACGTTTATGCATCTACCATTGGCCTTTTAATAACACAACACTGGGCAGTATGCCTTGTTTATATCAACCAGCCCCCGGTGCTGAAATGGTGCTAAGTAAGGGAGTTTATGAAGCAGGCATGGTATATATTGCTTTTGCTAATTGCATTGCAGGGAATTGCTGAATCATCTCTTTCTCTCGCTTACTCGGTTTGATTAAACAGCTCACTGTAATGTTTATATTCAAAGACTGAAATTGTACCTTATATAGAAACACAGCAGTGTGAAGCAAGGTGATAATGATGAGCCTGGTGACGTATTTCTGAGAAGACTTGTTCACTAGAAAATAATTCTAAAATAAGGAGCATAGTTAATTATTTTTTCATACCACATAGATAATTGCTAATGGTTTTTATAATCTCACAGATTTAGCATGAAGAGTATATGGCATAAATATAGCCAAACAGTCCATGTAACTGGTATAGAGAATATTGATTTATTCAGGTAGCATTTGGAGATATTACTTCTTCTACCATTTGCTGACCTGTTACATGAGCCCCCATGGCTTGGTGTTCATAATATTCACATCAGGTACATCAAAACAATTATAAGATCCTGTTTTCTGTATGCGATTCTCAGCACCTCTTTTTATTCTGTATGTATGAACAACTGTAACCTGGATGTAATTGTTTGTATCTTTTCTTAGTCATGTTTTTATATGAAAGCGTATTTAAAATACAACTGAATTATGAATAGTACATGACATGTTAGGGATTGTAGTGTATTGTATTATACATAGTATAGAATATAATAATAATAACATAACATAACATAACATAACAGATTTAGCATGAAGAGTATAGGGCATAAATATAGCCAAACAGTCCATGTAACTGGTATAGAGGTACAATCCCCAACATGACAGGTTGGGGATTGTAGTGCATTGTATTATACATAGTATAGAATATTATAATAATAATAATAATAATAATAATAATAATAATAATGATATGCCCCAGTGTTCAGCATTTTATATGGCAACCAGTTGACCAGCATTTCATATAGCCCGCAACTGTCCAGTATATTATTCAGACCAAGGGGCTAATATTTTTTTTATTCTAGGAAGGCCTTGGATATTCTGTAGTAATGGTAGATCAAGCATATGCTCTTCTTTGGGGCTCTTTTATATTTAAGATAATTTGGGGTTGAAAAAATATGTTTAACAATTGAGGCTGTATCATTTTATTATTATATGCTGGTTTTTACTTGAGGCATTGTCACTGGGAGGAATATAGACAATATAAACTGTTTAAAGTAAAGGCCAGCCTAGAGCGCATTTACTTGACAAGCCATCTGACTAGCCACATACACTGTTTTGTACAGTCACATCCTGATTCAAAACTAAGTGTGAAGAGCACATTTGTAAACTTTGCCCTGGGGGGTTGTTTACATCGACTTTAGACTATCACCTATTTTCAAGGGAGTAACTGCTATTGACAAAATAATCATTATACTACTATTGTGTATCTCAAAGTTTTATTTGTGTCCAAATATCTAGGCAATAGATTTATTTCCGAAATGAAATATTGCAGAATTAGTGTTCACTCACATCTAGCTTGTTAGCAATAATAAATATTATTGGCCATTACATACCATGTAGTTTATAGACTTGAGATTTAAATAGTTTGGGACCTCAACATAGCAGCTACAAAAAGTCATCACTCTGAGGCTCATTTCAAAATATCCCCATGCAGACGACTGAGTTGGAAGCCTGGACATTGCCTAGAAGAAATTAACAATGGTTATATAGAAGCATGTAATAGAGATACACAACAGAGTCATGTTAGAGCTCACATACCAGATTGTCTTCTGCAATCGTTTGTTTGGTGGAAGGCAACTCACTGTAAACGCTACAGAACACCAGAGAACTCAGGATGAGATCCATTATCTGTAAAGCCATAAATGGCATAACCAGATATCCCCGATTCTAAAACATGGGATAAGAAAATGAAACATAAGGAAAATAAGCATGCACTGATTCTACAGAGATAGTTAACAAAAGTAACTTGACTGGTGGATGATCACATGCTCAACAGTGCACTCTGCTCTCCCTTACAAGCACACTCTAAAACGTATTAATCCCATAGGGCTCACATCTCAATGTTTGTATACATGATGCCAAGATATAATTTACTGTATTTAGAGTGGAAAATCCCCAAACCTCCTGACTTTTAATGAATATAGACATGTCAGAGCTAATTATGCACCTAGACATTGAAAGGTATATTCTGTATTTTCTGAAATTAACTGTCAGATTTCTATACTTTAAGATCTGGCCCCGTGATATACCTTATTCAATCAAATGAAACACATTTTTAATAAAATATGATCCTTAGATAACAGATAACACATGACATTTTGTAATTACATAAACTGCTATGTGTAACCTGCTTGGTAATTATGCATATCAATTCACATATGCGTCATACTAATGGGTAAAGTAAACTATTTGCTAAATATTAAATATCATAACCACTTCTTTCCATTTTGATTTACATTTTGCTCTCCATATGATAACCCCACTGGAGTTTTGCATGAGGGATCCTACTGATCAAGTGTCAGAACAGTGCTTGTACTTGTTGCTGGGAGAAGCAATAGGTAGGAAACCGAGTTGGGACAAAAGAGGGAAAATAGGTATGGTTGTCTATTACTACCCCCCCTGTATTCGGTGTCTGATGCCACCATCTGCACATAGCTGAGAATAATGTGTTGTGTCAATATGGGCTATCTACAAACTTTCAAGATTGTAGTTCACTTACTGCTACAATGCCACATAACAATAGGATGCTGATCAGGAATAGGACCACAAGTAGGAGGTAGCCTGAACCTATGTATACTGAAAACAAGAGGGGGGGGGGGAAATCAGAAACACATGGTGCAGTATATCTCAAGGTATTACACATCATTTTTGGGAATGCTACATTTTTTAAACATATATTTGTATTCATTGCTCCAGGAAAGCAGTCTACATTTCATTAAAGGTGTACTCTTGGCTAGCTGGAAAGTGCTGTTTGTTTGCCATTCCAATAGGAAGATGCAAGCTGTGGTTTCCTATTGGCCCTGGCTGAGATATAAATAGTGGAGCTGTTTGATAAAAGCTGCATGGAGCAGCTTCCGGGGCGACGAGTACAGGGCTTTTTCACCCCACCCAAGAATGCAGCTTTAAGCAGATTTTAATACATCTATTACACATAGTTAGCTAGATATTCAAATGTGTAAAAGAAAAATAAGAAGGGGTAGCAAAATCTGGTCAGTCCACCTGGCTTATTGAATGCCTTGCTTTTTCAGCCTACTAGGTTATAATGCACCTTGCATGTTTGAATATTGGCTATCAATGTCACACCCCCAAAATCCAGTTAAATTTATTATCTACACACCTTGTTAAATTAGTATCGATGTCAGAGAATGAAAGTTAACTGATATTCCAGATGGTTGAAATGCGCTTGAAGTATGCCAGCACTTAATCATTGAATCATTACCATATTTTGTAGCAATCCCACCATCCATATTGAAAGTGACAAGTAGTGCAGTCATTGGGATGGTAATTAGGATTTATTTTATCCATACTGGTAGGTGCCAAGTATGTCAGAATTTGGAGGGGCAGCTCCATATTCATAATTGTACTGAAATATTTCTTTACTTTTTCTAGACTTATACACTATAATTCATCTTCAGCATCATTCTCTGTATCAGGCAGATAGCAAAATCAGTTTCTAATTAAATGTTTTTAAATTTTTAATGACCGATTTGACCTTAAGGGACATATTTATGAAAGGGCTCATTTTCACTTGACCTAATTCATCAAAGGGGTAACCGTCAGCAATAGCATGGGGTGCCTACTTAACAAGTGCTGCTGTGACACCTGTCCTGTAATCACCATCTGCTATCACCATCTTACAATGCTGATAGCAGAAATAAAATCTTAAAAAGAATGCTTTATTTATTGCATAAATTATTTTCTTAAATCATAAATGTTTAATTTTTGCTACATTTTGAATTTTTTTTTTACCTATTTTCTGATAAACCAGGTCACATATGCACAAATGGGGAAACTGGTTACCTTTAGGTAAATTAATTACTACGTAACACTTACCACTCTGAGACAATTTTTAATAACATTGTGCCAATTTTTACTTATCACTAGAAGGGACTCTTAATAATGAACAGCCCCCTAATTAAAACCTCAGCTATTCCCTCCACACATTAATGGAAACTTAAGATGACTGCCCATCTAAAAAACATGGTACTGCCAAACTAACTAATAGAAAAAATAAGCTGTGTCCTCCCAAAGACACCAATGATATTTTCTCCTTGTTTTTGATAGTTCATTTTTTATCAGGAGCTGCCCTCTGCTACCTTATTATTTATCAGGAGCTGCCCTCTGCTACCTTATTATTTATCAGGAGCTGCCCTCTGCTGCCTTGACTTATTTGGTAAAGGTGCAATACACCTACATACATACATACAGTATGAATCCCACATACAAGCCAAGTTATCAAAATAAAACAATAAATGTTACCAAAGATATATCGGTAACAAAAGCAGAAAACTGAAACACAAGTGCTCTTTTGTCACGCCACTTGCTTATTTTTATGCAAATGCACCTTTTGTTATTGGGTAATGTATGGATTTACAGGCCAAGATGTGACATTTATGGGTAGTATTCAGTTTGCAAGATGATATCATTTAAGTGAGATAAAAGTTTGGAGAAAATACATTTATTCTGTGTTCTATTTTCTTGAAGGGCACAAGCATTTTTGCAAAAGGACTTGACATTTTCCACATCCCGTGAAGTGACATATTTCAGCCTATGCTAAACTTTCACTAGGATGCATTATGTATCTTTCTTTGCACTTTTAGAGGAAAGTATATTTTGTATTTTGGCTAAAGTAATAAAAACATTTAAACACCCAAATGGACACATAATAAATGCAGTCTCAATGTACGCTTACTGTCATGATTAATTTAAGAAATAAATCAACCTAAACCAAACAATATTTTAGAAGAAACTTGTAAAAGTTTCAATTAGTGACTGTAGTGGTCCTAAAGAGGTAGTCGGCTGGATTTTGAACGGCTTTTTCTACTATGCACTTATTTAGTTAGATCCACAAACTGACAGAAAGAGTTGAACTCCTCCTTCTAGAGGGACAGTAGCAAAGAGCTCCAAAGTTAGTTGGTCCCTTAATATGAGCTTGGTGGACAAATGGCACTTTTGTGCATATTGAAAGGCAGTTTGTTTATGAGCCTTATTGTCTGTCAAACCAGATAAAGAAGCCTTACAGATTAACCAGTCAGATTAAGGCTTCTTAAACTTACACACGATTTAAAATGTAAGAAAACTATTGAAACTCTATCACTTAAGCTCCAAGTAGCAATGAAATTATGACCACTAAGGCAGTAGGCTTAATGGATGTGATCCTTAAGCAATACAGACATGGTTTGCCTTCCTGCTGCCACTCACAAAATGACAGCTAGTTTTCCCCACATTTGGAATGGTGTAGACACAGGAAGAAGGAAGGAGATCAACTGAATCAAAATCAAACTTTGTAATCAGCCTTACAATCTCATTTTTGATACACAGAATATGGACTTCAATATAAAATGAATGTTCTTCTGACTGCTGGAGCCCCTCTCCAGGGAGTTAGGGTCTTGCCAGAACTAAGAGTGCTGGGATCGGATGAATTTAACTTCAGGAGGGGGTAGATTCCTGTTGAAGGCAGCCCCCAAACCTACTTGTTAGTTTAGTGGTTAGATATTTTGCAAATTGATCATTTTTATGTTTATGTTTGTGCTATGTGCAATGTACTGAGTCTAGGAAGAAGGTTGTTGTCCGCAGTTGACTTTGGGGATTCCTATATCATATGTCCACAAGATTTTACCCATTGGTGATTATCAGAATGTTTGCAAAGCTTTTGACTATGAAACCCGTGGCCGACATTCATCTACAATATGTGTGAAATGTATTGATTTGGTTCTGCAGGGATGTGGGTGATTCAAATATCCTGCAATCCACCCCTCCTGCAGTCCAGAGCGACATGTTGCTTTAGCTGGAATGTGGTAGGCAACACAGGTGATTCTTACCATATCTATCTATCTATCTATCTATCTATCTATCTATCTATCTATCTATCTATCCATATATATATATATATATATATATATATATATATATATATATATACACATATATTTGATCTATTCTATTCCTGGAAGACTATTTGTGATTCTTTAAAAATTATCCTTGTGTGAAAACACAATTATTTCTAGGTAATATTGGCAGAAGAAGAACTAGGCTAAGTTGCAGGTATTAGTCTTGTGCTCACCAATCTCATTATATTTACTGATTTCAAGGCAGCAGTAGTTCTTCTTCATTTCAACTGAATATTCGATAAAGAGAAATATGCTGATTATCTGTAAAAAAACAAACAAAAAAAAAACAAAGAGTTTTAGTAATACCAGTTGTATAGGGGCTACAGTCTGTTTTTCCTTATTGAGAGTACATATGTTACTACAAATACAGTTGATATTGCAGATCAAAAGTGGCTTGTGGTGGAGACTAGATTATATCAAACCACCCCTTAAGATATAGAATGTGAGCTATATATATCACATGCTTCTAAAGGTGTAATTCAAAAGTGTGTGTGCAGATTTAACACTTCAATAGGAGGAGCTGACAAGACTGCATCAATAAAAAATAAGCAGATAATCAGTGGACATTCTCAGAAATTAAATTTAAGTTTTTAACATTCGCCTTCAACCACTTAAGGGTATATTTATTAATATGAGGTGATAAGACTGATTTTTTTTATCACTGCTTTTCTCAGCATTAAAAAATCACCTATTGCCATAATTTATCAAGAAATGATCGCCAAGACATCTGCCCGGCATAAATAAGCTTATCTTATCTTATCTTATCTTATTGGTGGTGCATCAAACCTATGATAAATATGTTTCTTAGTCACTCATTTGACTTAGGATGCCTCCTGGCCTTTTATTTTTTGCCATAGACATATAACTTTCAAACGGGGATTCAGCCTCAAGTCAGTCAAAAATATCTGCCAGCAAAAGCTATAAGAAAAGCAGAACACACAACCTGTATTTTTATACTGGTCTATCAAAGACCCCAATAACTGGAGACTATTTCACACGATTACGCTCACGATTCACCACTAACTGGAAATGTTTTCACCTTCCGTTTCAGTGGTAAGGTCGCAGTTTCCATTCTCAGTTAAACTTGGACTCCCCTGGGAAATAAATACGTAATCTCTGAGACAAGATGATGATTGCATGGTTGCACCTGCTGTAACTAATGTAACCACAGGAACCAGCTGCTGCAGTGGATCCAGCTATGTCTGCAGTCATTACGTGGCCAATCATGTCTAACTTTATCACATGTCCAGTAATGTCTGTATTTACAGCATTCAGGGTTACTAAGTCTTATTTTAATACATATGCAGTTTCCTTTGCTGCTCAGAATTTCTGTTGCATTGCAGTGTGTTTTGAATCATGGGGGTAAATTTGTCAAGCTGCGGGTTTGAAAAAGTGGAGCTGTTGCCTATAGCAACCAAGCAGATTCTAGTTATCATTTATTTAGTACATTCTACAAAATGACAGCTAGAATCTGGTTGCTATAGGCAACAGCTCCACTTTTTCAAACCCGCAGCTTGATAAATTTACCTCATAGTTTTGGAAAATATTTTAAATGAGAGAAGAAACCAATACTTTGTACGTCTATTATACAACTAGGGCAACTTTTTTTTTAAAGTTTTTGTTTTCCATTATCTCCACAATAACATTTTAAAAGCATACCTGTCACCTACACACAATAGCACATGACGAAGCACATGCTTAAGTTTACACTGTACAAGCAGGTGTTTCTTCCATGAAGCATGAAGTTAGACATCTCTAGGGTACGTGTAAATACTCATGAGAATTGATAAGAATGTTAACATGTGTAATCCTAAGAAACATTCTGTGGCATCATCAAACTACTAGCTTTCAGAACATTGGCTGTGAAAGATTGCAAGATTAGAGTCCCAGGACCATCTGCCCATAATTAAAACCCTTTTAAATAAATTCCTAACGCATATATGACACAGAGGGGGAATGTGTTGACTGTATTTTGCAATTAGGAATTTGCAAACGCTGTATTATTAATGATAGGATTAAAGATAGGGGGGAGATGTCTATGTGTTGGAAAGAAGGAGTAATTTGGGAAGTGATGATGCACTCCATAGAAACATAGAAGCATAGAATTTGACAGCAGATTAGCCCATCTAGTCTGCCCAATTTTTAACCTATAGTAACCTCCAACCCTATTTGAGCCTTTATTTTTTTGTAAGGATAACCTTATGTCTATCCCAAGCATGTTTAAATTTCTCTACTGTATTAGCCTCTATCACCTATGATGGGAGGCTATTCCATTTATCAACTACCCTTTCTGTATAGTAGTTTTTCCTCAAATGTCCACTTGACCTACTTCACTCCAGTTTCAGTGCATGTCCTCGTGTTCTAATACTTCTTTTCCTTTGAAGAATGTTTCCCTCCTGTACCCTGTTAAAACCCTTGATATATTAAAAAATTTCTATCATGTCCCCCCTTTCCCTTCTTTGCTCCAAACTATACATATTAAGATCTTTTAGTCTTTCCAGGTAAGTTTTGTGAATTAGACCATGCATCATTTAGTTGCCCTTCTTTGTACAGGCTCTAATGTATTTATATCTTTCTACAGATTTTGCCAGAATACACAGAAGAAGAGCACAGTATTCTAGATGAGGCTGTACCAATGACCTATTACAGTGGCATTATTAATTTTTTCTTTCCTCTCCCTATGCAACCAAGCATCTGACTAGCCTTTCTCATTGTTTTGTTATATTACTCACCTGCCTTAAAATCCCCTGAAATAGTGACTCCTAGATCCTTTTTCTCCTCAGTGGTTTCCATTATAGTGTCGTTAATACTATATTTAGCCTTTGAGCTTTTGAGACCCAACTGCATGATTTTGCATGTTTTGGCATTAAATCGTAGTTGCCACTCTCTTGACCACTTCTATAGTCTATCTAGATCATCTATTATTTGTTTTACTTCTCCTGGTTTGTCTACCCTGTTGCATATCTTTGTGTCATCTACAAAAAGGCATACTTTCCCTTCAATGTCATTTGCAATGTCACCAATAAAGATATTAAAAAGCACTGGTCCAAGTACAGATCCTTGGGGTACTCCACTGATAACTTTCCCTCCTGTGAATGCACTCCATTTACTATAACTTTCTTTTTCCTATCCTGCATCCAAGATCTTAACCATTTAACCATCTTAGAATCCAATCATATGCTTTTGAATTTGTTTCAGTCTGCAATGTGGGACAGTTTCAAAAGCCTTACTAAAATCGAGATAAGCTGCATCTACGCTCCCCCTTGATCTATTACTTTAGTCACCCAGTCAAAAAAGTCAATAAGATTTGTTTGACATGATCTCCCCCCAGTAAATCAATACTGTATGGGATCCTGCAAATTACTGGATTTGAGATATTCTACAACTCTGAACTGAGATATTTCATCAATGGACATTATTCAAATCCATCAAAAATGTATATTTGTGTATCACTCTTTCCTCTGTTCACTTTCAAAAACCTTAATGGAGGAGTGTGACGAAACGAATTTGATAACACCGTAACCAGCCTGTTTCTCGTTTGTGGATTATAGCATGTACTTTTTATAGCCCTTGCTTTTGTTCCCCAGCTCAACAGAATACCACTGCAGTGTCTAATTACATGTGGATAAGCGGACATTGTAGCTCATTGTAAATATGTATATTGTATATTGTATATTGATGATGTGGCAGTGAGGTTGTTATTCATTATCCTTAAATTGAAGCCAGGTGGGTTATGGTTAAAGATCAGGTGGTGTCCAGGATACAGGATTCATTGTCTCCCTCCTTCCTCTACAAGAAGCATGGAACAGCAGGGGACCCTGTGACATCACAAAGTAGTGTAAGGGGTTAATTTTTGGAGGGTCTGACTGCTACCCTATCTTGGAGTTGGGGGAAGCCAATTAATATCCATTGTTCTCCATAGGACTAGTCCAGACACTGTGCCTGCGTACCAGTGCGGGACTTCTGACGAAGCACAGCTCATCTCCACTCCCCCTGATCCAGGAGTTACCAATGTTTAAAGAGAGGGAGACCCAGGGATTTGCAGAGGGAGGGGAAAGCACTGTGTAAATTTGACCCTAGATATAAGGAGCCACTCCAGGGGGGAAGGCGGTGTTCATTCTGGGATTTCATTTACGGAAGTTGCAAGGTTTGGTTGTGAGTTGTTGTTCTCTACCAGAGTCTACATATGTAGCTGAGAGAGATCCATGGGCCTTTAAGACAGGATATCCAGGTGACTGTAGCTAGTGGGGTAAGGGACAGATGATGTAGTAAACGTGCCTGGCATTTATTTACAGTGTGTACATAATAATCTAGTGATTGTTTTTAATACAATAAATTTATTGCTTTACTTTATAACTTCATTTTGTCTGAGTGACTGAGAACCCTAGAAAGTACTGGGTAGACTTCCCTGGCATAGTAAGGCATCCGTGGGTGGCCAGCCAGCGTGAAGTGGTAGCATTGGGCCAGAAAAACCCGATATCTTCACAAGGAGAAGGAACATTCATATAGAAATCTTTGATCAGTGCATTGACAAGGTGGATGGGGGAGCAGGGGAAGTGGATCATGTTCTACTTTATCCCATGACTGTTCCACCATCTACTTGGGTAACATTACTGTGGTTCTTGTACTATTTTATCTCCATAAAGATCATGATCTCCTGTGTAAGCTCTCGTTTTCTACCATTCACTTGTTAAAAACAGAATAGAAGAAAGGAGGATATAAAAAAACTCATACATTATTCCTACTCATGCTGCTCTTAAACTTTCTGCCACAGAGTAGAATTTGTTTGATCCTTGCGTTTTTCACAACTAGTTGTATATTGGAGCAATTGGCTCAGTTATTCTGACATCCCTTTTTACAATGGGTTTTTTACTAGACTACCCGACCTGCCAACAAAACCAATTTTAACTATAAGAGAATATTCTGTTTTTGCTTTCTTCATTTATTTCCCATTTGCAATAATCCTAACTAACTAATTAGTGTTAATATTATTGTAAAAAAATCACTTTTGTTAAAGAAATGTGTAAAACAACTCCAGCTATCGGCTGCAAGATCTCCCAAACATACCTTCACAATACCTTTGCACTAGACATCTTGGGCCTGAGCCATTAAGGAAAGTAAGACAAAAAATGAGTAAATGTTCTCCAGGACAAACCATGTTACAATGCAAGGGGTGCAAATGAGTTTATTATTTTGCACATAAGTTAAATACTGGCTGTTTTTTCATCTAGCACACAAATACTTGATAGCTTAATTTTTACACTGAAATTTAGTGTAGATCTAGGACATGCCCTATCCCAATTATAAATCTGTCCCCACATTTTATATCTACCTCCCCCTCCAATGCAACATTGTTTTGCCCAGGAGCAAAGTTACTCCTTTTTTATCCTTTGCTATCCTTAATGACTCAGGCCCTTTCAGTTCCTGCCCTCCCTTCTTGTAAGATGCTAATAACAGAGCGGATCTTCATCACAGGAAAACAGAGCTAATTCACGCATTGGAGGGCTGGCAAGGGAGGTAAATTTACAGAAGACGGTTGGTTGTCAGTGTACTGTTCAGTGCTACAAAAAATCAACTCTACACTGACGGTCATGAAATCAATATAACCTTGGCACATGGTACAGGAAGTACCAATACTTTATGACTAGCTTCCTCTGTATTTTTTACTGCAATAGTCTATTATTCTTGCTGGTACTATACTACAGTACTGTGGGGTACTTACTTCTGCTTTTCTCCTGGGTCAACACTTTACACTCCTCCACTCCTCACCTCTAATCTGGAAAATTAAGAATAGGACCATCAACTGGAGATTTAAAGGGGAGTTTAAAATCTGCAGCTGTTACCTGTAAACACAGACTCCTTCCCAATTCCTGTATATGCTGAGTTTGGCACAGTTATAACAGCATTATGCTCTGTGTGATATATTTTTAACATGTTTGGTCTAGTAAACATGTCTTTGTCATGAGCATAGTCTATATCTTTTAGTGAACTCAGCAGTACTCCTATAAACTATTCTAGAGATGTTCCTAAACTTATTCTTATAACGTATATGTGTATAGCTAAACTGGTGTTATCTATTTATTTTTGCTGCACTTTTCTTTGTTTCACTCAACTGGTCTACATAATAGACTGGCTTCTTGCAGCTGTGAGATTTTTTTAGGTGCTTTTTGATATGATGATGATGTTTTTTCTGCAATAAAATTTCCATAATGTTCCTAGAAAGATGATTGATAACTAGGTCTTTGTTATACTTTGTATGAATAAAATACTCAGTAACAGACTATCACCTCCTAGTGTACAATTCGCTGTTCCAGTGGTAACCTCACTCTGCAGACTATCACCTCCAGTGCTCAGCTCGTTGTTCCAGTGATATCCTCAGCACACAGACTATCACCTCCTAGTGTACAGCTTGCTGATCCAGTGGTAACCTCATTCCACAGACTATCAACTCCTGTGCTCAGCCCGCTGCTCCAGTGATATCCTCATTCCGCAGATAAACACCTTCTAGTGTACAATTGTCACTCACCGGACTGTGAGTGCCATTTCCCGTGTATTCAGGAACCGTGGCCGTCCGCCATCCTGAGGGTCTGCGCATGTGCAGCCCTTATCAAGCCTTCAGTACCTGTTGCTTTTAATTGATTGGATGATCAGGCAACCCTCCCTGTTTAAACCACCTGTGATCTTTACCTGGTTGCCTGATCTTGGAGTCTCATTCCCCATGAGCCTCTGAAGGTGTTCCTGTGTTCCTCGTGTATTCAGCTCCTGCTGATTCCTGTTGACTGCTATTGTGGTTTCCAGACCACTTCAACTCTCCTGTGTTCCTCGTGTCTGCACTCAGCTGATTCCTATCCGCTGCCTCCGTTACTACTACAGAGTTCCTGTTCACTTCAACTCTCCTGTGTTCATCGTACCTGCATTCAGCTGATTCCTATCCGCTGCCTCCGTCACTACTACAGAGTTCCTGCTCACTTCAACTCTCCTGTGTTCATCGTACCTGCACTCAGCTGATTCCTATCCGCTGCCTCCATTACTACTACAGAGTTCCTGTTCACTTCAACTCTCCTGTGTTCATCGTGCCTGCACTCAGCTGATTCCTATCCGCTGCCTCCGTTACTACTGCAGAGTTCCTGATCGTCTCATCTCTCCAGGGGTTATCGTGTCAGCTCTCCGCTGCCTCCACCTCTACTACTGGATACCAGACAACCTAAACTCTCCCGTGTTCTTCATGTTTCCAGTTCTACTTACTACTGCTTCCTGAGTATTGCTTCGTTGATTCTGGATTACCTGCCGTGCGCTGCACCAACTTGATTACCGCTTCCACTCTCCAGTGGTATCTCCTCCTGCTGGCCTTCAGCCGTTCGGGTATCCCTGCACGACTCTCTGACAGCCTGCTCTCCTGAACCGCGGTATGCATACCTTCCATTGACTTTGCTTATGTATTGCATATCCATCTGGACTGAGTTGAGTTCTCCTCAGGAGCCTCCTATCCATTGAAGCTATTGTTACCATTGACTTTGTTCACTATTGCCGGGATAGCTATTGTGACTTTGTATATTTCAAGCAGTGCTTGTCAGTTATCGTTGTATTGTGGATATCATCGTGGGATCAAGTTCTGTGTGCCCCGTGTATACTCTGCTTTACATTCATCTCCTCGTGCCCCTCCTCACATATATATAGCAGTGGTACAACTTGCTAACGCAGACCACTGACTCCTGTTCCCTGTGACACCAGCTTCAAGTATCCTCTCACATAAGCAGTGGTACAACTTGCTATACGCAGACCACTGACTTCCCCATTACCTTCTTTCACCTGGATTCCATTCCTTCACTATAGACAGCGGTACAACTTGCTATACGCAGACCGCTAACTCTCACTACCTCCTCGCTACTCCTGGATATTCCTCCTCACTATAGCAGTGGTACAACTTGCTATACGCAGACCACTGACTCTCCTCACGTTCCCTTGTCCATCTGGTTCCTCGTGTACATTCATCTACTCATTACCAGTTGCTGCTAGTCATAGACTTTCCTCGAGCATTCTCTCACCATCTGCTGTTTCTCCTGTTCCGTTGTCACCCTGCTACCAGAGAACCATAGTACCAACTATATCACTCTGGTAAGTCCATCATCTGGTGATATCCTGGGCAAAGACTCCTAGTGCCCGTGACAACAATTCACTGTTCCAGTAGTATCCCCTTTCCGCAGACTATCAGCTCCTGTGCTCAGCTCGCTGTTCCAGAGACATCCTCAGCACATAGATTATCTCCTGTGTTTGGCTCGATATTCCTGTGACACCCTCCGGCCATTGGTTACCTTTTCTCAGCGTTCTACACCACTGTTCCAGTAGTACCACTACTCCTCTCATTCTCCTAAATGGGCTTCGTCTAGCACTCTCCCAGAGGGCCACGACCTACAGGGCAGAGGCTGCAAAGTCCATACCTCTTTGTGGGGGTCCCTGGCGAAGAACATCTGCTTTGTTAGACTCTGTGCCTTTGGGTTGAATAGAGTCAAACTAGACAGACCCAGGGGTCCTAATATCAGCCTTCATTGTAACAGTATCAAGCCAACAACTAAAGATAACATAGTGATTATATTTACAAAATAAACCCTTTGTTTTGGACATCTCACAAAATATAGTGAAAGTCGATGTGTTTTGACTAGAGAACACGGTATATTTCCAGTCTTGACCACAAATAATCCACCAGTAAAAGTGTATTGATGTACGGGTAGGAATTGTAATGTCACAAAACTGCTAAACTGCAAAACATATAACATTATAGTTATACTATTGGATTATACTGGATTGTACTTCAAAATGAACCCTAGAGACTTATTAGGTTGTTCAAATGATGGTATACATCAAATAATTTTTACAGACAGACCTTATTTTTAATAGGCCACGCATTTCTAATATTATACATATTTTACATTAATGCTCATTTTATTTGTTTTTTCTTGTTTTATTTTTTTGTGACAGTGATACATGGCTGTTCATCTTTTTGATGTTTCAACAACCTGCAAGATGTTTATTTATTTAATATGTTATCAGAGCTGGTACATAACTATACGAGTGTTGATGCAGAACAATAGCAAAATGATATGAAATAGGAAATTGTGTAGAATGGCAGCTGGCTATCTAAACATTGTTGCAATGACTAGTTTGTCTTTATTTCTTCATCCAATTCTCCCCTTTCCAACCATACTGCACCAATGATAACCACACAAATCTTTCAGTCGCTAATGGCTGCTTTAAAATTGGTCGCTGATAATGCTTCTGTCTTACAGTAGCCACAACGACTAATTTGAGCAAAGCCGTCTTTACTTTCTATTTAATGTCATTGTACATAGTAGATATAATAATAATAATAATAATAATAATTAAAAAAAATCTGTATTTGGCCATGTATTGATTTAAATTATGTTTTTTATGTGGTTTTAGTCCAGATGTTTGCCATATCTGAGAATCTTTTACAATATATTGGCATCTGAAAGTTAGCTTGTCACTTGATTTCTAATTATGCCTTACCTATGTACACTCATAGGAACAATACTGATGTTTTTATTTCAATTTATTAGCACTTTTGATACACAAAGAGCAGGCTTTTTTTTGAAAATACAGAATTTAAGAAGACAGAATTTGCTTAATGTAATGCACTGCCAGTCTCAAAATGGTATAATCTCATCTAACGATTATGGGTCCCAGCTAATTTAAAAATTAACATTTATTATTTATAATTAAAATGAAATCTTAAAAACAGAAAAATAACACAAGTGAAATAGTGAGTTTAAAAACTATTGAGCATACTTGTAATCTCTCTATTATATATAAGTCTCCTAAATAAGCCAAACTTGAATGAAGGCTTTACCTTTTACTAAAGCAATAGCTGCTATCTGGATTCATCTAAGTGCCATCTCTATTGTGTTACAACAATGAATAAATATTGTACCAAGGTTATTCAAAATATTTATAAAGGTAGATACATTTTTTTGCAATATGCTACATTCATACCAGAGAGCCAGATGAATTGCTTTAAAATGGGTATAATTACTTGTGATTTATACCTCTATTATATAGAATTGTCCTCTACTGGCTTGGTTTTGAGGTCTATAATTTATGACTTACTATCTACCTAACATTGCTTCACTAGAACTTGGGGCAAATCAGACCTAATCAATTCAGTTTAGCAAGATCGATTCACAGGTTATCTTGCTGTGATATTTAATATTAGATTAAATAATCTTTTAATTTGATGGTTTTAGTGAGGTGTATAATCTTTCATTTCTAAATTTTGGATTAAGTCTACTCAGCGAATGCCAAGGTACATTTCGCTGGAGTAGCTTATTCAAGGCATCTAGTACAATATTATTTCATTGTTGTAGCACAATAGAGGCAGCACTTAACAGAATCCAGACTTCAGTTATTGCCTTAGTAAAAGGTAAAACCTTCATTCAATTTTGGCTTGATTAGGAGACAAACATAAATGTAATAGAGAGATTACAAGTATGCTCAGCAGTTTTGAAACTCACTATTTCACTTTTTTTTATATCGCTGTTTTTAAGATTTCATTTTAATTATAAATAATAAAGATTCATTTTTAAATAAGATGGGACCCATAAATATTAGATGAGATGACATGATTTTACGACTTATAGGACCTCATTTAGAGTCGGACGCAAAGTCCGTTTTAAGCGCATCCAACAAAAAACACTATCATGAATGTGCAGAAACACCAAATCCGCCTGCATCTTGGACACTTGCGCCTAAAACAGACTTTACGTTCTACTCTAAATGAGGTCCATAGTGTGCAACAAAATTTGTCTCCTTATCGTCTGTATTTATTTAAATCTGGTAGTAGCAGATAGATAGATATATAAAGATATTTTATAACCATATTATTTATCATATCCATAAATGTTCAAAAGGAATGAACAGACCAGCACCAGCAAAATCATAAAACGAAGCAGATTCAATTCTTTAGAACAACTCGGACTGCACACTATTACCGTTACTACTGTAATAGCTGAGCATTATTACCGTTACTACAGTCATAGTTTCACATTATTATCGTTACTACTGTGAGCTGCGAGCAAAAATCTGCGTTAAAATGACCATAGCAATGATAAAAATGCGCACCCCATGTTGTTCTAAAATATAACGCAGTGAATTTAATCTGCCCCAAAAAGTCCAAAATAAAAGATAATATATAACAAAACATTTCTGGCCAACGATCGTTCCAGTTCCAGTTACTTTCATCAGGGGCGATATCACAAACATGCTAATCATCATCATCATCATCAGCTATTTATGTAGTGCTACTAATTCCGCAGCGCTGTACAGAGAACTCACTCACATCAGTCACTGCCCCATTGGAGGTTACAGTCTAAATTTCCTACCATACACACAGACAAACTAGGGTCATTTTATTGGCAGCCAATTAACCTACTAGTATGTTTACCACAGATAATTCTATGCTACTACTTCAAATTATACTGCCGAAATCTGCTGTTTGTCTGCACAGCTAAGCATTTTACCTATTGTTTAGAAGAATTTGAAAGGTATTGTGATTTCTACCTTCTTGTACTGTCATTATTATTTTGCTTTAATACAGAGATATCCTATATGTTAAAAGCACAACTACCTATCAACCCCACCCATTACCTACTGACACATTCATGGTTGATCTGTGTTGTAGGAGACACATGCTTTTCTATCTTATGATAAATAAGGTGCATGGTATAATAATAAGTTTACCTTCTGTCCTGTTTTCAACTACATAGTCAAGTACTGATGCATCCTGATTGGTTTTCAGATCACAATTTAAATGAATTTGAAAACCAGTTACAAATAATGGCATCTAAGCTTACACTGCAAATGGACCAGTCTCACTGCTCTGAACACTGGTGTAACAGTAAGTAATGTGGGAACCTTTTAGAACTGTACAAGGCAATACAAATAAATCAGAGTAGATAGAAAGTAATAGATAGTAATAAATATGTTGATTTCCTGCATATAAAGTGAATAGGACCAATACACAGATATAACTCACCCCATGGTATATGGCCAAGATGTGAGCTACAGCTCGACCCTTAAAGTTGCTGAGCTTCAGGGCTCCTTTGGATGTTTCTGGTGTCATGTTTGTTGCTTGCGTTTCTTTCTGCTAGGTCTATGTCAATGAGGCAGAAAACTGTTTGATGTTCAAACTCTGCCCAGCTTCCTTCCTGTGCTCATTCTCCTTTACATAAATGAATAGGTCAAAACCAACAAGATTGTATCTGCCCGTGACAAAGATATAAAAAGAAAGGGGATGTTAAATACATCACTATACAGCTTTAAACTTTTTTTTTTTCAATTTCCAAAACAATATACTTAAAATCTACTGGGTATAATTGCACCTCTTATATTTTGATTGTCTTGAGATGAATGATAGCAAACTGTGCACAAATGTGTGTATCCTTTTGCACTCTTGCAATTGGTTGTGCGCAAAGCTACTGAAGACATACTGGGCCTGAGTCATTAAGAAGAGCAAAGCAAAACAAAGGAGTAAATTTGATCCTGGACAAACCATGTTACATTGCAAGGGGTGCAAATTAGTTTATTATTTTGCATGTAAGGAAATTGCTGGCTGCTTTTTCAGGTAGTATACACATATTTGATAGCTTTATTTTTACATTGAAATTTAAAGTTTATCTAGGACATGCCATATCCCAAATATAAATCGGTCATCACATTTTAAATTTTCCTCACCCTTCAGTGCAACATGGTTTTGACAAGGTGCAAAGTTACTCCTTTTTATTGCTTTGCTCTCCTTAATGACTCAGGCCCACTGTGCTTGATGTAGAGTTGAACTTATCTCAGTTTGTTTAGCGTAAATTGCACAAATTCGCACTTCTAGTGATCACAAAGAGAATGGGCTGGAGAGGCAGAACAGGGTAAAGTAGGGGCATGCAACACAGGCTGAGTACAATTAGGGTATGTTCACACAAATACAACTCATGCAGACCTACAGAAACACCTGTCAGGAGGAGTATCTTTTACTTCTGCTAGAGGGCAAGTGAAAATACAAACTTATGACTTGATGTAAACCAGACACCTATACTGCTGATGAAAAGGCGGACACATCTCGAGATGTCTATGTCTCTGCATATGGGTCAACATGATGCTATTTTTGGAATGATGCTATTTTTAAGAATAATTTACAACCATTTTGTGACCATCTCTGAATCCCGCAATCTCTGTCTGAAATGTAATTCACCAACCCCCTCATTATAACATTTTTCTTAATTACCATTGTCTAACTCTTTGGTTCTCCCTGATTTATTAGTAAATTCAAGAAAGTAATTGGTTATGTTTCACAAATATATCCAGCACACGCCCAGCGGTTAGGGTGCGTAATTGTAATTGAGCTAATGTTGGCACTTAACCTGCCGACATGAGAATGTCGGGAGGCTTAATGTTGATACATACATTATGCAAACAGGTTTACAATGTCGTCAGTGTGATTGGCTATACCCTGGACCCGGCGGCATTGTTCTTTAAATGTCAGCATTGTGATTGACAGCATTGATAATGTCACCAATCACACTGACGATGATTTTCATGTCGGCATGTTAAGTGCCAACATTAGATCAATCACAGTTTTGGATCAACCATAACAATAAAAACGGTCAACATTTGCTTTTGTTGTGTGTAATGCCTAAAAATTGCACTTACCTAGTTAAGTCCAACTACCTACCACAATCTGCTCCTTATCCAGCCAGGTTTATACTGAAAAATTGAGGCACATAGCAGGCACAGTGATGTAACAAATGCTTTAATTCATATTTTATACTGTGCTTGACCATGGCTTTGTCTGTGTGGAGTTTGTATGTTGTCCCCGTGTTTGCGTGGGTTTCCTCTGGGTGCTCCGGTTTCCTCCCACACTCCAAAAACATACTGGTAGGTTAATTGGCTGCTATTAAATTTCCCCTTAGTCTCTATGGGTCTGTGTATGTGTATGTTAGGGGATTTAGATTGTAAGCTCCAATGGGGCAGGGACTGATGTGAAGGATTTCTCTGTACAACGCTGCGAAATTAGTGGCGCTATATAAATAAATAGATGATGATGATGACTGTGCTTCTAAATGATCGAAAAATGATTTCTACAGTATGCTGAAAAGTTGATGCACAGTATACTGTTTATCTTTCTTTATAGAGTCTTCTATCACATTGGTAATATATACACTACTGTTAGAGAACACAAACTATTGAAGAATTCCATACCATACACAAGAAATTATCACAATATATAAATTATTGCTGTCTAAGCTTTTAACTTTAAATTTATGTATACTAAGTCAGCCAAGTACTTATGGAGGATAAGGTTTTGGTCATTTCAATTGGTTATTTATTTGAAAAGTTTTAGGAACTGGCTACTCAGTGGTTTATACAGTAGTATGTATTTTATTTCTGCATCTTCTCTAGATCCAGTGCAAATTAACTTAACCATATCTATGTCCACAGACTAAAATGCCAGTCTTCATTTGTATCATTTATGTGCATTTCAATTTTTCTATTGCAATTTTATGCTTATCTTCATTTTATCAAAGTTTTGCTTTTTATTTCTGTCCCACTGCACAATATCATTGTATCTCTGCTCTGTTACTCTATAATTTACAGTCCTTGCAGAAAACCTGGGATTAGAAAGGAATGATTATATTCAGGATAATCTTTATTAAGTTTTATTTGACTGATCTTCATGTAAGTATCCCTAAGTGACTGTGAGAAAATATATGTGAAATCTTGCTACATGGAGACCTCAAGGCTGCGGCTGTCCAGTTCCTCTCAGAGTATTTGCAGCAGCAAAGTTATCAGGATGTACTGATAATATCTGTAAAACTTTGGTGGTGTCATACAATAAAGAAAACACATGACAGCAGTTTTAGATTTTCCAGTAACTTTTATTTGACAAATTGATTTGTTTCCATTGTTTGATATTGGTGTACTATTAAGCACCTGTAGTAACTTTTAGCCTACAAAAGAATTTCCTTACAGCCATAAAAATCTGAATTACTTATTTTGGTCTAGGTCCCATTGGTAACTATAGCATACTTGCCAACATTTCATTTTTTTTTCCCGGGAGCTGCTAGTAGGAGGTAGGCGTGTAGGGGGCGGGGCCCCCAAAATCGCGTATGTAATGACGCAAAAAGCGTCATTTTACAGTGGGGGCGGGGCCAAATGCAGCGATTCCCGGTCAATCGCGGCGTTTGAACCATATTCTGCCCACTTCTGGGCAGATCAGGGAGATTGCCACACTCTCTCGGGAGTCCGGGAGACTCACGCAAAATGTGGGAGTCTCCCGGACGTTCCGGGAGAGTTGGCAAGTATGAACTATAGTCATATTAAAACTTGACATCCTTTATTGTTTTTCCTTTTTGGCCAATCTAGTTATTTATTTTTAGGAGGAGGTTAGATCAGGGAATGTGTAGGCTCTTCAAGTGTGTAATATATAATGTATAGGTCTATGCTGGGGCCCCAATAGGGAGGGTGGGGAAGGTTACTAATTACCAGACCAAAACATTTTTTTTGCTCCTTTCATTATTTATTTTACTTTGTTTTAGCATTTCCTGGGGGGGCTAGGAAATGCAATGGGGTGTCGGGCAGGCAGCCTACGCAGTCCATGCATAGGTGACCACATCACATAATACTAAATGCGGCTGCATCAGTCATTCATAGAATATTGTACTACAGCTGTGTATTTTTATCTTTCCTACGGTATAAATCTCCACTCATTTTTCCTCGACCCCCAAAAGTAGAAATTTCTCTGCCGCAAAGTGCCTCTGGAATGGTGACGAGACTCTTCGCGTGTAATACTCACCTCTCCTCGATCCTCACGTTGCTAGCCACATGTCACTTCCAGGTTGCGGCAGATCCGATCATGTGACCCCCGGCAAGGAATTCAAACTCCGTCTGTCTATCTATATATATATCGCGCTCTGACACAAGCCTTCTGTCAGAGCAACAAGTTACGTTCCTGACTCCTGCTCCCTATCTTCCAGCTCCCAGTGTCTCCCTGTGTTCTCCTGCATCTCCAGAGTTTTTTCTGTGTACCAGATTCGGCTCAGCCCTCACTACTCTGTTTGGATTCTCCTTTGGCGTTACGGACATCTGCTAACGTGTACTAGACCCGACTTGGCCCTCACTACTCTGTTTGGATTCTCCTTTAGCTGTGCCTCATCAACCTCTGGAAGGATCCCCACTGTACAATGGACCCTGCCTGAGGTACCGATTTTGTATTACCTTGCTGCTAGTCTATCTATTCCTCACGCCTGTAAACTCAGTAGGGGCCGCGATCTGCAGTTTCTCAGCAGCCAAGCCCATCCTATATATATATCAAGAAATGGGATGCGCCACGATATAGTAGCAGTAGATGTCTGATAACGTTTTGCTTCAGTTTAATTAGATTCAAAGTGGTATACATTGTCATGAGCCGCCGCGGCTCTAGGCACCGCCGCGACTCGCTCCTTCCTCTGGCCCAGCGTCCCGGCCGTCGTCATGACGACCGGGACGTCACTTACGGTTTGTCACGGCCGTTGCCAAGGTCGGGACACTCTTTTGTTATAGCACCGGCATGCAGGGCAGCCGGGCGCGCGCGCATATGGCCAATTATGATCCCTGCTGTGCCCCAATGATCCTATTGGTTGTTGCCGGTATATAAGGCAGAGAGGGCCTAGCCTCCCTGCCAGTTAGAGTCCCTGCTTCCTAGCATACTTTTCTTTTTGACCTTTGGCCTGGATTCTGACGCTGCTGTATTGCCTGTGACCCTAATACCTTTGCCAGGATACTCGCTCCATCTCTGTGTACACCTGCGCTACTTTCTCAGGTATCAGCTCCTACTACTAGAGAACAAGACCTGGGGGCATCTGAGTACCTGTGAGCGCATCTAGCTCTACGGGAAAGGTGGCTGCTATAGGCGAAGACCTCTGAAGCGGTTCTAGGAGCTGATGCCTGGGGCATGAACCCTAACATTATAACCGGCCCAAAAAAAAATAACACTAGGAGTGAATGAACTGTCTTGAAATTCGGTCCTATGGAACCAAGCCCAACTCAAGTGTTTGCAGGACAAATCCAGACCTTGTCTCAAATGATCCAAGAGCTGTCTCAGTGGCAAGCTGCACAGGAGCAGGCTTCAAGAGCTTCGCAAGCCGCCCAGTCTTCTGTTGTGGAACCGAAAATGAATTTACCGGATCACATTTTGGGAGTTCGCAGACTCTTCCGCAACTTCCGAGAAAGCTGCAAACTTTATTTCAAATTAAAGCCAATTTTGTCAGGGTCACCGCAACAGATAGTGGGGATAATTATCTCACTTCTACAAGGGGATCCTCAGTTTCGGGTGTTCAGTTTGGATCCTAACAGCCCTCAGTTACAATCTGTGGATATATTTACTAAAGCACTGGGTTTGATTTATGATGACAAAGATTAAGTGACTTGTGCAGAAGCACAGCTTCGATCTTTAAAGCAAGGACGACAGTCTGCTGAGGAAAATTGCTCCGACTTTAGGCGTTGGTCCTCCAACTGTGAATGGAATGACCTAGCTCTCCGCAGTCAGTTCCGTTTGGTTCTCTCTGAACAGATTAAAGATTCCCTTGTCCAGTATCCTACTGCAGGATCTCTCGTGGAACTTATGCAGTTGGCTATTTGGATCAACCGAAGGTTCAAAGAAAGGAAAGCTGAGAAGCAAAGCCCTTCGCCCTATTTTCCTGTGTCTTCTCAAACTTCTTCCAGCGATCAAGTTGAACCAATGCAAATGGGGCATATCGGTTGTCTTCTAAAGAACGTACCCAGAGACATACTTTGGGCCTCTGCTTATACTTTGAAAAGTAGCGCCATCTGCTCTGTACCTGCCCCGTCAAACCGGGAAAAGACCAGGCCAAGTGAACATGGAGGGAATACACTTAGGCCTACAAGTCATCTCTCCAAAAAAATTCCTACAAATACCTGCCCAGCTCATTTATGGTGGATGAGCTATTTCTGTTCCTGCATTTGTGGACAGTGGAGCTGCTGGAAACTTTTTAGACTTAACCTTCGCCCAGTCCCTGGGTTTCTTAGCCATTCCTCTTGACTCCATAATTGCTGTATATGGGCTGGATGGGAATCGCCTGAACAACTGTGAGATTCATAATCGTTCTCCTCCTCTGCAGTTAAAGATGGGTGCCCTTCATTCCGAGACTATCTCACTGTACCTAATTCATTGTCCCTCAGTACCGCTGATCTTGGGCTATCCATGGCTTGCTCTCCATAATCCCTGTATTAACTGGACTAAGGGTGAGATAAATCAATGGGACCCTAAGTGCTCTTCCTCTTGTTTGTCCTTGCCGATTAGGATTACCCATACTTGCCCCGAGCAATTACCTTCTGGCCTGGCTCAAGGAACCTTAGGGTGAATGCCCTATCTCGTAGTTTTGTCTCTTACCAGACTCCTGTCTCAGAGCCGTGTCCTATTGTCCTGGCCTCGTCTGTGCTGTTTGCCTTCACGCAAGAACTGGGAAAAACCCTCCTACAATCCTAATCACAGGCACCTCCCGAAACTCCAGCTGACAAACTTTTTGTACCTATCCACCTCAGGAAAGCTGTTCTCTCAGAGTGTCATGACAACAAGACTTCTGGACGTCCTGGTTTTGCCAAGACCATTGAAATCATCTCCCGCGTTGTCTGCTGGCCATCTATAGCTGCGGAAGTCAGAGAATACATATTATCTTGCGATATTTGTTCCAAAAACAAGATTCCTCTTAAATCCCCTACTGGTCTATTGTTGCCCTTACCAGTTCAAGTCAGACCCTGGTCCCACTTGTCCATGGACTTCATTGTTGACTTACCTCCATCTTCCGGGTGCAACACCACCTGGGTAACTGTGGATTGGTTCTCTGGCCTCATTATTTATCAAACAAGTGTTTGGTTTCCATGGTCTCCCTGAAAATATTGTGTCTGATCGGGGTTCTCAGTTCATAGCAGCCTTCTGGAAATCTTTCTGCTCCCTGCTGGATATCAGTCTCAGCCTATCATCTGCCTACCATCCGCAGTCAAACGGACAAACTGAAAGGGTAAATCACTCCCTAGAGCAATATCTGCGGTTATACATATCAAAAACCACGACAACTGGGCGGACCTTCTTCCATGGGCTGAATTTGCCTACAACAATGCATGCCATTCTTTGTCCCAGCATTCTCCCTTCTACTGCAACCTTGGGTACCATCCCAGAGCCAATTAGTTGTCCTCTCTGTCTGCCGATAGGTCATCTGAATCCAGGTCTACGGCCACCCGGCTTAGGAGAATCTGGAGGTTGGTATATCAGTCCTTACTCCAAGCCTCCTTTAGGTCCAAAGTCTTTGCTAACCTACATCGTTCTGCCTGTTCTTTCAAGGTTGGAGATTTCATATGGTTGTCTACTCAGAATATTAGACTCCGCCAACCGTGGAAGAAGCTAGGGCCCAAATTTATTGGACCTTTTCCCATATTAAAACAAATCAACCCAGTGTCTTTCAGACTGAAGCTTCCGGAATCTTTAAGAATTCCCAACATGTTCCACTGCTCCCTGTTGAAACCTGTTTGGATCCAAGTGATCTTTTAAACCTATATGTCACGTTACCAGAGAGACTTCAACTGGATCCTGATAGTTCAGCTGAGATTGACGTTACTTCAGCGAGGGGCGCGGAGTCTAACAAGTGAAAGGTGTTCACCAGAGATTCCCGCAAGGGAATATGGGCTTTTGCGGCTTCCACTTGCAGGTCGCGGTCCCCTGGAGAAGTTCTCAGCGAACACAGCAGACGGAGCGTAGAATCAGTTAGAAGCTGCGCTGTCACTTGATAGCGGTGTTTAGGCGGGAGGTTGGCAGCGTGGTTACTCGAGAGAGAGAATATAACTGAGACGTTCAGCGGAGTAGTCACTAGGGAGCTGGTTAGCAGGAAAAGATAGTGTCGCCACTTGGAAGTGCTTTACCGGAATGCAGCAGCGTAGACAGCTGGAGGTGAGTTCCCCGGAGAGACGTAGCTTGGAAGCTTGAGGGAATAGCAAAGACACAGGAGCTGTTTCCAATCTTAAAGTCAGGGATTGACTGAAAGAACCAGCATTGAGTTCTGGTCAGAGGAAGTATATATAGTGCAGTTCCAATTGACCAGCCAATAGAGGGCAGTGAGAACACATAAAGCAGTTAGACGGTTCTGCGCATGCGCAGAACCACTGAGCGCTGAACGGAAGAAGGGGAGAGACAGCGCTGGAGAGTTGCAGCAGCGTGGACCAGGTAAGTAAAAAGAAATAGCGGGACTTGGTGGGGATGGCCTCTGTAGTTAGCGGGTACACCCGCCGGCTCCCGAGGAGGCAGCGGGAGTCCGGTGCGTGACAGTACCTCCCCCTTTAGAGGTGGGCACCGAACACCTAGGACCTGGTTTCTTCGGAAATTTGGAATGAAATTTTTTCAGCAGAAGAGGAGCACGGATGTCTGCAGCCCGTACCCAGGAGCGTTCTTCGGGACCGTACCCCTTCCAATCCACTAAATACTTGATTGTTCCTCTAGAATTTTTGGAATCCAGAATATGGCTGATCTCGAATTCATCAGTTTGTTGGAGAGAAAGGGGAGTGGTAGATGTGACAGGAACCGAGAACCGATTAATGATGAGTGGTCTCAATAAGGAGATATGAAAGGCATTGGCAATACGTAGAGTGGGTGGTAGCCGTAGCTTAAAACACACGGGACTGATTACTTGAATGATCCTGTAAGGACCAATGTAGCGAGGAGCAAGTTTCATGCAGGGCACTTTAAGACGGATGTTCTTTGTAGATAACCACACCTTGTCGCCAACCTTCAAAAGAGGAATAGCTCTGCGTTTTTTATCTGCTGCCAGCTTGTAGCGAGTAGAGGATTTCTGAAGGGCCTTTCGAACTCGAGACCAGATGGATAGAAAATCCTGTCGAAGAGTGTTAACTGCTGGAACTTGGGTGGGAGGGAGGGCAGAAAACTCTGGCATACGCGGATGGCCTCCAAATACCACGGAGAACGGAGTGGTTGATGTGGATTCGTGAAAGGAATTGTTATGTACGAACTCTGCCCAGGGTAGCAAATCCACCCAATTACTCTGGTTGGCTGAAGAAAATATCCTGAGAAACGTTTCCAGATCCTGATTGACCCTTTCTGTCTGGCCGTTGGTCTGGGGATGATATGCGGAGGAGAATTTCAAACGGATACCCAGAAGATGACAAAGGGATCTCCAGAATTTTGAGACAAATTGTACCCCACGATCCGAGACAATTTCAGCAGGGCAGCCATGTAGTCGGAAGATTTCCTTAATGAAATGTTGAGCTAGACATGCTGAGGATGGAAGGCCGATGAGTGGAACGAAGTGTGTCATTTTCGAGAAACGGTCCACAATAACCCAGATGGTATTAAATTTATTAGCTGGAGGTAGGTCAGTGATGAAGTCCATGCTAAGATGGGTCCAGGGCTTGGTAGGTAGTGGAAGAGGTTGAAGTAACCCTTGTGGAACCTGGCGAGGAATTTTGTTTTGGGCACAGATAGGGCAAGCAGCCACGAAATCTTTAACCTCGGAGTGGAATTTGGGCCACCAGTACTGTCGAGAGAGTAGTTCGAATGTTTTACGAGAGCCAAGATGACCTGAAAATCGTGAAGAATGACACCAGTGAAGAAGGCTCTTCCGTAGATGAGGAGGAACAAATGTTTTTCCCTGGGGGGGAATGGGGTTTGAGGAAGTTGAGAACAATTTAATGCATTTGGAGTCCAGGATGGGACGTTCCAGCAAGGTGTCTGATCCCGAATTTTCTGGGAAAGCCCGGGATAATGCATCCGCTTTCCTATTTTTGATACCGGGTTTGAAGGTGACCCGCAGATCAAAGCGGGTAAAAAAGAGGGACCAGCGGGCCTGACGTGGATTCAGGCATTGGGCTGACTGGAGATAGAGTAGATTCTTATGATCCGTGAAGATCGTAACTGGGTGACGAGCCCCCTCTAGAAGATAACGCCACTCAGTTAGAGCCAACTTCATGGCCAGGAGTTCCTTATCCCCAATGGCGTAATTACTCTCTGCTGGCAGGAACTTGCGGGAGAAGAAAGCGCAGGGATGGAACTTGCCTTGAATATTTTTTTGCGAAAGAACTGCTCCTACACCGGTGGAAGATGCATCCACCTCTAGGAAAAAAGGAAGAGAGACATCGGGTTGCTGGAGGATAGGTGCCGATGAAAAAGCTCTTTTGAGAAATTGGAACGCTTCCAATGCTTCTGCGGTCCAATTTTGCGGGTTTGCCCCTTTTCGGGTGAGAGCTGTCAGAGGTGCCACCACAGATGAGTAACCAGCAATAAAGCGCCTGTAATAATTGGAGAAACCCAAAAAACGTTGAATGGATTTGAGTGTAGTTGGTTGGGGCCAGTTGATTATAGCATGAACTTTCCCCGGGTCCATTTGTAGACCGGAGCCAGAAACCAAATAGCCCAGGAAAGGCAACTTAGGAACCTCAAATATGCATTTCTCCAATTTGCAGAACAAATGGTTGGTACGTAATCTGGAAAGAACTTCAGCCACATGTAAACGATGATTGGGAAGATCTTTGGAGAAGATTAAGATGTCATCCAGATATACTACGACATTGGAATATAGCAGATCGCGAAAGATTTCATTCACAAACCCCTGGAAGACGGCTGGGGCGTTACATAAGCCAAACGGCATCACTAGATATTCGTAATGGCCGTCCCGTGTGTTAAAAGCCGTCTTCCACTCATCCCCAGAGCGAATCCGGATCAGGTTGTAAGCTCCGCGTAGATCGAGTTTAGTGAAGATTCTCGCACCTTTAATGCGATCGAAGAGTTCGGTGATTAATGGAATGGGATAGCGGTTTTTAATAGTGATGGAGTTCAGGCCTCTGTAGTCGATACACGGACGGAGAGCTCCATCTTTTTTTTTCACAAAGAAAAACCCGGCCCCGGCGGGTGAGGAGGAAGGTCTGATGAAACCCCGTTGCAGATTTTCCTTGATGTAGAGTGTAGTAGCCTCTGTCTCGGGCAGTGAGAGCGGATAGACTCGACCTCGTGGAGGAGTTTTCCCTGGAATGAGATCGATGGGGCAATCCCAAGCTCGATGGGGTGGTAGACGCTCAGAGGAGGCTTTAGAGAAGACATCCGAAAAGGAAGAATACTGGTGCGGTAACATAACTGTGGTGGGTTCTGAAGGAATCTGTGTGAAGCCGAGAGGTTTGACTGGTGTTAGGCATTGGCGAGGGCAGGCAGGACCCCACGCAATGATTTGTGATGAAGGCCAATCCAGATGGGGTGAATGTAGATGAAGCCAAGGTAGACCTAGGATGATTGGGCTGATGGTTAGTGGAAGAACGAGAAAGGAAATCTTTTCCCAGTGGAGAGCCCCAACTTGCATGGAGATGGGTCTTGTTCGTTTAAGAATACTTCCATTAGGGAGACGGGAACCGTCAATGCCCGTAGTAGCCAAGGGCTTTTTCAGCGGAACAGTGGGCAGCGCTAGCCTAGTAACCAGAGATTGTGACATAAAGTTCCCGGCTGCTCCAGAATCCAACAAGGCCTTGGACGACTGGGGCCCTGAAAGCAAATGTAAGGTGACAGGGAAAGAACACGTTAGGTCTGGAAAAGAAGTTGGAGAGGAAGTAAGAGTCCCTAGACTGACCTCTCCAGTGCAGGCTAGGGTTTGTCGTTTCCCGAACGCCGGGTACATGAAGCCAGGAGGTGACCAGGATCTCCACAATATAGGCATAGTTTATTCTTCATTCTTCTCTCTCTTTCATCCGGAGATAAACAGGAGCGCCCCAATTGCATAGGCTCATCCGTAGACGTAGGTGGTTGAAAACGAGGAGCTAGACGAAAGGTAGACCGTCTAGGAAGGTCTTTCTCGGACGATCTTTCCCGAAGCCGAAGATCTACCCGGTTGCAGAGAGAAATTAGGGCATCCAAGGTGGGTGGCAATTCTTGAGAAGAGAGGGCATCCTTGATTTTATCTGACAGCCCTTGCCAGAAGGCAGCAACAAGAGCCTCATCGTTCCACTGGAGCTCGGAAGCTAGGGTCTGAAACTCAATAACGTATTGAGCCACAGAACGGGAATTTTGACGTAGTCTTAGGATGCTAGTAGCAGCGGACGTCACTCGTCCCGGCTCATCAAAAATCCTCCTGAATGCCGAAGTGAAGGCGGAAACATCATTGAGAAGATTGTCGTTACGTTCCCAAAGAGGCGAGGCCCATGCCAGGGCTTTCCCGGATAGGAGGGAGACCATATAAGCGACTTTTGACCTGGGAGTAGGAAAATTCTGAGGTAATAACTCAAATTGAATGGAGCACTGATTTAAAAAGCCTCGGCAAGAGGTAGGATCACCATCAAATTTGGAGGGTGTAGGCAAACGCAGAGAGGAAGCGGCTGCAGCAGGGACTTCGACTGCTTGTGGTTGAGCAGCCGGCTGAGGCGGGGTCTCCTGTAAGGCGTCTAAACGGGATGCAAGAGTTTGCAAACCTTGCAGAAGTTGCATCTGAACTGCATCCTGACGCTCCACTCTTCCAACCAGGTGTTGAAGCATGTCCTTGGCGGAAGGTTCTCTATCAGGATCTGACATGGCTGGTTCTTAGTGTCACGTTACCAGAGAGACTTCAACTGGATCCTGATAGTTCAGCTGAGATTGACGTTACTTCAGCGAGGGGCGCGGAGTCTAACAAGTGAAAGGTGTTCACCAGAGATTCCCGCAAGGGAATATGGGCTTTTGCGGCTTCCACTTGCAGGTCGCGGTCCCCTGGAGAAGTTCTCAGCGAACACAGCAGACGGAGCGTAGAATCAGGTAGAAGCTGCGCTGTCACTTGATAGCGGTGTTTAGGCGGGAGGTTGGCAGCGTGGTTACTCGAGAGAGAGAATATAACTGAGACGTTCAGCGGAGTAGTCACTAGGGAGCTGGTTAGCAGGAAAAGATAGTGTCGCCACTTGGAAGTGCTTTACCGGAATGCAGCAGCGTAGACAGCTGGAGGTGAGTTCCCCGGAGAGACGTAGCTTGGAAGCTTGAGGGAATAGCAAAGACACAGGAGCTGTTTCCAATCTTAAAGTCAGGGATTGACTGAAAGAACCAGCATTGAGTTCTGGTCAGAGGAAGTATATATAGTGCAGTTCCAATTGACCAGCCAATAGAGGGCAGTGAGAACACATAAAGCAGTTAGACGGTTCTGCGCATGCGCAGAACCACTGAGCGCTGAACGGAAGAAGGGGAGAGACAGCGCTGGAGAGTTGCAGCAGCGTGGACCAGGTAAGTAAAAAGAAATAGCGGGACTTGGTGGGGATGGCCTCTGTAGTTAGCGGGTACACCCGCCGGCTCCCGAGGAGGCAGCGGGAGTCCGGTGCGTGACACTATATCTGTTGATGGACATCAAGAATTTGAGGTCAAGAAAATCCTGGACTCGAAGAAAGTTCAGGGCCAAATTCATTTTCTAGTCCATTGGAAGGGGTACAGCCCTGAAGAACGGTCCTGTGTACCGCAAAGAAATCTACATTCAGATAAATTACTTGCTGATTTCTTTAAAAGATTTCCCGGCAAACCTGGATGTCGGGGTTCCTTGACCCCTCCTCAAGGGGGGGGGGTACTGTCCATGCACCACCGCGACTCGCTCCTTCCTCTGGCCTAGCGTCCTGGCCATCATCATGATGACCGGCACATCACTTCCTGTTTGTCCCGGCCATCGCTAAGGCAACGGTCGGGACGCTCTTTTGTTATAGTGCCGCGTCCCGGCATTCAGGGCAGCCGGGCGCGCGTGCATATGGCTAATTAATCATCAGCCCCTGTGGCTGATGATCACTGCTGTGCCCCGATGATCCTATTGGTTGTTACCAGTATATAAGGCAGAGAGGGCCTAGCCTCAAACATCCTTGTACACTCTCTCCGCTATCTCTTACCTCACATATTTTTTGTGATTATCTGGACATCTTTTTCATTTGCCAATTTTTGAATATATAAACTCAATGGGCTAGATTTACTAAGCTGCGGGTTTGAAAAAGTGGGGATGTTGCCTATAGCAACCAATCAGATTCTAGCTTTCATTTATTTAGTACTTTCTACAAAATGACAGCTAGAATCTGATTGGTTGCTATAGGCAACATCCCCACTTTTTCAAACCCGCAGCTTAGTAAATCTAGCCCAATGACTATAACATATATTTAGTATACTGGCCAGACACACAATATTTATATGATTGAACATTTATATGTTTTCTAGCTGTTATCTAATTGGTAGCAAATATATTGCTTTTATTATTTATGTATACCACTTTGAAGCTAATTAAACTGAAGTAAAACTTTATCCGCCATCTGTGTGTATTTTCTAGTGCTACTATATCGTGGCGATTCCCATCTCTTGATATATATTGGTACACATTTTTTGAGATTGGCAACCTCATTTGGGCTAGTGACAATTTTTATTATCTCTGGAGCATAAGGGGTTATATATTTTCTGTTTAATTTTTATTATTGCCAAGCCCATCCTACCTTGCGGCAGTTCTTGGTGAAGAAGAGGCTGTTAGACTCCGTGCCCTACTGAGCTGGTACCAGTACTGACTGAGGGACTCCCCTGAGCATAACATCGAGGCTAATTGAATTCCCCTCATGAATAGATTATGTGGCTGCAGTAAGTAAGTATGCGATGTGGCTGCCTATGCAATTACCGCATAAGCTGCCTGTACCATATCTCTTTAAGGCAGTGGCTATATCCCCCTTCAGACAAGTCGTATGGCTGCAGCGGTTACATGGTACACAGTGCAGGAGGCTGCTACTGCTGCTGGAAGTCTTCCTGTCCGTGTGCAGTTGAAAATCACCGGTGGTAAAAAGGGAAGAAGGGCTAATCTGTTGGAGAGGGGTCACATGTTTGTAAAGTTGCTTGGCAGAGGGGCTTTATGTGAGTAAAGCTTGTCGGCAGAAGGGGCACGTGTGTGTAAAGCTGCTTTGCAAAGGGGGTATGTGTGTGTAAAGCATATTAGCAGAGGGGGCATGTGTCATGCACATCCACGCCCCCAGCTGTATGGCCACAATCCATTTGACGGCACGCTTCTCCTAGGTACCGGCACATTAATTTACATGCTAGTCAACTATAGGGAGACCCCATGAAGCTGCTATTTCAGGGCCCAAAATCCCTCTTGGCAGCCCTGGTTGTATGGCCTCTGGACTGTCCACAAGTTTGAACGCGCAGGGCATGATGATTCCAAGAAAGTATTCCTTTCCTTTTTCCTTCCCACAAACCTGACATTCACAAACATACCAATAAGGTGAGATATGCAGAACACCCTTATCATATTTCCATGCCCCTCAAGTTTAAAGTAAAACATTCAAATTGTAAAGAAATGGCTGGCCTGGCCTGCATTCAGTTAACACACAGCAGTACTATTTTATTGAACGCTGGTATCTTGTTGTTCCAAGCTTGCCGGATGCCCATGTTAAAAGAACCCACTAAACTTATACCTGGCAGTAAGTTAAAGTAAATAAATAACATTAGACCCTCAAATAACAATAGACCCATAGCAGAATCCCATAGTTAATCTTGGTGTCAGTGTGCTAAAAGGCTTAGAACCTCTGATCAGATCTATTTAGGCCCAATTGTTTAGAATGACTCCGACCTCCATTTACAACTGCCACCTTCCAATATAGAAACAGCAGAATGTAACAATTCAGACATTCACTTAAAGAGATCTAAACATAGCGGAGTGCAAGGTGAAGGAGAAGCCAAAGAACTAGATCACATAACTAAATTCAATTCACTCTGTTAATAATCATCCTACACTGATAATAAATTGGGTGGCCGGTGTACTTTTACTGATACTTTCTTGTAGTTGCTGTATATAATAATAACACTATAAAGTCCAGATTATAACAAAGAAATAAACACATATGCACTGTATTATGATAATGAGTAAGCAGAAAAGCTAGGGGTACTATAAGTCTCCTGTTCAGAAGTCAAATTTGCCACTTCACCAACATTTGTGCCAAGTGATATATCTTGTAGTAATAACAGAAATATCTCAGCTTACCAACAATGTTTGCTATGCAAATTTATATTGTGAAATGTATGAGAACATTAGATAAGTATATTGTGGTATAATGAGAAAAAAATGTGTGCAGTAAGGACCAAATGATTTAAACATCAACAATAAGTAAAATAACTGTAAAATAATGATGAGTGTGTATACTTTGCTAAAAAGGATCACTATGTCAAATAGAGAATTCTTCTTCTATATCATGACATTCCAAGTGGACACCTCTCTCTCTCTGTCGCAGCTGCACATAGAAGCTTCTTGTGTTCAGGCCACATAGCTCAGGCTGTAGTATGACTTTTGTAGATGAGTGAGCTCTCTGTGTCAACGGAATCTGCACATTCCTCTGCCCCTGAGGTGGGTAATAGCTGATCAGTGTGGTAGGAAATAGCTGGACCCAAGAGACCTGCACAGTTGTTTGTTTAGGAAAAAGCATCCATCAGGTCTTGGACGACTTTCTCAATCAATGGTTTGTCCTCCAAATCTGAATGAGACTCATATCCCCTTACTGTGGCTGGTTTACAGGTAACTCACCTACCGTCTCTGCACAGGCAAGAGCATGAGAACATCTTGGGTGTGACAGTCTGGGTTCAGTACATCTGCACATCCGAGATTCTACGCAGCTCCACAACATTCATAGACAGAATCCCCTTGTTTGTTCTTTATGATATTGCTCCTGAATGAATTGATCTACAAGGGCCAAAATATCTGAATCACTGCACCTTTGTGTATAGAGGAAATTCAGCAAAAATGGAGACATAGGTGGTTTAATATAAGTGGAAAAGGTGAAACTACTGAGTAATTCTATTTGCAGGAGCAATAAATTAATAATTCATCAATGTTCGTGCTGTTTGGTTTAATAAATAAAATCAATGGTTTGCAAGCTCACATTTAAAATCTTGAAAAAACACCTTTCCATGTACTTTCTTTAAGAGACCATTCAGACTGCTATGGAACTACAAGTCCCAATATGCCCTGACAGCCTCTGCGAACTACAGCTTGTTTGCCTCTGATTTTCAGTTGCAAATTTACAGTTGATGGAATAAACTCTCACCTTGATTTTGCCCTTCTTATCTGGCTTGCCAGCTTGAGTTTTTTCCAGTTTAATTCCTATGACTATATGACCACTGCACACAATTTGCTCCCAATGCAGCACATTTAATGTGTTCAATTAGTGGGTAAAAAATTAAATGGGCACAATCATATCCCCAAGTCCAACCCTGTAGCCTCAAAATGCTACCTCATAGATACCTATGCCACGATATAGTCTAATACAGGGGTCGGCAACAGTCGGCATGGCACGCAGCGCAATGTAGTCTGGCATGCTGGAGCGACTTTCACTAAAGCAGAAGATTGCCGAAATGCTCAGCAGTTCCTCCCGGGTCCCGTTGAGGAACTTGTGTGTCTACAAGAGGTGAGTTGCACACACAGCTGGCGAATGTGGCATAATATTAATTGGGTGCACTTATGTGTGGTATAATATTAATTAGGGGCATTTATATTTGGCATACTATTAATTGGGGGCATTACTAGGGCATATTATGAACTGGAGCATTACTGTAGCATAATATAAACATGAACGTTTATTTGTTGATTGCATTACTATTAATATGATATTATGGAAAATGTAAGTGAATGGCATTTTATAGTTTTACAAAATGTTCTGGTATACCACCAAGAAATGGCGAGAGGGAGAGTAAAGGGAGATGAGGTTGGATCATTCTTGCCAACTCTTCCGGAATGTCCGGGAGACTCCCGAAATTTGGTTAGGTCTCCAGACTCCCGGGAGATCAGGCAAATATCCTGCATATAGTAACATGCTCCCCAAAATGACTCGATTCACTGTGAATCACGTCATTTTGTCCCCCCGTCCCCCCACGGAAAACGGCATTTTGATGCGGGGGCGGAGCCAAAATTACATGAATTACCGCGCCCACCCCTCCCGCCCTCCAACCACGCCCCCCTGCCTGGGATTTCCTGGAATTAGTTTGCCAAAGGTTAGCAAGCATGGGTTGGATATGTAGAGGGGAGAGGATTGGGTGAGACATTTAAATGTGAGGGTGAGGAGTTTGAACTGAGCTCTGTACGTGAAAGGAAGTCAGTGTAGTGACTGGCAGAGAGAGGAGGCAGATGCAGAATGGCAGGAGAGAAAAATGGGACACGCAGCCTCTAGAATGAAGTGGGGAGAGGTGAGAGAAAGTTAGTCCAGTGAGGAGGAAACATGCCTCTGATGAAAAGTGTACTAAATCCATAGGAATCAGTTGCTACTGATCAAGATTTGCCTGTTTATGAGGTGATGGTGGGCAACAGATACCTTGTGCCTTATTTGTGTTGTGATATTAGTTTGACAAGACTGACTGACTGAACCTGCTGACATGACTGGCTGGAAAAACTGGTTGGCCTCAGGGCTCAGAGGAATACAGGCCTGTGATGTTCCCTTTTCAATGCCGTACCTCAATTGTTCAGGCTAACATGAAAAATCCTCAAAGAACATTGATAAGTATGTATTTAGATAAACCAGCGATGCATGTGAATATTAGCATTGTCTGAACGATTTCACTACCTTGCTTCAATGAATTCATATGTAACATATACTTCATTGTTGTTTTTGGTATTGCAAACATTAAAAATCTTTATAAAAGCAATTGAAAAAGAGATAGAACACTGGCACTGTATTAATATAATGTACTGGCAACTACAGGTCATTTTTTCTTGTGGTTGCCAGTAGTTAATTTCTCTGCTGGCTCATGCTGTTGTTTCTCTAGCTGTCAGAGAGATGTTATCCAGGCTGCTTGTATAAATAAATTAGTCAATGCAGATATAGCACAGAAGTCTGTTAAAAAATAGTTCCTGTTAATAATCTTAACCATTCACACAGTTTGTTAAAAAGGATGCAAGGTATAAAAGACAACAGGTGAAGTTGACAAAGTGATAATATAATTTGGGAAATGTTCTTCCCCTGAGAGACAATTTTGAATAGCCTTTATAAAATGAAGTATAGTAGATGAATAGACAGGGACATAACTAGAAATCTGGGGGCCTAATTGTGCAATTTTAATGGGACTGTCATGACCCCACTCATTATCTTCCTCTCATTTACCTTAACAGCTAGCTGCCTCTTCTTCCGCTGTGATCAGTTCTACACTTCATTTCCTTCTCAGAGAGTTCCCTTCCCTTTATGCAAACTTTCACTTTGAAGCCACAAAATGAAGGCTTACACTCACAGCATTCTTGTCGTGTTTGCAGTCACACAGCATGGAGCTCATTAAGTTTGCTGCAGACCTCAGACACGGGAGGGAAGCAGGGCCCCAGAGCAATACAGATTGGAGTTACTGCTTTGCTGGAACCCATGTTCCACATGTGTTATGTGTGTAGGTGTCTATTCAATCTGTCTCCTGTACACAATGGAAACCCAATATTCCTGAAAATCCATCCTATCAATTCCCTCGTAAACGGTGCCTAATGTATATTGATATTAAGGGCCTCATTTAAATGTTGATTCATTTTGCAATCTGAAAGTATGCATCACAAAAATTGCATGTCCAGGTTGAGCTGCACATAGTTCAAGATATGAGACTTTTGTATTTACAAAGAACAGACATGAGTTTTCTTTATATACAAAGAATATACAGGAGATTGAGTTTTAGCATATCTCCCAAATTTCCGGATTTCAGGGCTCTGTCCTGCTGTCCCACCTGGGAATATTGGGAGGCAAAGCACACCAGGTGCTGTAGTGTTTGTAAGAGAAGGAAGACCACACCCCCATCTTGATGTGGCAATGTTCTCATTGTGATTTGGCTACAAACCCATCATGATGTGGCCAGACCCTCTGTCCTGATGCCAGGTATTGGACTGTTGAGAGGTATGGTTTTAGTTTGAATTTGTACATTTTAGATTCAAATGTTTTATTAACTCACATTTAAAGAAGTGAACACAGCTGAATGTTAACTAATGAGATGATGAGAGAGTGGTTATCCCTCCCTGCTTTGGTATATATAGAGGAAGAAACAGTCTAATCAGTTAGAAAAAGTCTAATCAGTTAGATGAAACATATCAGGTATTATACACCCATTGAGACCTGCATTGTAAGTAGAGATGCTCAGGCTCGGTTCCCCCGAAAACCGAACATACCCAAACATGGCATATCCGAGTACCACTTTCACGCTTTTTCGGAATTGAAAACGAAGCAAAACGTCATCATTACGTTGTCAGATCTCGCGAGTTTTGGATTCTATAAGTACCGCCCTCCGCGGCGATCCAGTGCCATTTCACAGAGGGACACAGATGGGGTAGCACAGTCTGTAGAGCAGCTGGGCAGCAACATAGGTAGAATTGAATGAGGGGGGGGTAGCAGTGTTTTTAAAAGTCTACAGTGACATTCAGGAGAGCTCCATTGCTCCATTGCTAATTGTCATTGCTGAAATAGAATTAATAGGGCAGGCTTGGTCTTCTAAACCTGCAGTCCCATAATTGTACAGTGTTATATAGGAAACAAACAAAGAGGAGAGCTCCAATGCTAATTGTCATTGCTGAAATAGAATTAATAGGGCAGGCTTGGTCTACTAAATCTGCAGTCCCATAATGTACAGTGTTATATAAGTAACACACAAAGACGAGAGCTTCATTGCTTCATTGCTAATTGTCATTGCTGAAATAGAATTAATATAGTAGGCAGGCTTTTCTTCTGACTGCAGTCAATCTGTACGGTGTTATATAGGTTACACACAAAGAGGAGAGCTCCATTGCTCCATTGCTAATTGTCATTACTGAAATACAAATACTAGGGCTGGCAGGCTTTTCTTCTGACTGTGCAGTCAAATTGTACCGTGTTATATAGGTTACACACAAAGAGGAGAGTTCCATTGCTCCATTGCTAATTGTCATTACTGAAATAGAAATAATAGGTCTTGCAGGCTTGGTCTTCTAAATCTGCAGTCTTTGTCTGAAAGTGTATGAAAATAATATTGGGACCTGTGAGGTGGTCAAAATTGACTTGTCAGTGGTCTAATACACACTGCTGGCTGCAGTTTTGCATTTTTATGTACAAGTAGAAATATCAGCTTTGTTACTGGTTAACAGCTGTGTGCTGGGGTATTCTTCTCTATATTTGCTCCTTTCAGTAATAGGAAATCTGTTTGAATTGTTACTGTTGCATGCAGAAAAAATTATTGGCTTTTGACAGCAATGTGTATGAGTATGCAGTCCTCGACCAGTCATTTTTATTGGACCTTGTGTAATCCAGTTGTTGTTCCAAACTGTTAGACCCTGGATCTATCCAATTTGGTCAACTACATGTGGAGAATACACAGAATCTATTACTGGTCACAATTTTACTACACAGACCTATTCCTTAGAAACCTAATTAAAGAATTAGCAGGAACATGCGGTTAAAGGTATCTAGCCCATTATCCTCAAGTAGGAGTTCATTCTGTTTTACTCACAATGGAGTAAAAGGTCCCAGTGCTTTTTCATTTATAGATAATGGTTGGTACACACAAGACAGTTCAGTAAAAGGCACACACATCAAATTGCAAATCGTTCCAGTTGTATTCACTACATTTCGGTAGTTATAAGGCAGTCATACACCTGGGGAGACCAAGGTGTTCTGACTCTGAGGCATGTTGTTACTGTTGGCTGCAGGAAGAACTACATATCTCTGCAACCTAAACTGCTGAGAAATACATGTACAAATATGACTGTGAATCAGATCTCTCTATCTATTCGGGCTTAACAATATGCCATAAATTGAACCAGTTAGGAGCAATTTCTACGACAAGCACAGTACAAAACTATAAAAAAAATGTTATTCAATCCTAATATTTCAATAAATAAATGGGATGTTATCAGGGCAAACCTGGAGGAGAATTTTTTTTTTGCAATCCAGATTCAAGCAAACAAGGTATTTTTTAAGCATTATCATGGTTTGCAGGAAGACATGACATGCAAAGAGGGTGCAATTCCTTCTCAGACTATACAAAAAATCTGACAGGTTAAAAGCTCATGTGTATAATTAAGAAACTGGCAAATAAAGAATACATTCACATGGCTGGGCAGATTTTTATGGGGTGTGTGTGAATCATTGTCAGGGTTTGAGCAGATTCGGGGCAGGACTAATTGTGTTGCATTTTAAAATGTTGAGAGTATGGATGAGAGCAATTGTGACAGCTACCAATTTTACAGAAGTGTGATGTTCTGGCAATACAATCTTTGTATTTTGCTTCGCCATTGCTTTGAGGGCCATTTCAAACTCTATTTGTAAAATCGCATTTAGCACATTTATAGTCTATGAATAACATTGTAATGGTGGCCGGTCAATTCATTCTACTGTATGGTATAGTTGGGTAGGACTAGGAACACAAGGAACACATAATACAAAATTTCTATTGCTAAATCTGCAAAAAAAAAATTGAAAATATCACTGTTGTTGGGAGGTATGATATTTGATGACATACATGCAACATGTGCAAGTTTGGATAAAATGTATCTAAGTAACACAAAACAGGGGTAATTTACTAATGTTGCGTTTAGGTGCAAAATGTGTACTGTACTACAGAAGCCGATTTACAATTAGCTTTTGCCTGTCTAATAAAATTTATATAATAGACCCAAAATTGATGCATACCTTTTTGCTTCAGCGTGTCTAGAAGGTGAACTCTATGCACATAAAGATGCACACCTACACTCTACATATTCATAAATGGCAATATTAATGCTGAAAAATATTCAACTTCATATTTACTAGGAAATATAGATGACTAAATACAGAAAACAGATTCATCTTCTAGAATATCTAACAGATTTCAGACTAGAGCGTTACTTTCGTCTGCCAAGAGAAATCTGTCATTAATAAGTGCAGGGTAAAATTATCTAATGGTTGTATTAATGTCCAATTTTGTTGAATTTGTCATTTTTTCTGTGTCTAAATTTGTCAAAGCTATATTTATGCATTTCATTTACTCGTCTCACTTATTCAACAGTGACACTTTTTATAAAAGCTAAAAAGCTATTTACATTATAACTTACTGTAAATATTATAATATATTATTTAGTATGCAAAGAGAATTTTATGTCTGTGTATATTTGCGTTTCGTAGTATGATACTGAGTTTATATACTTATTCTTCTGCTAAGATAAAATGAAAACTAGCTTAAACACAAAAATCTAAATTTACTATGTTAATAATTCATAACTAACTAAAGGCACATACCCTTTGCTAAATGTTAATGCTAGTCTGTTGTTGAGAATGTTCTACACTTTTATAGTGCACCCCTAAAGCAATGTCACTTCACTTTTACCCACTAGCATCCAGTGACCACATAGAAGCTTGTGTGTATCATACTAATATTTTAGATGTGTTCACTTAAATCTTTGTCTAACATTTGGATACATGTAATCAAATTGAAATCTATTACTATCAAGATTAGTGCTGTTTCTAGGGATAGATAGCATAAAGTTTGTTAACCTCATAACAGAAGTCACTAATTTTGAAACTTTCTGTTTCCTATGCTACAGAACAGCTGTGTAGAGTGATGATTTACTTCAATCATGCAATGTTGCAATTAAATCACCTCGTATGAACAAAAAGTGATGACTCTTCTCCAAAGAGTTTAATTGGATGAGTGAATAATGTGATATGTTGAGATATTCTCTTTAGAAAATGTTCATTGAAATAAAGAACACAGAACAAGTTGTTTTGTTTACCTTGAATTTGCATAAAATATATCTATCTATCCTGCAGAAGGCAGGAAAGCAGAGAGGACAAAATGGAGACAGACAATAGGCCTGTCCCAAGAGACTGGAATCCACCAGACAAAGGCTCAGCGAGTAGTCAAGGAGAGTTCCCAGAGAAGGTCTGAGGAGCTGGATCGTTGCATAGAGCTTAAGGGACAACCAATTTAAAGGCTGTGTTGTGGCCTGCAGGAGGCAAGCAAGAGAAGCTGAAAGCCCTGACAAATTGAAGACATATCTGGTCACTGAGAGTGATTTGCAAAAGACAGGAGCAGTGGGGGAACTACCATTGGTGCAGCAGGTGCAGTGCACCGGGCCCATGGAGATAATGAGGCCCACTGTGGTCCGCTGCATGAGGAACTACTGAGCTCTGGGTCCTGGTTCCCTACTCCCCACTTCCCTGCACCGGGGCCCACAGTTCGCTAGTTCCGCCTCTGGACAGGAGCTATTAAAAGTCATGTCCTACAAAGAGATAGACCACAGTGACTGACTGTGGAGGAAGCCCCAACAATTCAAGGAGTTTGATGCAACCAATATAGAAACTGGTAAATGCTCTAGCCGCCCATTGATCAGAGAGGCGCCATGAATTGAGGTAGTGCCCTGGTCACTAGTTGTTTTTGATTTTCAGATTCTACAATGCTAAAAATAAAAGCACTTTTATGTTTAATCTCCAAATTTGATACCTGGAGACTCTTATTTTGAACCAAAACACTAGGCACTGACTAAAAGGCTGCAACCGGAGATATTTCCCTGCCACAATATATACCTACTCTGGACAAAAAGAGTTCTATAAATTTTTGCCCACTTGACTTGCTGTGGCAGTTTGTAGCGGAAAGGCAGCTAGGTATATGGTATAATCTACAGTCACCAATATGAATTTATACCCCTTAACAAAGAGTTCAGTCTACCCCTATTTGTTCTAAAAGAGGAGTTATTAAAAGGGGCTGCAGATTGGTGCCTGGGGTTTGTTACCTGATGGACAAGACATGAAGCGCATAAGTAAATTCAATAGTGCTCATCAAGAAGAAATGTGTTCACCCACCAACTGTAACCAAGTATCAGTAAATTTACCAGTGTCAGTAAAAAAATAAAGACAAAGTCTCTAGCAGATTACCTCTCAGCCCAAAGTCCTAACAGGGAAAAACTCCCAGCAATGAAGTCCAGAGTTGGCAAGGTGCTCTGATCCGATAGGTGGATCTGTGTGTCTTGCTAGTCGGCCAACTCTCCACCAACTTGGTGGGACTCTGTGTAACAGTCTCCCTACCACTGTAGGATCACCAATTCCCCAGAATCTTTGAGTGTCTCCCAATGGAGTATTGACAAATCAGTCTTACACGTTTCGCACCCGGTGTGGCTGAGCAGGTTCCTGGTTTAAATGATCTCCTCTTGCCCTGATAGAGTACGGCTAATCAACATCACTCCAAGTCCTCTCTCTCCAAAATTTCCCAACAACAACTCCCTCTCCCATCTGGCTATCCCTTCTTGTTCATCCCCAAAATCCCCCGATCCTTGCTCCCTCTCTGGGTCACCCCACCGGCCATGTTCTGTTTTCATTGGGTGTGGGTAGAATCTAAGTGGAAACAGGGGTGGGGCAGAAAAATACCTCAGCAGCAGCCCCATGCTGTGTCCCTGCCATCAAGTCTGGTTTGGGACATGCTGAGACAATGGTCAGTAAATAGTCAGATCGCACCTCATGAACTTAGATATAGTCCTGACTCTCCCTTTCTTAACACTTTCCCCTGCTTTGTGATGTCACAGGATCACCAGATTCTGTTTCATGCTTCCTGTGGGCTTCCTCCTCTCCCTCTTTGGTCAACAAAACAATGCTAGATCTAGCCACCTGGAGACATTTAATAAATGTGGTGGGTCAATGTAGCACAATTGGTCCACTGATTGGCAGACCAGTTTGGCACAATATTTCCCCGATTGTGCCTGGTCTCGTCACACCCCCTTTCTCACCATCCGTGCAAATCAATTCCCACTTACTGATTCTTCTGTAATGCTTTCTTCCCCTCCCCTTTCTTACCTTGTGTAGAGCAAGTTGGGGCGGCAGCAGCCAGAGGAGAGGGAGTCAGTCTCAGTGTGATGATCACACACACATCATATTGCTGCCTGCTGAGAGGTGACATCACAATGCAGGGTTGCACTCCCAGCCTATCACTGACACGGATGAGCAGCAGGCAGCAGCTTCACAGTACTGAGACTGACTTTCCCTTCTCTAAGTGAAATATGCATCACAGGTACAGTGTTTGCAGTGTACATGGGCTCTGTGCAGGCCCCTTTACTGTGCTCTTTGCCACTTGTTCTCTTTATTTTTCCATAGCATGGTATGCTGTGCAGTCCTCTCTCCACAGCTTCTCCTACTTCACACAAACAGTAGAAGAGCTGTAGTTACAGTAGCTGATCATGTGATGTGGTGGCTCCCAGTTTCTGGTGCTTTTATCACCTTATCACCAAACTTTGCATTTACAGTGTAATGACTGGGAGTTGTGACTTTAAGTGTTACACTGTGTAAGCTAAGTGAAGGGGATTTTGAAGAGGGATGGGGAGGTGGGTGTGATGAATAATACGGGTGGAGTGATGAAATTAAATTGTGGGGGTGAAGGAGAAAGTGAATGTGGGGCTGTGGTGGCATATGATAAACAGGGTTGAAAAGGGATTGATGAGTGTGATGAATAACTGGGGTGGGGGTGATTAAGGATGATGACGAAGGGGATGATTAATAGCAGAGAGGGGGGTAATGAATAACGGCTGGGTGATGATGAAGGGGAATGGTGGGGGGTAATGAATTAGGTAGAAGGTGGGGGAATGGAATAACAGGGGAGGGTGGTGCTGTGGGGAAAATAAGTTACCATGCACTGTCAAACACCTAAATAAAATAAAGAAGTACATATTAAATACCAGGGTGAAAATTATTTAATCATGTTATGAAATAAATGTATTTACTGTTTTAAAAATGTAAAGCTTGTGCAATTCATGTAATGTAGCAGCTGGTTTGTGATTTTAGTTTAATATAAGGTCGCTTTTTTATTATTATTTTTTTTATTCTTTATAGTGCAATTATATTTGTTTGTGGTTTGTGTTTAATGAGGGTTGTTAATATATTGTACAGGCTACTAATGCAATGTGGAATCTGTGTATTAATGTGTGTGTTATTTATTTAATGTTGGGGCTGTCTGTGGGGAAGGATGCCTATGTGTTCAGTCATTACTCAGCTTTCTAGGAGGTGAATTGTATCTAAACCTTCTCCAAAACGGGTCCCAACTTTCAAAGATCCAGGAAACCAGTGACATCAAGATGAGTCCAGTTTATGAAGTCTCCTGATAAGTTGGCTTCTTGGTCCTCCAAGTGTGTTCCTGGTAATTTCATCTGTTCCAATGTGTTTGTGGCAATTCAATCAGTTCCAGTATGGAAGGCCATGACCTGTGGAGGGATAGCAGCTAAGGGCCAAATCCAGTTCATGTTTTTAGGATTTCTGTCTGTAGAAACAGGTGGGATAATTACTGACCCAGCCAAATAGATTAACTCAGCTGTACATGATTAAAGAAATCCTAAAAACATGAACTGGATATGGCCCTTGAGGACAGGTTTGCCCACCCCTGAGCTAAGCCCATACCTCCTTGCAGGGGTCCCTGGTGAAAATCTATCATTGTTAGACTCCACACTTTCATTGCATGCAGAGTCAAATTGGTCAGACTTTTTGAATCCTAAAATTTCAATGTGATTTCTGAAAGCACTATTTTAATAACAAGTCATGCTCACATAACATGCACTAAATTGACTAAAAATCAATTGCGAATATTAGAGATGAATTGTTCAGGTTCGTAGAAATCCAACACATTTGAGATTGGGGGTTCCGAACAGATAAAAAACACGACTCAATTCTTCGCGCCAAAATCCCATATGGAAACAAGGCACAACGTAATTTTCAGGAAACTTCTGTTTAATGTGTTCCAAGCTGGAACGCATACTGCCGGATTGTGCATTTGACAGAGGAGGTGCATTATTGTACCTCCTTGGTACATGTCTTAGGTACACACCTGCAAGGAAGGTGCCCCAGTGACTCACGTAGGAATCTCTGTGTTTGGATGTTATAGTGTTTGTGTACTTCCTGGGTTATGCATTCCAGGGTGGAATACATATTGTTTTAGTGCCTTATAGAGAATGCATTGGAGCCATTGCCTCATATTTTTTGCATTCATATGCAGACTATCACCTTTTGATGAATAATGAGCTGCAGCTGAAGACAACTTGGGATAGCATACGAAGTCAGGTAACTACATGTTTTTGTTAAGATCTGGTTTTTCTGTTGTTCTATGTGGTATTCTTGACAAAGGTCCAAATGTAGCACCGAAATGTTGACTTATAATGTGAGATATGGTGATGGTATCTTTTAGTAATCTGCCATGTATTTTTGCCGCAATTCTGCACTAGTTTTAGCCAGTCAGCTCACTGCAGACTTTTGGCCAAAATTAGTGAAACTTTGGACAGTTGTGAAGAGATCATTAGAAAATAGACTGGAAATGACTATAAATGAATGTTAATGCTATAAATAGTAATATGGGAATAAAAACAGTGTCACTCACCGGACCGTGAGTGCCTCTTCCCGGACATTTAGGAACCGTGGCCGTCCACCATCCTGAGGGTCTGCGCATGCGCAGCCCTTTTCTATACTTCAGTGTATACCCCTTTAACTTAATTGGCAGATCAGGCAACCTCCCTATATTAAGCACCTGTGGTCACCACCACGTTGCCTGATCTTGGAGTCTCATTCCTCATGAGTCTCTGAAGGTGTTCCTGTATTACTTGTGTATTCAGCGCTGCTGATTCCTGTGGTTTCCAAACCACTTCTACTACTGTGGTTCCATACCACTTCCACCATCAACTGTATCATCTGACTGTTTGCTGATTCCTATCCGCTGCCTCCGTGCACTACAGTCTTCTACACCACTTCAACGTTATTTTATATCAATGTGACTGTTTGCTCATTGCTATCCGCTGCCTCCGTGCACTCCAGCTTTTACCTCACTCACCTGCTTCTCATCAAGTCTGTTTGCTGATTTCTATCCGCTGCCTCCGTGCACTACAGTCTCCTGCTTGCAACTCGCCTGTGTTCAACATCGTGACTGCCAGCTGACTACTATCCGCTGCCTCTGTGCACTACAGTCTCCTGCTTGCAACTCGCCTGTGTTCAACATCGTGACTGCCAGCTGACTACTATCCGCTGCCTCTGTGCACTACAGTCTCCTGCTTGCAACTCGCCTGTGTTCAACATCGTGACTGCCAGCTGACTACTATCCGCTGCCTCTGTGCACTACAGTCTCCTGCTTGCAACTCGCCTGTGTTCAACATCGTGACTGCCAGCTGATTACTATCCGCTGCCTCTGTGCACTATAGTCTCATCTCATCTTTGCTGTGACTTCCTCGAGACTGCCGCTTTCATTACCATCTGTTACACTTCGTGATCAACAGCTCCTGCCCTGCGCTGCACTCCTGTTTCCCATCGCTGTTGGTTCCTGTGGTTGCTACTGGTTACCTCCGTGTGCCGCTGAGTCCTGCTGCGGTGGTCAACGCTATCGTCCATCTCCTGCTGATCCACTCTTCACGCCTTCACGTGTTCCACTGGTCTCTACCCTCCTGTCAGCATTGGATTTGTATCTCATCTACTACCCTCTGCTGGATCATCTCCATTCTCCTGGGTCTCCTATGAGTCCAGTTCCACGTGTTGCTGACTCCTGTGGATTCGTGTCCCTGTTGGTCTACTCACCTGTGCGCTGCACCTGCTAGACCGCTGCTTCACCTATCCAGGGACTTCCTATCCAGTCGGCCTCCAGCCGCTCAGGTACCGCTGCAATCCCATCTGACTGCTACTGCTGAACCACGGTATGCATACTTCTCATTGACTGTGCTGTGTATTGCATATCTTGCTGGACTGTGTTTGGTTCTCTCTGGAGTCTGCTATCCGCTGAGTCTATTGCCATCATTGACTGTGTTATCATTGTGCTGGACTACTTCAAGAGACTTTCTAGATTGCAGACCTGATCAGTCATTTACATATATATATATCTATATTGTGCATATTACTGTGGATCGTGTATAAGGTGCCTGTGTATATCCTGTGTTGCAGTCTTCCCCCGTGCACCTCCTCACATATATATTCAATGGTACAACTTGCTGATGTCAGACCACTGATCCCTGTTTCCGGTATCACCTGTTCCATTATCCTCTCACATAGCAGTGGTACAACTTGCTACCGCAGACCACTGACTACCTGGATACCTCCACTTGGATTCCATTCCTTCACTCAGACAGCGGTACAACTTGCTACCCGCAGACCGCTGACTCTCATCACCTCCTTGTTTCTGTTGGGCGTTCCTCCTCACTATAGCAGTGGTACAACTTGCTATCGCAGACCACTGACTACCTTCACGTGTCCTTGTCCATACAGTTCCTTGTGTATCATTACCTCATTATTACCGGTGTTGTTAGTCATAGACTTTCCTGAGCATCTCATCGGCCATCATTTCATGTTCCGTGATCACCCAGCTACCAGAGTACCCTATTACCATCTACATTGCTCTGGTAAGCCTACCATCTGGTGATCCCTGGGTAAAGACTCCTAGTGCCCGTGACAGTAAGATCAGGCCATGACAGACCCAGATGTGGAACCTACCGCCAAAGAGATGCTGCAACATCTGGTTAGCCGTGTGGAGCAACAGGATGCCCGCCAACAGCTGTTACTTCAGTGTTATCAGTCATTAACCTCCCAAGGAACATCTGGACAGACTGTGACAGCTACTACCGAAGCTCCTGTGCTTTCCTCCGTTTCCCTATTGCCATCCCAGGTGTCTATAGCTTCCACGCTTCACCTGCCTACTCCGTCAAAGTACGATGGAGACCCCAAAACTTGTAGGGGTTTCCTTAACCAATGTTCAGTCCATTTTGAGCTCCAACCTCAAAATTTTTCTACCCATCGTTCCAGAGTGGCCTATCTTATCTCTTTGTTTTCAGGACAAGCCCTGGCTTGGGCCTCCCCTCTGTGGGAGAGGAACGATCCAATATTACAAGATAGTGCCAAATTCATTTCTACATTCCGAAGTGTGTTCGATGAACCAGGTCGTGTGACCTCCGCTGCTTCCAGCATCCTCCGTCTGCGACAAGGATCTCATACTGTAGGCCAGGACGTCATTCAATTTAGGATCTTAGCCTCTGAACTTCAGTGGAACACTGAAGCCCTAGTTGCCGCCTTCTGGCAGGGGCTTTCCGATAAAATTAAAGATGCACTGACTACCCAAGAGCTTCCTTCGTCACTTGAAGATTTGATCTCTCTATGCCATCGTGTTGATATGAGATTTCGTGAAAGAGAGGCTGAGAAAACGACTTCTGCTAAAGCACCTTTTCGCTCTAACCCTCAATTTCGTCCAGTGTCACCCGCTGTGATTCCCATGGAGATAGGACGTTCCAAGTTATCTTCTGAGGAGAGGAAACGAAGAGTCAAGAATAGACTCTGTATCTATTGTGCTGATTCCACTCATGTCCTCAGCTCCTGCCCTAAGAGATCGGGAAATGCCAGGCCCTAACTAGTTCTGGAGAGGTGAAGTTAGGGTCCCTGGAGTCCTCTCCATCGTCTATGAAATCTAAAGTCTGCGCTTTTGATGTGACTATTTCCTTTGCTACCAAGACCTTTGAGTCACAGGCATTGATTGATTCCGGAGCAGCAGGAAATTTTATTTCCAAATCGTTAGTTAATCAATGGTCTCTACCAATGATTACCTTAAAAACTCCCATTACTGTGACGGCTATCGATGGATCACGTCTCATCAACGGTCTCATCACCCAGAGTACGTCTCCAGTAACCCTTCAGATTGGTGCTCTGCATCATGAAGAGATATCGTTTTTAATTCTTCCTGTTACGACAAGTCCGATTGTCCTAGGCCTTCCATGGCTTCAGTGTCACTCTCCCCAGATTGACTGGCGCACCCCTCAAGTCACGTCTTGGGGGCCTGAATGTCACCATCATTGCCTTTCCCAAGTCATTCCTCTCAAGGTACAGCAAGCTTCCATCTCAGCTATTTCACCGGGACTCCCTCCTCAATATGCTTCATTTACCGATGTTTTTGATAAAGCTCAGTCTGAACGTCTTCCTCCTCATCGTTCTTGGGATTGTCCGATTGATCTTCTTCCTGGCAAGACTCCTCCCAGAGGCCGGGTCTATCCACTCTCGTTACCTGAAACTCAAGCTACATCTGAATATATACGGGAGAACCTCCAGCGTGGGTTCATTCGACCTTCCACCTCGCCCGCTGGAGCTGGGTTCTTCTTTGTCAAAAAGAAGGATGGATCATTACGCCCTTGTATAGATTTTCGTGGACTCAATGCCATTACTATCAAGAACCGGTATCCCATTCCGTTGATCACTGAGCTATTTGACCGCATCAAGGGAGCCCGTATTTTTACTAAGTTGGATCTTCGTGGTGCCTACAATTTAATCAGAATCCGTTCCGGTGACGAATGGAAGACGGCGTTTAACACCAGAGACGGGCATTACGAATATCTGGTAATGCCTTTCGGGCTATGTAATGCCCCCGCTGTTTTTCAGGGCTTCATCAATGAGATTTTTCGGGACTTATTATATGTATGTGTCGTCGTCTACCTGGACGACATATTGATTTTTTCACAGGACCTGCCTTCTCACCACCAACATGTGGCAGAAGTCCTTTCCAGGCTACGAAAAAATTCATTGTTCTGTAAATTAGAAAAATGTTCATTCGAATTACCCCAGATTCCATTCTTGGGGTATATTGTTTCCGGAGTTGGTCTGAAGATGGATCCTGACAAAGTAAATGCTGTACTACATTGGCCCCAGCCAACTACTCTTCGTGCCATCCAGCGTTTTTTAGGTTTTGCCAATTACTATAGACGCTTCATTCAAGACTTTTCTTCCATTGCATCTCCTATTGTGGCCCTGACTCGTAAAGGGGCTAATCCTAAGCAATGGTCTACTGAGGCTATTCAAGCCTTTCAAACATTAAAAGAGTCCTTCTCTTCGGCTCCAATCCTTCGTCAGCCTGATGTGACACTCCCCTTTTTCCTAGAAGTAGATGCCTCTAATGTGGGCTTAGGAGCTATTCTCTCCCAACGCTCGGAACAGCAAAAATTCCACCCTTGTGCCTTCTATTCTCGGGGTCTCCTACCCGCAGAGAAGAATTATACCATCGGAGACAAGGAATTACTGGCTATCAAAGCCGCATTAGAGGAATGGAGATACTTGTTGGAGGGAGCTCGCCATCCGGTGACGATCTTTACGGATCATAAGAACTTGTCATATCTCCAGTCTGCCCAATGCTTGAACCCTCGTCAAGCAAGATGGTCTCTTTTCTTTTCCCGTTTTGAATTAATAATTACCTTCAAACCAGCTGCCAAGAACAAAAAAGCTGATGCCTTATCTAGAGCCTTTGTTACGTCCTCTGATATAGAAGAGGTTTCCAACCATACCATTCTAGACCCCAAATGTATCTCACTGGCTGCTTCATCCACCAAAACGCTACCATTTGGGAAGACCCTCGTGCCTCCTACTCTAAGGAGGAAAATCCTTTCGTGGTTCCATGCCTCTCGTTTTTCTGGACACGCCGGTGAACACAAGACTTTTGAGATCCTCTCTCGAAGTTACTGGTGGCCTTCAATGAGGAGAGACGTCAAAGAGTTCATTGCTTCCTGTGAATTATGTTCGCAATTCAAATCCTCCCGCAGAACCCCAGCAGGGTTGCTGCGACCACTACCCATTCCGTCCAAACCATGGACCCATATTAGTATGGATTTCGTTACTGACTTACCACCTAGTAAGAACCATAACACTATTTGGGTGGTAGTGGACAGATTTTCGAAGATGGCTCATTTCATCCCTCTGTCTGGTTTGCCTTCCTCGTCTATCCTGGCTGAACATTTCATTAAAGAGATCTTCCGTATCCATGGATGTCCATCTGAGATTGTGTCTGATAGAGGAGTACAATTCGTGTCCAGATTCTGGCGAGCCCTTTGTAAAACCTTGGGCATACGATTAGCACTCTCATCTTCTTACCATCCACAATCCAATGGACAAACCGAACGTGTCAATCAAGATCTTGAGACTTTTATAAGGATATTTTCATCAGCCAATCAAGACAACTGGGTAGAGTTACTCCCTTGGGCTGAGTTCGCCCATAACAACATGTACCATGAGTCATCATCCAAAACTCCATTCTTTGTGGTCTACGGTCACCATCCGTCTTTTCCGGAATTTCCTGCCCTCCCGCCCACCCAAGTTCCTGCGGTGGAAACTGTTTGTCAGACCTTTAAAAATATCTGGTCTCAGGTCAGAACCTGTTTAAAGAAGACATCTGTCAAATATAAATCTTTCGCTGATAAGAAGAGGCGGGCTATTCCACCACTAAAAATTGGAGATCGTGTCTGGTTATCCACAAAAAATATTCGTTTGAAGGTTCCATCCATGAAATTCGCCCCTCGTTTTATTGGTCCATATAGGATCATTCAAGTTATCAATCCAGTATGTGTGAAACTCCTTCTTCCTAAGAGTCTTCGGATTTCTAATGCCTTCCATGTATCTTTGCTCAAACCTCTTATTATCAACCGTTTTTCAACTCCTCCCTCAGCTCCGCAGCCAGTTCAAGTCCATCAGGAGGAGGATTTTGAGATTACCGAGGTACTAGAGGCAAAAATTTCGCGAGGAGTCCTCCACTTCCTCGTTCATTGGAAGGGCTTTGGTCCTGAGGAGCGCTCTTGGATCAAAGCTGAAGATCTTAATGCTCCTGCCCTTTTGAAGAAGTTTTACTCCAAAAATCCGGACAAGCCCGGTTCCAGGCGTTCTGTGCCCACCTTTAAAAGGGGGGGTACTGTCCCTCACCGGACCGTGAGTGCCTCTTCCCGGACATTTAGGAACCGTGGCCGTCCACCATCCTGAGGGTCTGCGCATGCGCAGCCCTTTTCTATACTTCAGTGTATACCCCTTTAACTTAATTGGCAGATCAGGCAACCTCCCTATATTAAGCACCTGTGGTCACCACCACGTTGCCTGATCTTGGAGTCTCATTCCTCATGAGTCTCTGAAGGTGTTCCTGTATTACTTGTGTATTCAGCGCTGCTGATTCCTGTGGTTTCCAAACCACTTCTACTACTGTGGTTCCATACCACTTCCACCATCAACTGTATCATCTGACTGTTTGCTGATTCCTATCCGCTGCCTCCGTGCACTACAGTCTTCTACACCACTTCAACGTTATTTTATATCAATGTGACTGTTTGCTCATTGCTATCCGCTGCCTCCGTGCACTCCAGCTTTTACCTCACTCACCTGCTTCTCATCAAGTCTGTTTGCTGATTTCTATCCGCTGCCTCCGTGCACTACAGTCTCCTGCTTGCAACTCGCCTGTGTTCAACATCGTGACTGCCAGCTGACTACTATCCGCTGCCTCTGTGCACTACAGTCTCCTGCTTGCAACTCGCCTGTGTTCAACATCGTGACTGCCAGCTGACTACTATCCGCTGCCTCTGTGCACTACAGTCTCCTGCTTGCAACTCGCCTGTGTTCAACATCGTGACTGCCAGCTGACTACTATCCGCTGCCTCTGTGCACTACAGTCTCCTGCTTGCAACTCGCCTGTGTTCAACATCGTGACTGCCAGCTGATTACTATCCGCTGCCTCTGTGCACTATAGTCTCATCTCATCTTTGCTGTGACTTCCTCGAGACTGCCGCTTTCATTACCATCTGTTACACTTCGTGATCAACAGCTCCTGCCCTGCGCTGCACTCCTGTTTCCCATCGCTGTTGGTTCCTGTGGTTGCTACTGGTTACCTCCGTGTGCCGCTGAGTCCTGCTGCGGTGGTCAACGCTATCGTCCATCTCCTGCTGATCCACTCTTCACGCCTTCACGTGTTCCACTGGTCTCTACCCTCCTGTCAGCATTGGATTTGTATCTCATCTACTACCCTCTGCTGGATCATCTCCATTCTCCTGGGTCTCCTATGAGTCCAGTTCCACGTGTTGCTGACTCCTGTGGATTCGTGTCCCTGTTGGTCTACTCACCTGTGCGCTGCACCTGCTAGACCGCTGCTTCACCTATCCAGGGACTTCCTATCCAGTCGGCCTCCAGCCGCTCAGGTACCGCTGCAATCCCATCTGACTGCTACTGCTGAACCACGGTATGCATACTTCTCATTGACTGTGCTGTGTATTGCATATCTTGCTGGACTGTGTTTGGTTCTCTCTGGAGTCTGCTATCCGCTGAGTCTATTGCCATCATTGACTGTGTTATCATTGTGCTGGACTACTTCAAGAGACTTTCTAGATTGCAGACCTGATCAGTCATTTACATATATATATATCTATATTGTGCATATTACTGTGGATCGTGTATAAGGTGCCTGTGTATATCCTGTGTTGCAGTCTTCCCCCGTGCACCTCCTCACATATATATTCAATGGTACAACTTGCTGATGTCAGACCACTGATCCCTGTTTCCGGTATCACCTGTTCCATTATCCTCTCACATAGCAGTGGTACAACTTGCTACCGCAGACCACTGACTACCTGGATACCTCCACTTGGATTCCATTCCTTCACTCAGACAGCGGTACAACTTGCTACCCGCAGACCGCTGACTCTCATCACCTCCTTGTTTCTGTTGGGCGTTCCTCCTCACTATAGCAGTGGTACAACTTGCTATCGCAGACCACTGACTACCTTCACGTGTCCTTGTCCATACAGTTCCTTGTGTATCATTACCTCATTATTACCGGTGTTGTTAGTCATAGACTTTCCTGAGCATCTCATCGGCCATCATTTCATGTTCCGTGATCACCCAGCTACCAGAGTACCCTATTACCATCTACATTGCTCTGGTAAGCCTACCATCTGGTGATCCCTGGGTAAAGACTCCTAGTGCCCGTGACAAACAGCTTAAAAAAATCACATAATTTTACCTATTTTTGACAATTTTTAATTAGATCCAGATTCAAAACCAAAACCAATACTTTCAGGATTTTTGAACAAAACCTGAAACAAAACCAAAACACAAAGACGTTATAAAACTACAACCATAACACGGGGTCAGCGCACATCTCTAATGGATATGTTGCTATGTGTTTCTGCATATTGGCTTCTTCTTACTAAAAAACCCTTTGCAATACTTTAGAATAAATGTCTGCTATTCTAGACCATGCCGGAAACTGCCTGTTTATTCTACTTGAAAGTCTTTCTCAAAATGTTTGTATTCTACATAAAAGTGTAGTCTATAAATATAGATATGTAGCAAACACACATTTCCTGCTTTGGCCAAGTTTTCCAAACTGCACTGCCTTGCAAAGATGCACCAAGTGAAAGGTGTGTGTAGTCCTAGATACAGCTTTATCTTCATATTTTAAACGGGCCATTCAGTATTTGTGGTCTGAAGGAAGCTTCCAGAAACATGTATTACTCAATGTACTTGTGTGTAAGTCAGTACTTGGCACACTTTGGATTAATTACAATGGTTTTTGGGCATGTGCCTACCACTGCTTTCCTGAATAACTGCCATTAGAATAAAAGCACGATGCTAAATTATTATGGGCAAGTAAAGTATGCTGGCAGATTCTGACTGGTTAAAACCTGGCCATGGAAATATCCACAGGGTAGCCGTGCCACTTTGCCTGGAATCAAATTGATTGACATTGAAAAGTGGCAGGAAGCCGGCAAATTAACCACAACTCGGATATTATCCAATGCCATAACCACAAAGATTCCCATATGAAAACATTACATCTGACATTCAGATATGCCATCCGAATCAGGTCAAGTGGAGTCATGATAGAGTCCATTTAAAATAATTTCTTGATTTTATCGAATTGTTTATAAACACCGCCACATATAAATTATATGTAATTAAGTTTGTTGACGTTTTAGGTGTACCTAGCTGCTAGATTGCAGTTGTTTGGAAATAAGAGGTAAGTATAAACTTTTAGGATGAAAAAAGTGAGATGTCAAATTTGTGGATATGGCATTTAATTGTAAATAACAGGTTTTTTTCTCTTTTTCCAATCTCCAGAGCTGCCACTGTTGTCTATTTAGGCTTGTTGGTAGGTTGCTGATTTAATGTGCTTGGGTAATTCTCTAGATTAATGCCTTATTATCTATTATTTAATCTTCCAGGCTTCACCAGATAGATTATGGCTGGGGCCATGCATTTAAAATGTTAAGTAAAATACATGAATTATATGATTAATGTAATTACTGTCTCACACCTAGCCTTTCTTACTAGTATAGATTTGACAAAATATTTTTTCTGGATCTGTTTTACTTATACTGAAGATGTAGGGCCTGAGTCATTAAGGAGAGCAAAGCAAAATAAAGGAGTAATTTTAATCATGGACAAACCATGTTACAATGCAAGGGGTGCAAATTAGTTTATTATTTTGCACATAAGTTAAATAATGGCTGTTTTTTCATGTAGCACACAAATACTTGACAGTTTTATATTTACACTGAAATGTAAAGTTGATCTAGGACATGCTTTACCCCAACTATAAAGCTGGCCCACATTTTAAATTTACCTCCCCCTCCAATGCAATATATTTTTGCCCAGGTGCAAAGTTACTCCTTTTTATGCTATCCTTAATGACTCAGGCCCGTAATGTTTGTATGTGATTATTTGCTGGATTTAAAAAAAAAAACAAAGAAAAAGATGGTGACAGCGTGGTTTTTACCTCAGAGACATTGCACGGGTTCAGGGGCGGATTGGTCATAGACCTTACCGGGAACTTTACCGGTAGGCCGATGACCTAATGAGGCAGCCTGTCTGTTTTTTTTTTTTTTTTTTTAAACAAGTGCCGCGGATCTCCCCCTGTAAGTGGCCTATTCCACATTCACATGGGACGCTCACCATGTGACAGGTGCCGTCCCATGTGAGCAGAGAAGCGCAGCTGGAAGCAGCTGACAGGTAAGAGAGCGCGGCAGCAGCGGGCTTATGGCAGGGTCTTTGTGCATGTGTGGAGGGGGGGCTGACTCCAGTGTGCGTGTGTGAGCGGAGGCTGATTCTAGCATGTGTGAGCGGAGGCTGATTCTAGCGTGTGTGAGCGGAGGCTGATTCTAGCATGTGTGAGAGGAGGCTCATTTTAGTGTGTGTGAGCGGAGGCTGATTTTAGTGTGTGCGCGCAGCGGCAGGGGGCCTGATTCCTCTGTGTGTGTGTGTGTGCGTGTGTGAGCGGAGGCTGATTCTAGCGTGTGTGAGCGGAGGCTGATTCTAGTGTGTGTAAGAAGAGGCTGATTCTAGTGTGTGTGAGAGGAGGCTGATTTTAGTGTGTGCACGCAGCGGCAGGGGGCCTGATTCCTGTGTGTGTGTGTGAGAGCGGCGGGGGGACTGATTCCAGTGCTTGTGTGTGAGCGGAGGGGGTGACTGATTCTAGTCTATGTGTGCGCAGCGGCGGGGGGCTGATTCTAATGTATGTATGAGAGGAAGGGGGGCTGATACCAGTGTGTGTATGTGAGTGGAGGTGGGGCTGATTGCAATGTGTGTGTGAAGGCAGCAGCAGGGGGGGTTGATGGCAATGTGTGTGTAAAGGCAGCAGCAGGGGGGGGTTGATGGCAATGTGTGTGAAGGCAGCAGCAGGGGGGGTTGATGGCAATGTGTGTGAAGGCAGCAGCAGGGGGGGTTGATGGTAATGTGTGTGTGAAGGCAGCAGCGGGGGATGATGGCAATGTGTGTGTGTGAAGGCAGCAGCAGGGGGGTTTGATAGCAATGTGTGTGTGAAGGCAGCAGGGGGGGCTGATGGCAATGTGTGTGTGATGGCAAAGGGGGCTTGTGGAAATTGTGTGTGTTGGCAAAGGGGGCTTGTGGAAATGGTGTGTGTTGGCAAAGGGAGCTTGTGGCAATGGTGTGTGTTGGCAAAGGGGGCTTGTGGAAATGGTGTGTGTTGGCAAAGGGAGCTTGGGGCAATGTAATATAGGTGTGAGGTAGGTGGTGGCTAATTAATGGGTACTATTTGGTTTGTGGATTGATGGTGGGGCAATTTAATAGCGGGACTATTTAGGATGGGATGATTTGGGGGCTATTGAATGTGGGGGTGAGTTTGGGAAGAGGGCTATTTATTAAATATGAATTATTTAATGCCGGCATGGTCGTGGGAAATGGTTATATTTATTAAATGTAAATGCTGTTGTTTTATTGCTGGGGCTGTTTGGAGGGAGGGAAATATGTTTATTAATTAAATGTGAATTCTAGCATTTTAATGTTGGGGCTGGAGGGAAGCCTATTTATTAAATGTGGGTGCTTTTGATTTAAACCGGAGCTGGTTGGAGTTTTCTAAATTTTATGTACTATTTTTTTTCCAAATAGGACCCCAGCATTCCAGGATCCAAACAAGCAGCAACTGATCAAGAGACACCAGCAACCACAGGTAGGGAAAGCATCATGAACAGGTAGGAGAGAGCAGGACAGTTTGCGAACTGTATTTTTCTATATTGGCAGTTCCTCTGCAACATGTTATTAAATAAACATGAATATGTTTCAGCGGGACAGTCCTGATTTAGGGCTCTGTCCCATGAGTGGAAATGTTGGGACAACAGTGGTATGAGCAATATTCAGCCCTCTGATGGCATAATCAACTTTGTATTAACCACGCCTCTTTTTGTGTTTGCCCTGCCTACACTTGACTTGGTCCCGCTCACATGAGGCCACTTCCAGATTTTTTTCCAGGGCCACTTTATGTTCCCAATCCGCCCCTGCACGGGTTTGATTCTGACATAGGTTAGTAGCTGCATGAAGTTTGTAGGATCTCTCTATGCTCTTATTAGCTTTCTGTGGGTGCTCTGGCATCTACTAAATTGGCATTGTTCTATGTGTTTATGGTAACAAAATTGAATTGTAAGCACTAGGGGTTGATTTGTCCGAATAAAATTCTTTGATTCAACAATGCTGTAGAATATGTTGGTAAAATGTAAGTAAAGCAATAAAATAATAATAGCATTAACAACAAAACATAACAAGGATGGTGCCACCATAGCATAAAAACCTTACTCTGCATGTGGGGTGCTTAACAGTACAGTGCTATGCAAAAGTAATTGACCTAATCCAGAAATTATAACAAAACCTTTTCAAAACCCTGGTTATTATGATTTGATGGACTTCATACACATACCAGATAAGCTTGTTTATTTAATATTTAGTACATGGCCAATCTCTTATGCTTACTGAATCATATAGTAGTCGTCATCTACTTTTTTTTTTTACATGGGCTTGTAGGAATATCTCCTAAAGATAGAACTATAGTTTGAAGTTATGAAAGAGTTTATAGTGTGCATTGCTGAAATATTGCCCCAGCATAGAAAATATTAACCTGTCACTTCAACCTGCTTTTTCATCCCTCTGTCGTTTTAACGGTAGAATGTTCTATTTATTAGCATTTACGGTTGCTTAAAAGATGCAAATTCATTCTGTGGTCCGTCTGAAACGCCTCTTGTATTAGATCCTGGGCCAGGTTTATATACTCAACTTGTCTGCTTCTCAGACTCCAGAAGAGCCAAAACACACTATCCATTCACACTCACGCTACAGATCATTTCTCCACCCTCATACCAGTAAAGACATAGAGAATAACATGAAGACAACTCAACAGTGTAAAAGAAGTTGGGATTTTTAATAGCTAATTTGGTATAAGAAAATATACCCTCTACATGCCCCCTGGTATTTACTACTGTCTCCATCAGATAAGGTTTGTGGACAGAGTTTTTGCATTACTTTGTGGCTTTAGGTGCACAGATGTTTATGGTATGTTATGGATATTTTATATTTATAGAGAGACATTGAGGGAAACTGTTTTAAAGTGGTTCACCAACTTCCCTGAAAAGTAGGATTCACTAGGGTTGTTCGGGTTTCCTGTGAAAATTCATATAAAAGAGAAGCTAGTGGATCTATGCAGCTTTTTGTTTTTTAAAGGCTTACTCCACTGAAAAATTAATATATAATTTAAAGAAAAACAACTAAAGAACATGTATATAAAATCATTTCTAGCCTGCATTATTTGCTGATTAGATACACTCTATTAGAAAGTGTATCTAATAACTATTCTACCCTCGTTTACAAATAGGTTCCTGATTTTCTATTCCAAGTTACCACCTGCATCAGATCTCACTGGGAATTTCCAAGCACTCAGCTTTCATATAGCTGGTTACCCACAGATACAATATGCAATGAAATAGATGAAATAAGCATGAGGTTCTTAGTGCACATTTTGATCTAGTTGTGAATCTATCATAACAAGGTGATCTTATTCAGATTGTTATCTACTTTAACAATTCATATCTATAACAGGGTACTTACCTCTCTGTTGCATCTGCCTATAGGTTATAGATATAGATGTTAGGACCTAGCTGAAGGCTACCCTAATTAAAAAACCTAGGAATAAATGGGTGGATTGCTGGGCCAAAGTAAAGAAGGGGAAAGATTCCCCTTAACAATAATAAATATGAGTCCCTTAGAGAAAAATGGACCTAAAAAAAGAAGGGTGATAGCTTCATGCAGCAGTGTGGACCCAATAAAAAGCTGCAGCATTGAACATCTGTCAGATAGTGCTCATGGCTAGAGAGTGTAGACCCCTCCCAGAGACATAGGGGGAGACCCTATGGAGAGGGGGTTGTTAAAGAGCCAGTAGTTGTGGATGTGACCAGGAGGGGCAGATTGGAGACCAAAGAGGGTGTTATAGCCCAAAGGGTGAGTGTACTCGGAGTAAAGAAGATGGCTGCTAACAGTTAACGGGACCATCTCTGCTTGTCTCTAATTAAGCTATACACCTAAACTTCATCACAGACGGCAGTAGTATTAATATAGCTCTATTGTCGGGGTAGATTGGGGTTTGCCTCATCTGATTAAAATCATCGTCAGCTGAGAAAGATCTGTGTTATACAGGTCTCTTTCACATATACCAACAAGCACATCCTTTCAAAAATCAGAACTGTACATGAAGATAAAGATTTGTTTTCTTCCACAATCATATATTACAATTCCTGTACTACTATAGAAAGTGACGAGTTTAACTGCACTCTACAATAAAAAAAAAAGGAAAAAAGGATAAATTTTAAAAAAAAAAGAAAAACTGAGATAAAAGGAGAAAAGGGTAAAAAAGGAAAAAAATTGTAAAAAAGAAAAAGAAAAGAAAAAAGGGGGAAAATTTGGGGAGGAGATAAAGCTCTGTCGAGAGGAGATTGTAGATCCTACAAGAGACAAGTATTGTCTTCATAGAGGTGGGTGCCGCACAAGAGCTCCTGAATACTTCACTATTTAATTTAAGACAGAGACACAACATAACAAATCCTCCTATCATTTGTTATCCAAGATCACTTGTTACAGAACTGATAGATCTAATAACAAAGAGATCTCTGAGTATCATTACCACATATCTTCAGATTCTCACTGTGAAGAAATTCTATATATTTATTTACTGATCTCAGTAATAACCCTTAAAGATCACTAACAGAGTAGTAGCTATATCACAGAAATATATATATATATATATATATATATATATATTATCCACCATAATTGAGAAATTATTACAACTTGATTAAAACACTAAACCTAAATTGGCATTAAAACACCTCTCCAACTGCTATTACAGTACAACATAGCAAAGTAGAAAAAACCTTAATGTTGTAATTGTCAAACTTTTGTCTCATTTTTTTTTCATATAATAAGTGCCTTTTAATATGGTTTAGATTTTTTCTTACCATACATTACAATTGCATTTGTTCTACCATTCCCTGATAACTATCTGAATAGCATAATCTATAAATGTGATTTAAATTGGATACACATTGCCATCAAGTAGTGACTTCATATATTTCAACTGTGGTGAAAAGTTTTCTTCAATACTGATAACTTTCAACATCTATTATTTAATAACTAACCCATTTGTGTCTGCTTCTGGAACCCGCATACTGTACACTCTTTATAGGTGATGATGATGTAACACTCCATTCTATCTATATCCTGTTAGATAGAGCTCACTGTTTGCTTCTCAAGTATTTGAATTCTGCAGACCCCTCTAATATACTCTAATATATATACCCTACAACAACATCATGGACACCTATAGTCTAAAAAAACAATCATCTGCTATCGACTAAAGTAATAATTCATTCTGTCCTGTGTGTGGACCATTCATTAATGGAACATTTTATGCAAACCAAACTAGATGTGTTTCACTCCTTATCTCTCACTACTTTATACGAAGAATGCCTAAGAATAAGGGTTCTGGAAGACAGTCAGTTATAAAATATCTTACACCAAGCCGTCCCACCTCATCCAGACAACCATGCTCACCTTCTTTCCCTGGTAGTCACTCTGAACTGTATTCCACAATAGCTGAGCCATCTTTCCATTCAACCAAAGCAGATAGTGCTGCCTTGCTCTCTCAAATGAGAAAAAGTAAACAGATTATTAAGGATGAAGACACCAGAGCTGTGGCCAATCTCTCTTCTGAAGTCACCGACATTGGCAGTCGAGTTGATACATTGTTATGATCTGAAGAAGAAATTATCCAATTCCAAAAATTCTCTGAAAAAGAATTTGCCTCTATACACAACAGTCTACAATCTCTTACTGATAAACAAGAGGATGCTGAGAACAAAAGCAGACGTAATAATCTTCAAATCCGTAATATCCCAGAAACTATTGAAGGGCCACAACTTGAGGACTTTCTTTTACGTCTCCTTTGTACACTTGCACCCTCCATTTCTGATTACTTACTTCTATCAGACAGAGCCCATTGGACACTTCGCCCCAGATCACATTCTCCATTATTCGTTATCTTCATTACTACAAGGTGAAAGAACAAGCTAGAAAACAACAGGGGACTTCGGGATGGGATTAAAATTCTTTTATTCCAAGACTCAGCCCCCTCTACTTTACTCAAACAGGGGGAGTTGAAAGAAGGGACTCAAACTCTTAGAGATCCACAACATAAAATAGAAGTGGGCTTCTCCTTTGCCCTCCAGATCCAAAAGATGGTAGAATGCTATCTGCTAAATCTATTAACGAAGCTCAATCTTTGCTTCAAAAATTAAACTTTTCGATGCCTAACTCTTTTATTTTATATTACAAGAACATCCTCCTAAACATAATGATAACCCTCTGCCATAGAGAGCTCTGAAACAAGTATGGCATCCTGCTTCTTCCAGAAAAGCTAATTCCTTCTATCACCTTCTATTCTACTATTGTTTGCAACAATCTTTTTGCTGAAATCATAATTCTACAGAACTCATATCACTTACTGTTCTTGTTTATTCATAGATAAGTGTAGTATTCTAATATATTCTTATTTTTGCACTACCTATTGCAGGGGTCAGCAATCCCTTACACGCATGCCAGACTTGGCACACCGACCACTTCTGTCTGGCATGCTGAGCTCCACAGCTATCAAACTAAAAAAGTTGAAGATGCCGGAAATGGAGCTGCTGTGCATGCATGTCTTCAGCTGCATTAGTGAAGCTGGTCCCGTGGATGAAAGATGTGGACTACAGAGGTAAGTATGAGACATAGAAGGAACTGGGGGCACATCTTTGAGGCATAGGAGGAATTGGGGGCACAGTTATTAGGCATAGGAGGAACCGTTTACACAACTATTAGGCATAGGAGGAAATGGGGGCACAACTATAAGATAAAGGAGGAACTGGGGGCACAACTATTAGGAACGGGAGGAACTGGGGGCACAACTATTAGGCATAGGAGGAACTGCAGGCACAGCTATGAGGCATTATGAGGAACTGAAGCACAACTATGAGTCATAGGAGGAATTGGGGGCACAACTATGAGGCATAGGAGGAACGGGGGCACAACTATGAGGCATAGGAAGAACTGGGGGCACAACTATGAGGCATATGAGGAATTTGGGGCACAACTATTAGGCATAGGAAGAACTGGGGGCACAACTATGAGGCATAGGAAGAACTGGGGTCACAACTATTAAGCATTGGAGGAAATGGGAGCACAACTATAAGATATAGGAGGAACTGGGGGCACAACTATTAGGAACAGGAGGAACTGGGGGCACAACTATTAGGCATAGGAAGAACTGGGGGCACAACTATGAGGCATAGGAGCAACGGGGGCACAACTATGAGGCATAGGAAGAACTGGGGGCACAACTATGAGGCATAGGAAGAACTGGGGGCACAACTATGAGGCATAGGAGGAACGGGGGCACAACTATGAGGCATAGGAAGAACTGGGGGCACAACTATGAGGCATAGGAGGAATTTGGGGCACAGCTATTAGGCTTAACATGAATTGGGGGCACAACTATGTGGTATAAAACTGGGAGCCACAGTTTGGAGGCATATTATGATCTGGGGGCACAACTATGTGTCATAATATGAACTGGGAGAACTATTGTGTGGCATAATATGAACGTTTATTTGTAGGTTCCATTACTAATAACATTATATTATATTAATATTATACCACAGCCACATCACTCCCTTATGGTCTTTAAGACTTCAGATACCTTCTCCTTCTAGGCCAGTGGTCAGGGAACAGGGGTAAATTACCCCAAATGGGGTAAAAATGAAATTCCTGGGGGTAATGCTGCCGACTAGCATGCTGTCAGTTGGATTGTAGACCCCTTTAAATGTGAAATTACTGTTGTACCAGAAGAGCCTCAAGGGTTGGCAGAGGCACTTCTTGAGCTTCGATGCTATAATGAAGCACGTATTGCATTGAAGACAAAGCAGATCTGTCATATTTTTGGATGTCAACAGCTGCAAAGGCATTCAAAATTGCACATGAGGAGGCAGTCAAAACGTTGCTGCCTTTTGCAACAACCTACCTATGCGAACAAGGATTTTCCACTCTAACGAACATAAAAACAAAGCAGTGAAATCAATTGGACGCTGAAGACTGTATCCAAATTGCTCTGACATCAAAATGCCCCAATATTGATGCTCTCGTATCAAAAATGAAGCTACATCATTTCAGTTTTGAAGTTAAAGCTTTCAAAGAAATTTTGAATTCCAATAATTAATAATATATGATTTCCTTCCTTTCAAATCAAGGGGGTAATGTCGGCGTATCTAAATATATTTGGGGGTAAAAGGTAAAAAAGTTCCCTGACCCCTGTTCTAGGCCATCCCTTGCCCTGGGTCCAACTTCTCCAGCTACTCATATATATGATGACCCTTGCCCCTATTTCCCCGCCAAACACTATCTCCCTACTTTCAATCCTACCCTTTCCCTTGAGACCGCTCTTCTGGACTCCCGGTGGCCAAATTCCCTTTTATTTTCTTTACCCTGCTTTAGCAGTTTCACCTTGTAAAAGGGATAAAGAGCCAAAAATGACCCTTGCTATCACTCATGTTCTCCCACTTGTAAGAAAAAAGGAGTCGCCATTCTTATAGCCAAAAACTTAACATTTATTCCTTCCAAGCAGATCAGGGAGAGACATTATCTTCTTTTGACAGGTGACCTAAACATTTCTTAATGTCTATGCTCCCAACACAAACCAAGCTTAATTCTTCCGTTCTATAGACAATCTCTTATCACAATATCGAGTGGGCAGAGTGGTCCTGACAGGTGACTTTAATACTATCCTAGACAATCATCTGAACAGATCCACATTTCCTCCCCAGTCAGCCCCTCATACTATTGATGCCAGTTCTAAGGCCTTAAGATCTCTCCTCTCAAAAAACCTCCTGTTTGATGCATGGTAAATTAAGGAACCTATTGCAAAAAAATTCACTTTTTATTCAGTGGTTCAGTGGATTTGGTGTGTACACACACTTGGACATGGTCTTCTTGTGCATTGACCTAGCTCAACATATCTTAAATGTTGATATCCTTCGTAGCATGTGGTCTGACCATGGCCCAGCTATGGTGGACATTTTGGGCCCAGAATTTGGGCTAAAGCAGTTTACCTGGAAATACGTCACTAGTATGAGACAAACATCAAATCCTCTATCTCCCCTGTGCACCTCTGGAATGTCCATAGAGCTGTAATCCATGGTAGCTTGATAAGAGCAGCTAATATGCTAAAACAAATTAAAATTTAAAAATTCCTTGAGTTCTGTAAATGAGTAACGAGTTTAGATAGATATAATAAAGCTTTGGGCTTATCTGAGGACTATATCAAAGTTATGGCAACGAGAGGGGAGTTAACTCTTTTACTTTCTACTAGAACAGTAAATTCCCTCAAATACCTGAACCAGACCTTTTATGAAATGAGTGAAAAAACGACAGACTATTAGCGTCCAGGTTACGATCTAAACTCTCTCAAAGCAATGTACTATATATTAAATCTCATTCAGGTAATTTTACTCAGGACCCAAATCGGATAACAGAGAAATTTTAAAATTTCTATAGTAAACTATATAATATCTCCCAATCCAATGATTCTTCCTTTACATCAGTAAAGACCTCCAGACAGTTCCTTTCCCAATGCCACTTACCTAGACTCCAGCCAAACACACTTAAACAATTAGGTGCAGAATTTACTGTTCAAGAAATATCTGATGTCATCAAATACCTGAAAACGAATAAGGCACCTGGTCTTGATGGTTTTACGGCAATTTATTACAAGACATACAATGAACATCTTTCGCCTTATCTTGTTGATATGTTTAACAATACATTAAAAGGCAAAGAAGCCCTAGGGACACGTATTATAGTCATTCCAAAAAAGGTCAAAGACCCGTCAAACGGTGCCCATTATCAATCCATCTCTCTCTTAAACATAGACATCAAGGTATATGCGAAAGCTCTTGCTAACTGCCTTAAAGTACTACCTCACCTGATCCATAAAGACCATTTGGGATTCGTACTTGGCCATCAGGCGCCTGATAATACCAGAACAGTTAGCCTCATTCATTACATCAATTCCAATACAATTCCAGCAATTGTGCTTTCTCTGTATGCAGGGAAAGCCTTTGACTGAAGTAATTGGTCCTTTATAATAGAATTTCTCAGAAAATTTGGTTTTGATGGCACTCTTCTTCAAGGAATAAAGGCTTTATACTTTAACCCTTTCTTCGAAGGTCTCGGTGAATGGGGTACTTTCATCACCAATATCAATCACTAATGGCACTTGTCAGGAATGTCCTCTTTCCCCTTTTGCCCTTGTGATCGAACTCTTAGTGGCAAAAATTTGGTCTTCCACAGATATTACAGGTTTCTCAATTAGCTCTGAAAACTATAAACTTAGCTTATTTGCAGATGACATCCTCCTCACATTAACATCTTCCCATACCTCCCTCCCGAATCTGTTTACCATCCTTAAAACTAATGGATCCATTTCAGGTTATAAAATAAGCCTCTCCAAAACTGAATCTCTCATTCTCAATATCTTACCCCCAACTCTGAATCTCCTTAAGATAAGTTTTCATTTCTCCTGGCGACAATCCAAAATAAAATATCTAGGAGTTTTAATTTTAATTAAGACTCTCTGGGGCATATTCAATTGTTGGTGAAAGTGCCAAAAATCTTGCGATGCGCGCACTATTACCGTCATTGCTGTAATAGCGCATGTAAATACTGTTATTACAGTAGTTTTCTCGCTGGATTTCAGCTTGCAAGCTGAAATCTGAGTAGAATTACCGTAATACCCGTGGTGGAAAAAGTAAACAATTGAATATGCCCCTCTATATTCAGAAAATTTCCCAATCATAATCAATAAAATTAAATTAGATCTGCTTCGATGGCAAAAATTAACGATCTCCTGGCTGGGTAGAATATTCGCAATCAAGATGAGTTTGCTGCCCCACGTGCTTTATCTCCTTCAGACTCTCCCAGTACAGGTACCCAGTCCCACTCTAATCCAAATTCACCGCTGGTTTTCTAAATTTGTATAGCAACATAAACCCCCATGCACTAGTTTTTTCACACTGCGTAAAACAATGGTTAATGGTGGGGGGGTTTTTCTGGACATCTGATTATATTACATTGCTACTCACCTAAGTCAAGTTTGAATTGGTTTTCAATAAACCAAGGTCCTCGATGGATTGATATGGAATCCTCCTGCTGCCATAAGCCATCCATAACTTCAACAGTAGGGGTTTCAATGAGCAATAGACCTCTCTTATTGAAATCACACCCAATAGCCTTCTTCACCTGTCATACATGGGACTACTGTAATTTTCATTTCGAAACCACCTCAATCCATTCCCTTATAACGCCTCTCTGAGACAATCCCAGCTTTACCCTGGGCAATGCCTTCCTCGATTCAGGGTTTGGAGGGAGAATGATATCAGGATGGTAAAGGATGTCTCAAATATGAACCAATGTATTTCACTAACTTTTTTGCGGGAGAAAATGACTTTCCTGATATTAGCCCGTTCGCTTATCTTCAAGTAAAACACTATGTTAATTCCCTCCCTAAATCTGATATAACGAGACATCTAACTCCACTGGAATCTTTATGTGTACATTTACCCCTATAAAGAGGAATTATATCCACTTTACATAATATTGTCATCTCCTCTAAAGAACCTACCACCACTATCCATGAACTCAAGTGGGAGGCTGACTTGGGCAGACCACCAGTTGGGAATACATGGGTAACAATATGTAAAAGATTCACTAAGACTTCTATCTCATTCCTGGTCAAAGAAAATGCCTATATAATATATTATTGATGGTATTTACTTCCAACCAGGCTGAAAAAATATATGGATCTACTTCTGATTTGTGTTGGAGAGGTTGTGGAAATCAGGCATCCTTCCTTCATATCTGGTGATCTTGCCCAAAATTAACTTTTTTCTGAGATGATGTTGCCGCCTTAATCAGCGATATTACTAATATCCAAATAACTATATGCCCATGGTCCTTTCTCCTTGGATCTCCTATCAATATCCTAGATAAATACTCTGAGAAATTGTCTGTACAGATTCTTAATGCAGCCAGATGCCTTGTCGTAAAATATTGGAAAAACACAGATTCCCCTTCTAGGCAACAACTTTTAAATAAATTTTGATATTTGACATTTATGGATTTTTTTTAGCATATTTAAATAAAAAAACTCATAAATTCTCCCAAATTTGTAACGATTGGTTTATGTATACTAACCCCTCTAGTCCCAAACCATCACCTGACCGAACTCAAAATATATCATCCTGTTTCCTATAAATAATATTGAATATGCATGTACACAAAATCATATTCCAAAATATCAGTCCACCGGGAGTTCCAGATTAGGTCTCAATTCCCCCCCCCCCTCATTTTTACCCCTTACCTGCCCCATTTAATACCTTATTTATAGTCACACTCCCTCATATCTCTTAACATAATTTATTAATTATTTTCAATTATAATAGTTTGTCTATATATTTATATTACCGTATATACTCGAGTATAAGCCGAGTTTTTCAGTACATTTTTTGTGCTGAAAAAGCCCCCCCCTCTGTTTATACTCAAGTGATGCTCCAGGACCGCAATAGATTTCTTTCTTTCTCCGAGCACCGGTTACTGCGCATGCGCGGGTTGCAGCAGCAGGACATCCGGCAACAGAGCCAGACACGGAGCGCAGAGCGCTTACACAGGGGAATACCACCACATCATCGGGATTTACGGCAGACACACAATGGTCCCGAGCACATCCATAGCTGCCCTAAACATCGCGTTGACCGACGACACGCTCCACTACATCAACACCAACAACGGACAGAGGTGCGCATAAGGACACTGAAACCAGATCTGGGAGCTGCAGCATCCTCGATTATGGCAGTTAAAGCGCATTAACTACCATACCAAGGTAATTACACAATATCGCTGTACACATACAGAGGACAATAAGAGCAACTTCCATAATCATATTTCCTTCTGACATCCAAATTTACCAGAAGCTGCTGCATTTCCCACCCTAGGCTTATACTCGAGTCGACTTATACTCGAGTATATACGGCATGTTATCACCTCATTTAGAATTGTTCTTTTTATCCCTATTTACATTTGAGGATGTTATTTAAGTCTTTATAGAATTATATCAAATCTTTTTTAACATGTGTGACAAAAATTTTACAAATAAAGTATTACAAAAAAAACAACCCCAAAAAACAAAGGGTGAGCGAAGAGTCTGGAAGAGGATACTAGTGAAAGTGTCAGAGTCACCAAGCAAGGCTGACAGTGTGCCAGGCATAGAGGGTGTCAGAAAATCACAAGAGGAGCAGAGAGAGCATAACAAGTATTGTGTTATAGTCAAAGGGATAAGGCCCCCACAGAGGATGGATGATTAACAATGATCTGGAGCGAAAAGTGAGATGGCCTGTGTTAGAAGTAGGAGAACTCAGTGTTTGTCTGAAGCTGTCCTCAAGAAGTTTTCCTTTAGAAAAAGTAAGCACATTTGGTGCCTACACCCCAAATGGTGTCATGTGACTTATACACAGACTTACATGCCGTCTTCAGTGAATGAATGTTTTTAGTTTCAAAGATTTGAATCTATGAAGTAAATGTTGGCAACCCTAATGTGCATACCAAGGGAAAGTTTGTCATCCAAGGGTGGATCTAACCGATGGGTTGGTGCAGCTGGTGCAGACCACCAGTGCCCCGATCAGTGATGGGCCTGCCAGTTTGACACTTCTTTTTTTTTTTTATGAAAAACAAATAAGAGCATGGTTGCCAGCCCATGCCATATATACCGTATATACTCGAGTATAAGTCGACCCGAGTATAAGCCGAGGCACCTAATTTTACCTAAAAAAACTGGGAAAACTTATTGACTCGAGTATAAGCCTAGGGTGGGAAATGCAGCAGCTACTGGTAAACAGGAGACATATGTAAGTGATGGAGGGGAACTAATATCTTACAGTTTCTGGTGGATCCAGCAGGACATGGTAGATAGGTTGGGAAAATTGGAGTCTAATATCTCCCTGAATATGTTAACTAAACTAACATTTTAGTTCCTGTTTTTAGCAACCATTGCTACCAGCGCCTGAAATATGAGCAAATTGATGCTGTAATGATTAAAACCCTGGTTGTGGCGGGCTACTAAAGTTGCTGCACCTTACCAGAATCATGGAGTTTTCCTCCCTCGGGGTCTTCTCCACTGCGCTGTTGGGATCGCTAGATTTTTATAATGAGTGTCCACAATTAAGGGTCCAATGTGCAAATAGGCTGCAAGTCAAAGCTGCAGGTCCATGTCTCCTCATTGCGCCAGTTAATGCCAATTACATTTGATGCTATTGTTGCTGAGACCTCAAAGGTCATCAGCTTGAAGCAGTACAATAAGTGATCAGGAGGAGGAGTTCAGCCTTTTACTTACCTCCGCAGTGGAACGCATGTGCGTTCCACAGACAGGAAGTTCGGCATTTGGAACGCAAGTTTGCGTTCCAAATGCCGAACTTCCTGTCAGTGGAACGCATATACGTTCCACTGTGGAAGCTAAAAGCTGAGGGACGGGAGAACAGGAGTTCACTCGTGTATAAGCCGAGGAGGGCTTTTTTCAGCACAAAAAATGTGCTGAAAAACTCGGCTTATACACGAGTATATACGGTAATTGTAAAATAGTTTTAGACCTTCTCCGTAGCTTCCCAATTTTGCCACTGATCTAACCATTCTGCTTTCTGATTCCCTTTCATACAACAAACACAGAAACCAACATAAATATTTGGTGTACAAATATTGTCATTTTAAATAAAACTACTACCAAAAGTTGAGCCCAAAAATGTATGCTTTTACACCACACAAATTTGATTTTCCTTTATATTAATGACCTAAATGTTGCTGTACTAGAAATCCTGCTGACTAAGACTGCCTCATTAAACAACTACCCCTGGCTTCATCTACAGACTTAGAGGAATAGTTTGAATAAAATATAATTTCAGATACGCAGATCTGAATTTCATGCTTTTTCCACAATAATCCAGCACTCTGTTTCAAATTATTCCTGGTTCTTTCATGTTTTCACATAACAACTGATCTAGATTTTTCATTGTATCCACCTAAAATTCCCTACGACAGCTTGGTGACAGCAGATAAAACACCTGGCTAAACGGGTGTCCTCTGAGTGCAGCAGCTGTCAAGCAGCCATACTAATGTTTTTCTGTATGTGGTACAGAGAATATCTCATTTACATTAGTAAAAAATAATGCAAATAGAATTTTTCTTCCACACTGAGAAAAAAAATACACACATTTATATTCTGGATTGTTAAAGCAAAAGGTTTACGGATAATTTGTTTCACAAAATTTTTGGCAAAATAATGTGTCCCGTTCCACTCATTCTAACAATGTGCATCAAGAAATCATAATTGGTATAATAGGTTTAAAATAACCAAAAACAGAAAGCACAGCTTAAACACTACACTAGATCATATATATATATATATATATATATATATATATATATATATATAACACAAACACATATATAAATATATAATTATCAATTACTTGAAATGGTTGTTACTTCAACCCCTTCAAATAGTTTTTATCATAAAATCATCCTCAGGAGTTCATCATGGATCAACATTTGTTTGTGTTTAAATTAAATGACCCAGTTCTATGGAAATGCTGAATTCTGGGACCTGCTATTGAAATGCCATTTAGTGGCTACCATGCTGTACTCAAATGCTGGGTTATGTCCAGGGCCAGTGCAAGGTTTCTCTGCGCCCTAGGCAAAATTTCAAACTACCGCCCCTCCCCCACGCACAAAAAACAAATACCCACTTCCCAAACCCTCATATACTTGACTTTTGAAAAAAAAAAAAAAGAGAGATAAGCCTTACCTCCTCCAGCAGTCCAGATGCTGTGATGTTCGATGTAGAACACTGTTCAGACTCCACTGTTGCCCAGGGTCAAACACAGGATTTCTAGAGGGGAGGCATCCAAGTGTTAGATTTGGGAGCTGCCAACAGACAATTCCCTTCATCAAAACAATATAACACTTAAGCGCTACCACTCAAGGGACCAATTGTGAGAATCAAAATATAAAAAAAAGGGAAATATCCCATGTTTCATCCTCTCTAAGGGTTGCCAAACCTTAAAAATGAGCAAACATACAAACACAATAAGAGGTGCGCCAGGGGACTACAAAAAAAATGTTTCATTCAGAAAACATCAGCACAAATATGGCGCAACAATGATGTTTAATATAATAATAAAAATAAATAAATATCACAATCTACTGTCATGCACTAGGCTAACATTATAAATATAGAACATACTTATTTCATTTATTTTTTTATTATACATTATTGTTGTTTTTGTGTATGTATTTTTAATAAATGTATTATTTTATTAACTTATGTATACATTTTTTGTAGTCCCCTGGCACACCTCTTATTGTGTTTGTATGTTAATTTCCTTCATCACACATTTCCCCTTCATCACTCAACTCATTTGTTGCCTTCAGACATCCTATATCTGCAGTCATCTGTCTAACTTGAAAAATCACAGTCTCCAACTTCTCAGCTTAACCTGGCAATCCAGACATCCTAAATCTGCAGTCATCTACCTAACTTGGAAAACCAGAGTCACCAGCTTCCCAGCTTAACCTGCTAAACCAGATTCCCTGCATCTGCAGTCACCTGTCATACTTGGAAAACCTGGGTCTTCAGCTTCCCAGCTAACCTGGTTATTTTGAAAACCTACCAGCTTTCCAGCCAAACCTGCTTACTCTAACCTGTACCTGCAGTTAACCTGTTTGTGTCCTGGGATCCTTTTCACTGTTTCTATGGACTTGTGTTAGCTGCCTTGTCATCTACTTCATCTCATTTTTACCTGTGTGACTTGTGTTCAAAATAAACCACTTCATTTCATTCACATTTGAGGTGTTCACACTAGGAATCCTGACAATCCTCTTTCATTCCCCATCTCTCCCACTCTTGCTTCTTGCCCTCAGATGCCCTTACACTGGCTCAACCCCATGTGTCAATCGATTGTCTGCCTCTTTCTCTTTCCCTATAGCTTGTAACAGTGCTGTAACTAGACATTTTAGTGCCCTGGGCGAGACAGGACACCGGCGCCCCCCCCCCCCCATCAGTGGGAGTGACATTTGCCAAGTGGGTGTGGCCAACCTAATGTGGGGGTGTAGCTAGCACTTTACTGAAAGAATTCTATTACATGTATGCGGACCCCAAACATGAGCACAAAAGCATGGAGGAGAAGAAGAAGACATTCTTCTGTAAGCTGATGTACAAGGGGTCTCACAGGCGACGACCGCCTCATTCACCTCCAGCTATTATCTGCTGTCAGTATCACTGATTTACATCTCTTCGCTGGGGAAATGTCAGATAATATGTAAACTTGTCTTATCCATCCCTGATATTAGTTATTGCTGCCACTACCTGAACTTTTAGTTTATTTTCCCTCTCAATGTATTTAATTTGTCCCTCCTTCCATTGCTTGCTGTATGTGTTTGGTTTGTTTCTCCCTGCCTCCTTTAAAAGATCTTATTCCTTTTCATCTGTGTGGTTGTTTAGACCTGTGTATGAAAAATCAATTTACAACATAAAGGGGTCTATAATGTCACCATCTGTCATACCACTTCAGAAGTGATGTAGTCCTGTCTGTAAATTTTTCTCCACTAATTTATGTTTATTTTAATGATACAGAAACTGACGTAGTATTATCCAAAAAAACTGTATTAAGAACAAGCAGATTGTATAAGTCTATAGATAATAATGGGATTATTTCATGGGAGCAGCAAGGCTATGCAATTTACGTTGCATTTTTAATTTCACAGCACACTTGTTTTTTATTTTTGGTTTTAGTTATTTAGCTTTCCATCCAACCAATTCTACATTTTTAATGCATACCTAATAAAATGTATATATTTTAATGTATTGGCTACCCTGGAGTGCCCCTGAAATGCATATTTTTTTTTTCTTTCTTCTTTTTTCCAATGCTTCAATGTTATGTGTTGGGTGCAGCCTTTAGGATTATATCTTTCCTAAATAATCTAAATTTAGATATATTGAAGGATAATGCCTAAAAATTATACCTGGTGCGGTCAACTCTTTCCCTTTCAAGTAATTGTTCTCTATTAATCTGACATTACACTCTGTTACCTTTCCACTGTGTAACAGACAGACGAAACCACACCCGGGCTCTTTCCAAAATGCCCACTGTCCCTTCTGTGCATAACGTGCCTCTTTCGAGGTCCGCAATTTGGGATTATCCCGCCAAAATCAGGACAGGTGGTCGATATGGATGCAGAGCAGTGAGAAAAGAAAATAGTCCACTTATTTGTATACATGAAAACACTCCAGTTATTTCAAATATATCATTCAGCTCAGTAATATGCTACCTTTGTATATATTAAAAGATAATTCCACACAAAACTAAGTTTTGGGTTGAACATTAAAAGTAAAAGCTCTTCCACGTAAAGTTATCTACCTGGAGTATGGCATTCCAGTTCCCTGGCAAATTTCCCCAACATATTCAATCGGCTCTCAACTGCTTCTCTCGTCATACACACATATTATCAGTGGATAACATGATACCTTTCTGGAAAAAGACCAGGCTGGCCAGAATAGTAGAGTCCGTGACTTACTGCTCCAACCGATTTGGTATTTTGTTTAGCAGCCTGTTGTCCAAGTGCATGCGGGAGCTAAGGGAGTAGCGGCTGGCAAATGCAGAGGGAGAGCCTGTTACCTCCGCAGTGGAACGCATTTGCGTTCCAAATGCCGAACTTCCTGTTAGTGGAACGCACATGCGTTCCACTAACAGGAAGTTTGGCATTTTGAACGCAAATGCCGAACTTCATGTCAAGGGCTGAAAGTTAAGGTACAGAGGCAGGTAGCGGGCGGCTGCTGCGCCCCCTTGGGCTTGCGCCCTGGGCGACGGCACCGTCCGCACTTGCCTCGTTACGGCTCTGGCTTGTAAGCTCTAGTGAGCAAGGCACTCTTCGCTCCTGTTTCATTATCTCATAACTTTTGCTCACCAACTACACTGTGCACCTCCTTCCTGGGATCTTTGCCCCTTGACTCCACTCCTCCATTGTCTTCGCACTTCTTTCAGTGACCTGTTAGTTGTGCCCACGCTAATGGGCACAGATTTTAGCTTGAGCTGAATATACAGTTTGCACCCCATTACCCACCCAGGCTATCAGTAACTGTGTTGAGAGTTGTAGTGTTATTTTTTTACTTTATTGTACTATTATACCATGTATTATCTTGTTGTTTGCCCTCTGTATGGCGCTGCAGACCACACGTTACACCCTATAAATTAAGTATGATCATAATAATAATAATAATAATAATAATAGACAATAAAACATGTTACCGACCATATTGGGGAAGAGGGTCTTCTTGTTCTGCTATTATTAACTTTGTATTTCCCCTTATTCCAAATCTTAGTGTGCTTAGCCAACTCGTCTAAAAGTGGTTGAAGATAATGAGAGTTTTATTTCTCTACCAATTGCCTACATTAAAACCTGAGCAACTGTTTCACTAAAATGCTCAGTGTTAATACCTTGACACAACTTTATTACCTTCCTTGTTAAATTCTTCACTATACTTAAATAAAATAACCACACGGACACAGTATGTATATTTGGAAAAGGGGTCGCAGTTTATTAATAACATTTTTGAACTGTCATGGCGGCGAGAGCAACGCAGTCAGCTAGCAATTAATCTTGAAACCAATACAGTTGTAAACCTCACTTACCACTGTTCCAAGACTTTACGAATCCCAAGTCTTTACATTGGCCGGAGCTAAACTTGGCGTCATCGCTTCTGCCCCCCTCTGGACTCACAATAACGCGCCCGCTCAAGGCACGCCAAGGGACCTTCCACCCAAGAGGACCAAGAGTTGGGTTGCTGCGAAAGGGTCAGCAACGTGCGGTCATTAAACGGTAGCACCTTCGATTAGTCACTGACTGCACCGCTCTCCTACCAAACTACGCCTTTTCATAAGAAAAATAATAATAAACAGGAACATAAATACAACTGTTCAGGGCGGGAGGGGGGTATCCGCAGACCAGGAACCAAGAGAGAGCCAGCCCACCCACTGTCACTCACCGGACCGTGAGTGCCTCTGCGCTGGTGCGTGGTTCTCTATCCTTCCTGCCGGCGCCTGTCCTGAGCCGCGGCCGTCCGCCATCTTGATGGACTGCGCATGCGCAGGATCCATGAACTCTTATGACTTTGCTTTTAACCTAATTGGTGGATCAATCACCTCTCCCTATTTAAAGCACCTGTGGCCATGGTATCGTGGCCTGATCTTGAGTCTCATTCCCTGTGAGTCTCTGAAGGTGTCTCCTGTGTCCTGCTCGTATCTTCCGTTTCCTGCTGGATTACCTGCTCTGCTCATCGGCGGTTTCCATACCCGCTACTGACTCCTGTGTCCTGCTCGTGTCTTCAGCTGTGTGCTGGATTACCTGCTCTGCTTATCGGCGGTTTCCATACCCGCTACTGACTCCTGTGTCCTGCTCGTGTCTTTAGCTGTCTGCTGGATTACCTGCTCTGCTCACCTGCGGTTCCCATACCCACTACAGTCTCTCAGCTCTCCTGCTGTGCCTGCATATCCTCGTTGAACAAGCTTCTCTACTCAGCAGCGGTATGCATACTTGTTATTGACTATCGGCTGTTATCCTGCATATCCGCTTTGGACAAGCTTCTCTACTCAGCAGCGGTATCCATACCCGCTATAGACTATTAGCCGTTACGCTGCATATCTGTTTGAACAAGCTTCTCTACTCAGCAGCGATATGCATACTTATTATTGACTATCAGTTGTTATCCTGCATATCCGCTTTGGACAAGCCTCTCTACTCAGCAGCGGTATACATACCCGCTATAGACTATTAGCTGTGACGCTGCATATCTGTTTGGGACTAGCTCCTCTGCTCTCCAATTGTATTTATACAGTTATAGACTCTTATCACTCCTCCACTTATCCGCACCTGGACAAGTCCTCACCTCATCACAGCAGTGGTACAACTTGCTATACGCAGACCACTGACTCTCCCGCTACCTACCTACACCTGGACAAGTCTTCCCTTCACAGCAGTGGTACAACTTGCTATACACAGACCACTGACTCTCCCGCTACCTACCTGTACCTGGACAAGTCTTCCCTTCACAGCAGTGGTACAACTTGCTATACGCAGACCACTGACTCTCCCGCTACCTACCTGCACCTGCACAAGTCTTCCCTTCACAGCAGTGGTACAACTTGCTATACGCAGACCACTGACTCTCCCGCTACCTACCTGCACCTGGACAAGTCTTCCCTTCACAGCAGTGGTACAACTTGCTATCTGCAGACCACTGACTCTCTCGTTACCTTCGTTCACCTGTTCACGTCCACTCTACTCTCCTACCAGTACAGCTGCAAGTCGCTGACTCTCCTACCAGTATAGCTGCAAGTCACTGACTCTCATCTATTCCATTGGCATTCTCTCTCCATCTGCTGTTATATACGTTCCTACTATTCACCCTACTGCCCAGAGGACCGCTGTGTAAACCCCGTCCCTCTGGTAAGCATTATCAACTGGTGAATCCTGTGCAGAACTCCTAGTGCCCGTGAAAGTAAGATCAGGCCCTGACAGACCCAGGATCGGAACCAACAGCTAAAGAGATGCTGCAGTACCTGGTTACTCAGATTGAACAACAAGATGTTCGACAGCAACAGTTATTCCAATGTTGTCAGGCTCTAGCCTCCCGAGGAATCCCTGCGCAAAATGTAGCAGCTACTGTTGATCCTCCAGTACCTTCTTCTTCTTCCCCAGTGCCATCCCAGGTGCCTTCCATTTCCACGCTACACCTGCCTACTCCCTCTAAGTATGATGGAGACCACAAAACCTGTAGGGGTTTTCTTAACCAATGTTCCATTCATTTCGAACTTCAACCTCACAACTTTTCTACTCATCGTTCTAAAGTGGCCTATCTCATCTCTTTGTTTTCCGGACAGGCTCTCGCATGGGCCTCCCCTCTGGGGGAAAGAAATGACCCTTTATTGGAAGATAGTGCCATGTTTATTTCTACATTTCGAAGAATTTTTGACAAGCCTGGTCGTGTTATCTCTGCGGCTTCCAGTATTCTCCGATTACGCCAAGGATCCCGGTCAGTAGCCCAGTACGTCATCCAATTTCGGATTCTTGCCTCCGAGCTCCAATGGAACACTGAGGCGCTGATAGCTGCCTTCTGGCAGGGTCTTGCCGACAAGATCAAAGATGCACTGACCTCACAAGAGTTACCCTCCTCCTTGGACGACTTGATTTCTCTATGCCACCTTGTAGACATGAGGTTTCGTGAGAGAGATTCCGAAAGAGTAAATTCTTCCAAAGCGCCTGTTCACTCAGCATCTCAAGTTCGTCATCTTCCACCTCCAGTAGAACCCATGGAGGTAGGACGTTCTAAACTAACATCTGAAGAGAGGGAGCGACGAGTGAAAAATAGACTCTGCATCTATTGCGCTGACTCTACTCACATGCTGAACTCATGCCCTAGAAGGTCGGGAAATGCCAGGCCCTAACCAGTTCTGGAGAGGTAAGGTTATGGTCCCTGGAGTTCTCTCCATGTTCTATGGATTCTAAAATCTGTGCTTTTGATGTTACCGTTTCCTTTGCTACCAAGTCATTTATGTCTCAAGCGCTTCTAGACTCTGGAGCTGCTGGAAACTTTATCTCTAGTTCTCTAGTGAATCAATGGTCCCTACCAGTGAGTCCTTTAAAAGCAGCTATTGCTGTCACCGCTATCAATGGTTCTCGCATAATTAATGGACTCATCACTCAATGTACGACTCCATTGTCCCTTCAAATCGGAGCCTTACACCAGGAGAAAATTTCTTTGCTGGTCCTTCCTGTTACCACCAGTCCCATTGTACTTGGCCTTCCATGGCTTCAACTTTATTCTCCTCAGATTGACTGAAACACTCCTCAAGTCACTTCCTGGGGTCCGGATTTTCGTCATAGATGTCTGTCTCAAGTTGTTCCACTCAAAATAAATCAAGCTTCTATTATACCCTGTCCGCTGGGTCTTCCTCCACAGTATGCTTGCTTCGCGGATGTGTTCGATAAAATCCAGTCTGAATGCCTTCCGCCCCATTGGGCGTGGGATTGTCTGATTGATTTACAACCTGGCAAGAACCCTCCTAGGGGTCGTGTGTATCCTCTCTCGCTACAAGAGACCCAAGCAACATCTGATTATATCAAGGAGAATCTCCATCGTGGTTTTATTCGACCTTCCACTTCTCCCGCTGGAGCGGGGTTCTTTTTTGTTAAGAAGAAAGATGGGTCATTACGACCCTGTATAGATTATCGTGGACTTAATGCCATTACCATTAAAAATCGATACCCTATTCCGCTAATTACCGAGCTCTTTGACCGCATTAAGGGAGCCCGGATATTCACCAAACTTGATCTCCGAGGCACTTATAACTTAATCCGCATCAAGTCCGGAGACGAATGGAAGACAACTTTTAACACCAGGGCTGGACACTATGAATATCTAGTTATGCCCTTCGGGTTGTGTAACGCCCCAGCTGTCTTCCAGGGATTCGTGAATGAGATCTTCCGGGACTTGTTGTATGTTTGTGTCGTCGTCTACCTGGATGACATATTAATTTTCTCTCAGGATCTGCCCACTCATCATCAACATGTGGCAGAGGTCCTTTTTCAGACTCCCGAGAAACTCATTATTCTGCAAGTTAGAGAAATGTGCCTTTGAGTTATCCCAGATTCCATTCTTGGGATATATTGTGTCCGGAGTAGGTCTAAAGATGGATCCGGAGAAGGTGAACGCTGTACTACGTTGGCCCCAGCCAACTACCCTCAGAGCAATCCAACGCTTTTTAGGGTTTGCAAACTACTACAGACGCTTCATTCAAGGTTTTTCCTCCATTGCTTCTCCAATAGTGGCTCAGACCCGTAAGGGCGCTAATACTAAACAATGGTCCTCCGAGGCCCTTCAAGCCTTTCACTTCCTCAAGAAGGCGTTCTCTACCGCTCCTGTTCTTCGACAGCCTGACGTGACCCTTCCTTTCTTTCTGGAAGTAGACGCCTCTAATGTTGGTCTAGGGGCCATTCTATACTTAAAAAATCGGAGCAACAAAAATTCCATCCTTGTGCCTTCTACTCTCGAGGTCTTCTACCTGCGGAGAGAAACTATACCATCGGGGACCGGGAGTTGTTGGCCATAAAAGCAGCATTAGAGGAGTGGAGATATCTGCTGGAGGGGGCTCGTCATCCTGTAACTATTTTTACTGACCACAAAAACCTGTTATATCTGCAGTCAGCTCAGTGTTTAAATCCTCGTCAAGCAAGATGGTCACTTTTCTTTTCTCGTTTTGAACTTATCATAACCTTCAAACCAGCTTCCAAGAATAGAAAAGCAGACGCCTTATCTCGGGCGTTTGTGGCATCCTCTGACACTGAGGATAGTCCTAATCATCCCATATTGGATCCCAAATAAGTGACTCCATCTCTACGTAAAAAACTATTATCGTGGTATCATTCTTCCCGTTTTTCTGGACATTCGGAAGAACGTAAGACATTAGAAATCCTTTCTCGAAGCTACTGGTGGCCCTCTATGAGGAGAGATGTCAAAGAATTTGTGGCCGCATGTGAGGTTTGTTCCCAGTTTAAAACCCCCCGCAGAACACCGGCGGGATTACTTCAACCACTACCCATTCCTTCCAAACCATGGACCCATATTAGTATGGACTTTTTCACCGATCTTCCTCCTAGCAACAGTTACAATACCATCTGGGTAGTGGTGGATAGATTTTCGAAAATGGCACATTTTGTTCCTTTGACCGGATTACCTTCCTCATCTACTCTGGCTGACCATTTTATCAAGGAGATCTTTCGGATTAATGGATGTCCATCTGAGATTGTTTCGGATAGAGGAGTGCAGTTCGTCTCCAGATTCTGGCGAGCCCTTTGCAAGAGCTTGGGTATCCGATTGTCACTATCATCCTCCTACTATCCTCAATCAAATGGACAGACCGAGAGAGTCAACCGAGATCTTGAGACTTTCATAAGGATGTTCTCCTCAGCCAACCAAGACAATTGGGTAGATTTGCTTCCATGGGCTGAATTTGCCCATAACAATATGTATCACGAGTCATCTTCAAAAACTCCATTCTTTGTGGTATACGGCCACCATCCGTCTCTCCCAGAATTTCCTGCCCTCCCTCCCACCCAAGTTCCTGCAGTGGAGAGTGTGTGTCAGAGTTTCAAAGCTCAGGTCTCAGGTTAAATCCTCCCTGAAGAAGACATCTGCCAGATACAAGTGTTTTGCTGATAAAAAGAGGCGAGCTATTCCACCACTTAAAGCGTATGGCTTTCTACCAAAAATATTCGCCTGAAGGTTCCGTCCATGAAGTTCGCTCCCCGTTTCATTGGTCCCTATAAAATCACTCAGGTGATAAGTCCGGTGTGCTTCAAACTACTATTACCTAAGAACCTTCGTATCTCCAACGGCTTCCATGTGTCATTACTCAAGCCTCTTATCATCAACCGTTTCTCTCTTCCTCCTTCAGCACCTCGGCCAGTACAAGTTCATCAAGAGGAGGAGTTTCAAATTACTCATATTCTGGATGCCAAAAATTTGCGAGGAGTTCTTCGCTTCCTAGTGCATTGGAAGGGCTTTGGTCCAGAGGAGCGTTCTTGGATCAGCGCAGATGATCTCAACGCTCCAGCTCTTCTAAAAAAAATTTACTCCAAGTTTCCGGGTAAACCCGGCTCCAAGTGTTCTGTGCCCACCTTTAAAAGGGGGGGTACTGTCACTCACCGGACCGTGAGTGCCTCTGCGCTGGTGCGTGGTTCTCTATCCTTCCTGCCGGTGCCTGTCCTGAGCCGCGGCCGTCCGCCATCTTCATGGACTGCGCATGCGCAGAAACCATGAACTCTTATGACCTTGCTTTTAACCTAATTGGTGGAGCAATCACCTCTCCCTATTTAAGGCACCTGTGGCCATGGTATCGTGGCCTGATCTTGAGTCTCATTCCCTGTGAGTCTCTGAAGGTGTCTCCTGTGTCCTGCTCGTGTCTTCAGCTGTCTGCTGGATTACCTGCTCTGCTCATCGGCGGTTCCCATACCCGCTACTGACTCCTGTGTCCTGCTCATGTCTTCAGCTGTCTGCTGGATTACCTGCTCTGCTCACCTGCGGTTCCCATACCCGCTAAAGTCTCTCAGCTCTCCTGCTGTGCCTGCATATCCTCGTTTGGACAAGCTTCTCTACTCAGCAGCGGTATGCATACTTGTTATTGACTATCAGCTGTTATCCTGCATATCCGCTTTGGACAAGCTTCTCTACTCAGCAGCGGTATCCATACCCGCTATAGACTGTTAGCCGTTACGCTGCATATCTGTTTAAACAAGATTCTCTACTCAGCAGCGATATGCATACTTGTTATTGACTGTCAGTTGTTATCCTGCATATCCGCTTTGGACAAGCCTCTCTACTCAGCAGCAGTATACATACCCGCTATAGACTATTAGCTGTGACGCTGCATATCTGTTTGGGACTAGCTCCTCTGCTTTCCAATTGTATTTATACAGTTATAGACTCTTATCACTCCTCCACTTATCCACACCTGGACAAGTCCTCACCTCATCACAGCAGTGGTACAACTTGCAATACACAGACCACTGACTCTCCCGCTACCTACCTACACCTGGACAAGTCTTCCCTTCACAGCAGTGGTACAACGTGCTATACGCAGACCACTGACTCTCCCGCTACCTACCTGCACCTGGACAAGTCTTCCCTTCACAGCAGTGGTACAACTTGCTATACGCAGACCACTGACTCTCCCGCTACCTACCTGCACCTGGACAAGTCTTCCCTTCACAGCAGTGGTACAACTTGCTATCCGCAGACCACTGACTCTCCCGTTACCTTCCTTCACCTGTTCACGTCCACTCTACTCTCCTACCAGTACAGCTGCAAGTCGCTGACTCTCCTACCAGTATAGCTGCAAGTCACTGACTCTCATCTATTCCATTGGCATTCTCTCTCCATCTGCTGTTATATACGTTCCTATTATTCACCCTACTGCCCAGAGGACTGCTGTGTAAACCCCGTCCCTCTGGTAAGCATTATCAACTGGTGAATCCTGGGCAGAACTTCTAGTGCCCGTGACACCCTCACATTGTGATTTATCTCTTTATCAGCCCCTCCCCCTTCTAACAACGATTGGCTGGCTGTGATAATAATTAAACTCTTCAGGGCTCGTGTTGTCAACTATAACACAATATTTTAATTGCCCTCAGCTGAAGGCTTCACTTTAACAACTCAATGGCTGATATCAAGCCCAATTATTTTCATGCATTAATAGCCGTTATGTGAAGGTGGTGCAAGGTTTCTTTATCACAGTGATCACCTGAAGATATATCACCTATTTCACCATTTGATGCTTGTTCTAGGAAGCAGAGATTACTTGCTCCCCACTAGTAACTTATGTTATTTATATATTATGGTTTCCTTCGGTATTTACCTTAAATAACACAAATTCATTATCATTAATTTGCTTGTATCAACCTAGTGACTTCTTCACTTTCTTACTTGTCCTGGTTTTCTTTTTGCATCAACAAATTTATGGTTTACTTAGAAAACATTACTTGAGTCTGAACGTTACTTGAACTCCGCACTTACTTGTAATGATACTTTGCAATGATGTAACCTCAATGAAGTCATATACAGAATATAAAAACAAGCAAACATTTCCTCTGCTTTATTGTGACATAATAATACTCAAATAAATTCTGATGTCTGTATCACAATATTTAAAATATTCTTAATACACACACTTGGGTTGTTTAGGATTTGGAAAGTATGTCATTAAATTTATTGACGATAAACATTCTATAAGTCAATAGAATTATATATGTTAACATAACACAATCTCTTTATTATTTCACGTTTCTACACATCATCATAATTATCATCATTTATTTATATAGCGCCAACATATTCTACACAACATAAGCATAATACATTGAAGCATATAAAATATTCTTCCCTGTAATCTCAAGTTTTGATCACATCTAATCAATCTGGTATATCTACATTTTCATTAAATTAAAGCCCACAGTACACCATTGGGATTTTTGTTTCCGTCTACAACCTATATATTGTAACCTATTTTAGATTTTAAAAAAATTAAGGCGGGGGCGTGGCTTGGACTCCATGCTACTTGGACGTGCTTCAGGAGAGCTCCAGTCCCAGAGTCCTTAAAAACTGATTTTTGGTGGCATTTTCTCCCTACTTGGCTCCCACATGGGTCACCAGTGCCCCATAGACCCTCCGACATCCCAAAAAACTGGGTTCATAGCAGCGCTATTACCTCCTGCACGTCTGGAGGTTTGAACGGTCTCTGCGACAGGCCTGTGTCCCCTGGAAGCCGGCGGTACTCTGGTCCCGCGATTTGCTGTGGCCTATCCCTTGGCCGAGTGTCCAGACGTGCCAGGACTCCTGGAGGCTACCTGCCCAGCAACACCAGCCACAGACTGACCGAGGTCTTTCATCTTCTTCCCACAGCGCCGGAGACCGCAAACCGGTTGAGTCTGGACCCGAGGTCCCCCTCCCCACGCGCATCGGAGCATCTGCCTGCATCTGCCTGCATCCCCCAGATCCTTACCTGGTCCCCGCTACGCCTGACTCCTTTCCCCGCCTGGCTGAGGCTCTCAGGAGGAGACTCTTCCACCGCCGCCGGAAAGACCGGAAGTCTCGGTCCCGCACTTCCGGTTCACCGCTGGTACAGGGTCTGAAAGAGATTGTCTCTGAAGCGCTGTAGTTCATTACAGCGAGGCTTGGGGCACTAAAAAACCCTGCCCTGTCTCTCACGCAGGCTTCTGATTGTCCTACTCAATGTCCACGAGTCCTACCGCAATCGGATCTGTCAATCAAATTGGCCCAACCAGATTGTTCCTAGTAACAGCAGCGCAGTTCTCTACTGCCACCCAGTGGTAACCTGTTAATATTAATCTTTTTATACTGAATATCCTGCTGGTTCCTTTTTCTCTTCTGCACTGAAGATACATCTGCTGTTATTTTCAATACTGTTCCATTTCAATTGGGTAATTGGATATATCCCCCTGTATATAGGAACAAAAGCTGCTGGGGCATACAAGATTGTCAGTAGTGCCCGTGCCATCCTCGGAGCTCTCTGAGGGCCTCCTCTGACCTGATTACTTCAGGGGTGCAGCCCAATCAACCGGCCTGTGACGGCTTTCATTGCCCTCAAGCTTTATACCAGCCATCCCCACGCAACAATCTTTTGCTGGACGTTGTACCCCCGGAAGTGGTCCCCCGTGACCTGCTGTGATCGGTCAGTGAGTGGGCCCTGTGCCACCGGTTAAACCTCAAGGATCATACAAGAGTTTGTACATATGTTTTAGCTTCCAGCCTGGCTTAATGCGGATGGCCGGGTCCTCTACTGTTATGCTTCTGTGATGTAGCTGTTATCTCGTTCCCGAGTGGCATTTTCTGATCGAATTTCCTGTCCTGAAGATTGCTGTATTTCACCTACCTTTCCCGAATCCTTCATCTCTGACCCTACTGTATGTAATTATGCTGAAAAATAAAAAACCCACTCTAAGAGTATCTCCCAATATTACCCCAATAAGACCTCCTCAGTCTCTGGAACAGAACAAACAGCTTCTCTTCACTCCCAAGAGGACTCGGACTCTGACGAAGATGTGTCTGCTCCAGTTACCAAAAAAGACTTTCTCTCTTTGATAAAGGAAATGAAAGAGCTTCGGTCATCAGTCCACGCTGAAGTTCAGCACGCTCTTCATAGTCTGAGGTCAGAGGTGTCCTCGCTGGGTTTTTGCACGGACCATATCGAAAGGAAAATGGATGACGTCATCTCATTTCAGGAATCCACGACTGAAGACCTTTCTCAAGTCCGCCAGGAGCTCAATACTATCCACGAGCGCCAAGAAGATATGGACAATAGAGCCCGGAGAAACAACCTCCGAATTAAAGGCGTTGCAGAGTCTGTTGAACCTGTACACCTAGACCCCTATCTCCGGAAACTTTTCTCCCAGCTTGCTCCGGAAGTCTCGGAAGACCAACTCTTGCTGGATAGAGCTCACAGAGCCCTTAAACCCCGTCCACCTGACCAATCGGCACCTAGAGACGTTATCCTCCGCTTTCACTACTTTTCGACCAAAGAAGCTGTCTCACAAGCTGCTAGAAAGCTTCCTTCTTTATCTTATGAAGGGCATACCCTCCAAATTTTTCAAGACCTCTCTCCCATCACCTTATCCTGGAGGCGAGAACTCCAGCCTGTTACTTCAATCCTCAGGGAGAACAACATCAGATATCGCTGGGGGTTCCCATTTCGTCTCTATCTTTGGTACCAGAACCAACAACTATCAGCTAGAAGTTTAGGCGAGGCGCGGGACCTTCTACAAAAGATTGGCCTAAACCAAAATGCTCCTCCGGAAGCTTCTCAGGTCCCTAATGTTGCGGGACCCTCCACACCGAGAGCCCAGCGGCTTCCCCGTAGAGACTGGTCAACTGTCCCTCGCCATTCTAAGCCGCAATCCACGGACCCCTGACCAGCATTTTCTGGTTCCTGCACCTTCTTCAAAGTGCGGCCGCACTTTCCTCTACAGGATCCGATGTGGTCCTCGCAGCTGCCTGGAATAGTCCTACAACTGGACATAGACTTCAAGGCAGTCACGTCTTCAGCCACCTTCGTCCTTCATTTCTACTGGACTGAGACTATAATGTTTCCTCCGGATACTGTAATGCCTTCCACTGTCTGCTGTCTTGTTTTAGTCTGCTTCCAGAGAAGGCGGGTTGTTGCTCTTTACTTTTTCTTCTAGGTGTGATGAAGCTCTGACGATGCGCAGACTACAGCTCCTGCCTTTGCCACCAATAAGTAACTGTGATGTTTTGTTTTAATTTGTTTAATTCCTTCTATGCTGTATTTATGGCTGTTATGTTGTCTATTTGAATCTCTCTATATTGCTTTTATACCGGGCCACATCCGGTGGCTCCTCATGGGGCCACTAGGATGTAGCTCTTGTTATTGAATTACTTGCTATTTCACATCATATGTTTTCTGCTGGGGAATATTTCTTTGGAAGTGTCTTCCCCTTGATTTCCCATTACCCTTCTTTACCTTAGGGTTCAGTAATTCCCTCCTGCTTTCTCCTCTCCCTTCCCTCTCCATAGGTCAAACACACTAAGTTGGTCACTCGGGATCTCCTCTTTGGTCCCCCGGCCCTCTGTTTCCTGGTTGCTCCTAGCTCACCACCCCCTTAGAGCCTAGGGCTCAATGCTGGTCCCCTTGATGGCTTCTCCATCATGTCCTATCGCTCACCAGCACTTGCGACAAGTGGACTTTGGTCCGCTATGTCGGTCCCTTTATACCCTTAACCCCTGGTCCTCCATCCCTTCTCCTCACTGGTTGTCACCTACCAAGTCATTCCCTGTGTATACTTCTTTCTTTCTTCTCCTCCCTGATATTTCTTCCCTCTTCTGGTCTCTAGCGCTCTCCCCATTGACCTACCTATGGCCCTTAACCTTTTTACCTATAATGTCAAGGGCCTCAACTCCCCTCAGAGACCTGATATTTCTACAAGAAACACATTTTCTCAACCACCTCCACCCCGAGCTTCGTTCCCGAAAATTCCCCCTGACATATCATGCCTGTGACCATAGGCAGAAAAAGCGAGGAGTAGCAATTTTGTTTGCGCGCCACTTCATTTTTGAACTCCACGACTGCCATAAGGATAAAGAAGGTAGATTCCTTATTCTCATAGGCACCCTAAATAATCTCTTCTGCACTCTAGTGAATCTCTATGCACCCAACACCGGCCAGCATAAATTCTTCAAGAAATTGGGCTCTCAGTTAGCGCGTGTTCGTCAACTTATTGTCGCTGGTGACTTCAATGCTGTATTAGCTCCGACTATAGATCGCTCCTCGGTCTCCTCCTCTTCTCCCCCGAGGAGAGATGCTCACACCACTGCTGCCTTACAGGCTTTTCTGAAACTCCACAACTTATATGATTCATGGAGAATGCTAGACCCCTTGGCCATGGACTATACCTACTTCTCTTCTCTCCATACCACTTACTCTAGGATTGATATGATCCTGCTCAGCCACGACCTCACTCTTAAACTTAGCTCTTCCCAGATCTTTCCTGTCACCTGGTCGGACCATGCCCCTGTTTCCACTGTACTTACCGGCCTTGCCCACCGTCCTCCTAAAGCAACCTGGAGAATTAACGAGTCACTCCTACATGATAAAGATACTATTACTCACCTTCAATCTCTTCTCTCTGAATACTTTGAGACGAACGACACCCCTGATATCTCCCCTATGACTCTTTGGGACGCCCATAAGGCGGTAATACGGGGTCATCTTATTGCTCTGGCATCTCGGACTAAGCAACTTCGCCTGGCTAAAACTATCCAACTGACGGACTCGCTGAGAGCTCTAGAGCAACGTCACAAATTGAACCCTGATCCCTTGGTTCTCCAGGAAATTGCTTCTGTGCGAGGTGAATTAAATCTCTTATTATCCCACCAGGTTGCTAATAAACTGAATTGGCTCAATCAGCGCTTTTATGAAAAGGGCGATAAGGCTGATAAATTACTGGCCACCAAACTTAGAGCTAAGATAGCAGCACGGAATCTCCTGGCTATCAGGGACTCAGACGGGGTTTTACACTATGACCCTCAGCGGATACGTGCCGCCTTCCAATCGTACTACACCAAACTTTACAACCTTCCCCAACCCTCTGACCCCTTGGTATCCCAGCAACACTCGCAGTTGATTGAGTCTTTTCTTTCTTCTGCTAAGCTTCCAAAACTCTCTCCACAGGCTAGTACTCTACTGGGGGATGAGATTACTAAGGAGGAGATTGTACAGACTATAAAGTCCCAGAAATCTGGAAAGGCTCCGGGGCCTGATGGCTTCACGGCTGTCTACTATAAGAGGTTTGCTGGGCTTCTGGTCCCTCGTTTGCACACCCTCTTCAACTCAATCATGACTGGGGGTTCTTGGTCCAGGGATTCTTTGGAGGCTCGGATCTCGGTCATTCATAAAGAGGGTAAAGATGTTCATGACTACGCTAGTTATCGCCCTATCTCCCTACTCAATACAGATGTTAAATTATATGCTAAAATTTTGGCTAATAGATTAAATTCGGTCCTCCCCTCCTTTGTACATTACGATCAGGTTGGCTTCATACCAGGCCGTCAGGCCAGAGACAATACCAGGAGAGTCGCTGATCTGATTCATATCATTAATACCAGGAAGGATCCAGCTATTATTCTCTCCCTCGCCGAGAAGGCTTTTGACAGGATCTCTTGGAGCTTTATGTCCCGAGCCTTGTCGGCGTTTGGCATCTCAGGTAGCCTCCTTACTGGTATTCAAGCCTTATATTCTCGACCCACTGCAAGAGTTATGATCAACGGCTCTCCCTCAGACCTTATTACTATATCCAACGGTACCCGCCAAGGTTGTCCTCTGTCCCCTCTCATCTTTGCCCTCGTTATAGAACCTCTTGCTGCCTCTATCCGGGCCTGTCCAGATATACGGGGTGTGCGAATAGGGGACTTAGAGAGTAAGCTCTCTCTCTTTGCGGATGATGTCCTGTTGACTCTCCAGCAGCCAGGGGAGTCGCTTCCCGGACTCTTCAACATTTTACACCATTATGGGCACCTTTCAGGTTACAAAATTAATATTGCAAAATTGGAAGCCCTCCTCCTTAATATCCCCTCCCTGGAGGGACTAGCACTCACCTCCCGTTTTAACTTTCGGTGGCAAAGAAAGAAAATTAAATACTTAGGTATTTTTGTTACCGACTCCTACGACTCTCTGTATCGGGAGAACTACCCGGGCCTCTTTTCTAAAATCAAATCAGAACTTTTCTCCTGGCGCTCATTGATCATCTCGTGGCTGGGCAGGATCATTTCTGTCAAGATGAACCTCCTTCCTAAGCTTCTTTATTTCTTTCAGACCCTTCCTGTTAGAATCCCCCTTTCGGATCTTTCATCTCTCCAAAAATGTCTCTCTAGATTTGTCTGGAACGGTCAGTCTCTCAGGATTAAGCTGGCTCTCTTAAAGACACCCACCAGAAGTGGTGGTAGGGGTTTCCCGGATTTGAAAATTTACTACTGGGCGGCTCACCTGAGCCATATTGTAGCCTCCTTTGCACCCCCTGCGAAATTGTCGTGGGTCGACATTGAATCCACCTATCTTAAATTTCCAGTTCTTTCTTGTATTTGGGGTCTCTCAAAACAAGCTAGATCTCCCCTTACTTGCCGATGCCCCACCCTATTATTTTCAGCTACGATATGGGAGACCTGCCGGCCCCATCTCAAAATCCCGATATCCTCTTTTCCTGTCCTACCTCTTTGGGGTAACCCTGCCTTTCCTCCTGGGCTCTCCTCTGCCTTCTATAGTCCCTGGGTCTCTGCAGGTGTTCGATTTGCAGGGGATCTAATACTTCATGGTGCCTTTATCTCCTGGGATGATCTACGCTCTAAATTCCCAAGTCTCCATCCTAGATTCTATGAGTATTTCCAGTTACGGCACTTTGTGGGCTCTCTCCTTGGGGGGACTCCTTCCCCCTCTTGTGCTTCCCCCTTTGAAACTTTATGTCTCTCCTCACCTTCGGGTAGGGGCACGATTTCCTATATCTATAGCCTTATTCTTGATGTACTTTTACCTTCGGGCGGTAGGCATGAGAGGGAGTGGGAGAGGGACCTGGCCCCCCCCCCCCCCGGGGGAGGATTGCTGGGAAACCATAAGGGAACAGGTTGCCACCAGTTCTTTTTCCACTTTAGTTAAGGAGAACGCTTATAAAATATACTATAGATGGTACTACACCCCTGACAAACTTACTAAAATGTTCCCCTTGTCACGGGCACTAGGAGTCTTTACCCAGGGATCACCAGGTGATAGGCTTACCAGAGCAGTATAGGTGGTAATATGGTACTCTGGTAGCAGGGTGATCACGGAACAGGAAATAGCAGATGATGAGATGCTCAGGAAAGTCTATGACTAGCAGCACTGGCAATATGGAGGTAGTAATACACGAGGAACTGTATGGACAAAGGACACGTGAAGGTAGTCAGTGGTCTGCGGTAGCAAGTTGTACCACTGCTATAGTGAGGAGGAATGTCCAACAGAAACGAGGAGGTGATGAGAGTCAGCGGTCTGCGGATAGCAAGTTGTACCGCTGTCTGAGTGAAGGAATGGAATCCAAGTGGAGGTATCCGGGGAGTCAGTGGTCTGCGTTAGCAAGTTGTACCACTGCTATGTGAGAGGATACTGGAACAGGTGAAACTGTAAACAGGAGTCAGTGGTCTGCCACTAGCAAGTTGTACTACTGAATATATATGTGAGGAGGTGCACGGGGAGAGACTGCAACACAATATATACACGGGCACCTTGACTTTGATCCACAGTAATATGCACAATATAAATGTATAAATGACTGAACAACACTGCCAATATAGAAAGTCTCTTGAAGTAATCCGGCATGAGATAACACAGTCAATGATGGCAGTAGAGTCAGCAGATAGTACACTCCAGAGGAGAACCAACACAGTCAATGATGGCAATAGACTCAGCGGATAGTACACTCCAGAGGAGAACCAACACAGTCCAGCAAGGTATGCAATACACAGCACAGTCAATGGGAAGTATGCATACCGTGGTTCAGGAGAAGGCAGTCAGACAGGAGTGCAGAGATACCTGAAGGGCAGGAGGCCAGCAGGATACAAGTCCCTGGATGGGTGAAGCAGGGGTCTAGCAGGTGCAGCGCACAGGTAGGTAGACCAGCAGGGAACACAGGAAGGCGTGGAGAGCGGATCAGCAGTAGATGGATGAGTAGCGCTGAGAAGTAACAGCAGCGGGTCTCTGCGGGAACACGGAGGTAACCAATAGCAACCAGCAGGTGCAGTAACGATGGGACACCGGAGCAGAGTTGAACTGGAACAGATGATCACGGAGAGTAGCGGGTAGCAATAGTGGCAGCAGACTCAAGGAAACACGGTAGAGTAGACAAGGACTGAAGACTGAAGCGCACAGAGGCAGCGGATAGGAATCAGCTAAACAGTCACGATGAAACACAGACGGGTTGCAGGTTGAAGACTGTAGTGCACGGAGGCAGCGGATAGGAATCAGCTAGCAGTCACAATCATGAACAGGTGAGTGGATGTGGTTGAAGCCTGTAATGCACGGAGGCAGCGGATAGGCATCAGCTAACAGTCCCAATGATACATGGTAGAGTTGAAGTGATTAGAAGACTGTAGTGCACGGAGGCAGCGGATAGGAATCAGCTCACAGTCACGATGATATAGTAGATGGTAGAAGTGGTATGGGAACCACAGTAGCAGAAGTGGTTTGGAAACCACAGAGGTAGAAGTGGTTTGGAAACCACAGGAATCAGCAGGGCTGAATGAACAAGGAAACACAGGAACACCTTCAGAGACTCATGGGGAATGAGACTCCAAGATCAGGCAACGTGGTGTTGACCACAGGTGCTTAATATAGGGAGGTTGCCTGATCTGCCAATTAAGTTAAAGGAACATACACTGAAGGTTTGGAAAGGGCTGCGCATGCGCAGTCCCTCAGGATAGAGGACGTCCACGGTTCCTAATAGTCCGGGAAGAAGCACTCACAGTCCGGTGAGTGACAGTACCCCCCCTTTTAAAGGTGGGCACAGAACGCCTGGAACCGGGCTTGTCCGGATTTTTGGAATAAAACTTCTTCAGAAGGGCAGGAGCATTAAGATCTTCAGCTTTGATCCATGAACGCTCTTCAGGACCAAAGCCCTTCCAATGAACGAGGAAACGGAGGACTCCTCGCGAAATTTTTGCATCCAATACCTCAGTAATCTCGAAATCCTCCTCCTGATGAACTTGAACTGGCTGCGGTGCTGAGGGAGGAGTCGAGAAACGATTGATAATAAGAGGTTTGAGTAAGGACACATGGAAGGCATTGGAAATCCGAAGATTCTTAGGAAGAAGAAGTTTAACACATACTGGATTGATAACTTGAATGATCCTATATGGACCAATAAAACGAGGGGCGAATTTCATAGATGGAACCTTCAAACGAATATTTTTGGTAGATAACCAGACACGATCTCCAATTTTTAGTGGTGGAATAGCCCGCCTCTTCTTATCTGCGAAAGACTTATATTTGTTAGATGTCTTCTTTAAACAGGTTTTGACCTGAGACCAGATATTTTTGAAGGTCTGACAAGCAGTCTCCACAGCAGGAACTTGGGTGGGCGGGAGGGCAGGAAATTCCGGAAAAGACGGATGGTGACCGTAGACCACAAAGAATGGAGTTTTGGATGATGACTCATGGTACATGTTGTTATGGGCGAATTCAGCCCAAGGGAGCAATTCTACCCAGTTGTCTTGGTTGGCTGAAGAGAACATCCTAATAAAAGTCTCAAGATCTTGATTGACTCGTTCCGTTTGTCCGTTAGATTGCGGATGGTAAGACGATGAGAGTGCTAATCGTATGCCCAAGGTTTTACAAAGGGCCCGCCAGAATCTGGAAACGAATTGTACTCCTCTATCTGACACAATCTCAGACGGACATCCATGGATGCGGAAGATTTCTTTAATGAAATGTTCAGCCAGAGTAGACGAGGAAGGTAAACCGGACAGAGGGACGAAATGAGCCATCTTCGAAAATCTGTCTACCACTACCCAAATAGTATTGTGATTCTTACTTGGTGGCAAATCAGTAACGAAATCCATACTAATATGGGTCCAAGGCTTGGACGGAATGGGTAGTGGTCGCAGCAACCCTGCTGGAGTTCTGCGGGAGGATTTGAACTGAGAACATAAATCACAGGAAGCAATAAACTCTTTGACGTCTCTCCTCATTGAAGGCCACCAGTAACTACGAGAGAGAATCTCAAAGGTCTTATGTTCACCGGCGTGTCCAGAAAAACGAGAGGCATGGAACCACGAAAGGATTTTCCTCCTCAGAGTAGGAGGCACGAGGGTCTTCCCAAATGGTAGCATTTTGGTGGATGACGCAGCCAGAGAAATACATTTGGGGTCTAGAATAGCATGGTTGGGAACCTCTTCTACATCAGAGGACGTCACAAAAGCTCGAGATAGAGCGTCAGCTTTCTTGTTCTTAGCAGCTGGTTTGAAGGTTATAATTAATTCAAAACGGGAAAAGAAAAGAGACCATCTTGCTTGACGAGGGTTCAAGCATTGAGCAGATTGCAAATATGACAAGTTCTTATGATCCGTGAAGATCGTCACAGGATGGCGAGCTCCTTCCAACAAGTATCTCCATTCCTCTAATGCAGCTTTGATGGCCAGCAACTCCTTGTCCCCGATAGTATAGTTTTTCTCTGCGGGCAGAAGACCCCGAGAGTAGAAGGCACAAGGATGTAATTTTTGTTGCTCCGAGCGTTGGGAGAGAATAGCTCCTAAGCCCACATTAGAGGCATCTACTTCTAGGAAGAAGGGGAGTGTCACATCAGGTTGTCGCAGAATGGGAGCAGACGAGAAGGACTCTTTGAGGATTTGAAAGGCTTGGAGAGCCTCAGATGACCATTGCTTAGTATTAGCCCCTTTCCGAGTTAAGGCCACAATGGGAGATGCAATGGATGAGAAGTCTTGAATGAAGCGTCTATAGTAATTGGCAAAACCTAAAAAACGCTGGATGGCACGAAGAGTAGTTGGCTGAGGCCAATGTAGTACAGCATTTACTTTGTCTGGATCCATCTTCAGGCCAACTCCGGAAACTATATACCCCAAGAATGGAATCTGGGGTAACTCGAATGAACATTTTTCCAATTTACAGAACAATGAGTTTTTCCGTAGTCTGGAGAGGACCTCTGCCACATGTTGGTGATGAGAAGGCAGGTCCTGTGAGAAGATCAATATGTCGTCCAGGTAGACAACGACACATACATATAATAAGTCCCGAAAGATCTCATTGATGAAACCCTGGAAAACCGCGGGGGCATTACACAGCCCGAAGGGCATTACTAAATATTCGTAATGCCCATCTCTGGTGTTAAACGCGGTCTTCCATTCGTCACCGGAACGGATTCTAATTAAATTGTAGGCACCACGAAGATCCAACTTAGTAAATATCCGAGCTCCCTTGATGCGATCAAATAGCTCAGTGATCAGCGGAATGGGATACCGATTCTTGATAGTAATGGCGTTGAGTCCACGAAAATCTATACAAGGGCGTAATGATCCATCCTTCTTTTTGACGAAGAAGAACCCAGCTCCAGCGGGAGAGGTGGAAGGTCGAATGAACCCACGCTGGAGATTCTCCTGTATGTACTCAGATGTGGCTTGAGTTTCAGGTAACGAGAGAGGATAGACCCGACCCCTGGGAGGAGTCTTGCCAGGTAGAAGGTCGATCGGACAATCCCAAGAACGATGAGGAGGAAGACGTTCAGACTGAGCTTTATCAAACACATCGGCAAATGAAGCATACTGAGGAGGGAGTCCCGGGGAGGACGATGAGATGGAAGATTGCTGTACTTTAAGAGGAATAACTTGAGAGAGACAACGATGGTGACATTCAGGCCCCCAAGACGTAACTTGAGGGGTGCGCCAGTCAATCTGGGGAGAGTGACATTGAAGCCATGGAAGGCCTAAGACAATCGGACTTGTCGTAACAGGAAGAATTAAAAACGAAATTTCTTCATGGTGTAGTACACCAATCTGAAGGGTTACTGGAGACGTACTCTGGGTGATGAGACCATTGATGAGACGTGATCCATCTATAGCCGTCACAGTAATGGGTGTTTTTAAAGTGATCACTGGTAGGGACCATTGATTCACTAGTGATTTAGAAATGAAATTTCCTGCTGCTCCGGAATCAATCAATGCCTGTGACTCAAAGGATTTGGTAGCAAAGGAAATCGTAACATCGAAAGCGCAGACTTTAGATTTCATAGACAATGGAGAGGACTCCAGGGACCCTAACTTCACCTCTCCAGAACTAGTTAGGGCCTGGCATTTCCCGATTTCTTAGGGCAAGAACTGAGCATATGTGTGGAATCAGCACAATAGATACAGAGTCTATTCTTTACTCTTCGTTTCCTCTCTTCTAAAGATAATTTGGAACGTCCTATCTCCATGTGAATCACAGAAGGTGAAACTGGACGAAATTGAGGGTTTAAACGAAGAGGTGCTTTAGCAGAAGTTGTTTTCTCAGATTCTCTTTCACGAAATCTCATGTCTACACGATGGCAAAGAGAGATCAAATCTTCTAGTGACGAAGGAAGCTCTTGGGTAGTCAGTGCATCTTTAATTTTATCGGAGAGCCCCTGCCAGAAGGCGGCAACTAATGCTTCAGTGTTCCACTGAAGTTCAGAGGCTAAGATCCTAAATTGAATGACATACTGTCCTACTGTATGGGAGCCTTGTCGCAAACGAAGAATGCTGGAAGCAGCGGAGGTCACACGACCTGGTTCATCGAACACACTTCGGAACGTGGAAATGAATTTGGCACTATCTTGTAGAATTGGATCGTTTCTTTCCCACAGAGGGGAGGCCCAAGCCAGGGCTTGTCCAGAAAACAATGAGATAAGATAGGCCACTCTGGAACGATGGGTAGAAAAATTTTGAGGTTGGAGTTCAAAATGGACTGAACATTGGTTAAGGAAACCTCTACAAGTTTTGGGGTCCCCGTCATATTTTGACGGAGTAGGCAGGTGAAGCGTAGGAGCTGTAGACACCTGGGATGGCACTGGGGAAACGGAGGAAAGCACAGGAGCTTCAATACTAGCTGTAACAGTCTGTCCAGATGTTCCTTGGGAGGTTAACGATTGGTAACATTGAAGTAACAGCTGTTGGCGAGCATCCTGTTGCTCCACACGGCTGACCAGATGCTGCAGCATCTCTTTAGCAGTAGGTTCCGTATCTGGGTCTGTCATGGCCTGATCTTACTGTCACGGGCACTAGGAGTCTTTACCCAGGGATCACCAGGTGATAGGCTTACCAGAGCAGTATAGGTGGTAATATGGTACTCTGGTAGCAGGGTGATCACGGAACAGGAAATAGCAGATGATGAGATGCTCAGGAAAGTCTATGACTAGCAGCACTGGCAATATGGAGGTAGTAATACACGAGGAACTGTATGGACAAAGGACACGTGAAGGTAGTCAGTGGTCTGCGGTAGCAAGTTGTACCACTGCTATAGTGAGGAGGAATGTCCAACAGAAACGAGGAGGTGATGAGAGTCAGCGGTCTGCGGATAGCAAGTTGTACCGCTGTCTGAGTGAAGGAATGGAATCCAAGTGGAGGTATCCGGGGAGTCAGTGGTCTGCGTTAGCAAGTTGTACCACTGCTATGTGAGAGGATACTGGAACAGGTGAAACTGTAAACAGGAGTCAGTGGTCTGCCACTAGCAAGTTGTACTACTGAATATATATGTGAGGAGGTGCACGGGGAGAGACTGCAACACAATATATACACGGGCACCTTGACTTTGATCCACAGTAATATGCACAATATAAATGTATAAATGACTGAACAACACTGCCAATATAGAAAGTCTCTTGAAGTAATCCGGCATGAGATAACACAGTCAATGATGGCAGTAGAGTCAGCAGATAGTACACTCCAGAGGAGAACCAACACAGTCAATGATGGCAATAGACTCAGCGGATAGTACACTCCAGAGGAGAACCAACACAGTCCAGCAAGGTATGCAATACACAGCACAGTCAATGGGAAGTATGCATACCGTGGTTCAGGAGAAGGCAGTCAGACAGGAGTGCAGAGATACCTGAAGGGCAGGAGGCCAGCAGGATACAAGTCCCTGGATGGGTGAAGCAGGGGTCTAGCAGGTGCAGCGCACAGGTAGGTAGACCAGCAGGGAACACAGGAAGGCGTGGAGAGCGGATCAGCAGTAGATGGATGAGTAGCGCTGAGAAGTAACAGCAGCGGGTCTCTGCGGGAACACGGAGGTAACCAATAGCAACCAGCAGGTGCAGTAACGATGGGACACCGGAGCAGAGTTGAACTGGAACAGATGATCACGGAGAGTAGCGGGTAGCAATAGTGGCAGCAGACTCAAGGAAACACGGTAGAGTAGACAAGGACTGAAGACTGAAGCGCACAGAGGCAGCGGATAGGAATCAGCTAAACAGTCACGATGAAACACAGACGGGTTGCAGGTTGAAGACTGTAGTGCACGGAGGCAGCGGATAGGAATCAGCTAGCAGTCACAATCATGAACAGGTGAGTGGATGTGGTTGAAGCCTGTAATGCACGGAGGCAGCGGATAGGCATCAGCTAACAGTCCCAATGATACATGGTAGAGTTGAAGTGATTAGAAGACTGTAGTGCACGGAGGCAGCGGATAGGAATCAGCTCACAGTCACGATGATATAGTAGATGGTAGAAGTGGTATGGGAACCACAGTAGCAGAAGTGGTTTGGAAACCACAGAGGTAGAAGTGGTTTGGAAACCACAGGAATCAGCAGGGCTGAATGAACAAGGAAACACAGGAACACCTTCAGAGACTCATGGGGAATGAGACTCCAAGATCAGGCAACGTGGTGTTGACCACAGGTGCTTAATATAGGGAGGTTGCCTGATCTGCCAATTAAGTTAAAGGAACATACACTGAAGGTTTGGAAAGGGCTGCGCATGCGCAGTCCCTCAGGATAGAGGACGTCCACGGTTCCTAATAGTCCGGGAAGAAGCACTCACAGTCCGGTGAGTGACACCCCTCTAGTTCTCCATTATGCTGGCGAGGTTGTGGCCAGATGGGTTCTTTCTTACATATCTGGTGGTCCTGCTCTAAAATATCCTCCTTTTGGGACCGAGTTAGGGCCCTCCTCTCCTCCCTCCTTCTGTGCCCCGTCCGGAAAGACCCATGGTCTTTTCTTCTCTGTTACCCTCTGATTGATGATGATAGACAGTCTGCGAAATTGGCATCCCATGTCCTTGCAGCTGCGCGATGCCTAGTAGCTAAGTCATGGAAACAAGTTGAACCCCTCACTATGGTGGCTCTGCGATCCTATATTTGGTTCATTGCACGGATGGAACAGATTACATACCACCTTCACGGTAAGGAGGATAAATTCCACCAGATTTGGGCTCCTTGGCTTTACTTATAACCCCTTAGCTCCTGCACCAACTCCTTCCTATTAAGTGATGGGCATAGGGGACCTGACTCCTGAAGCGGTTACCCCTGTCCCAAATACCCAGGTAATACTCTCTCCTGAACTTCTTTTATTGAAAAAAAAACAAGATAAAGGGAAGAATGTTCTCTTTTTATTTTTATTATTTATCTATTTTCTTTAGGTGACGACCAGTGCCCCCCCCCCCTCCCCCTCCCTTACCCCCCACTATACTATTATAAAATGTTATTGATGTTTGAATATACTGAGTAACAATGGTATACTTACCTGTTTCCTCAATGGCATTCTGTTGATGTCTTGCATATCCATTACTTAATTTTCTGTTACATTGTTATTTATAAAAAAAACAGAGTAATGTTTGCACTAGAGAGGAAGCCTGCCTCCATAATATATCAAATTATAATTATATGGTATCAGGAGTAGGGAGGGGTGCACCAACAACTCAAGTAATGAGTCCAAAAAAGGAAGGGGAGCAGAGAAAGTTGTAGCTCAAAGAGCAAGGGCACTCTGGTTTCCAAAATTTAAATAGTCAGTATGTCATATGTAACAGGGCAAATGCCTTTATTATAACACATATAAATACTTGGCGAAATATAGAGATAAAAACACATAGAAGGATAGAAAAATAGATTTAAAATAAGTTAACCCTTCAGTAACCACCGCTGGATAGGTTAGTAGTACATCAAGATGTGGTGGGTAATGGGCAAAAATAGAGCTTATGAACTGTAGCCTAGATTATAAATAAGCTATATGATCATAAAGTGAGATATATATATTATTCTCCAATTTGGTATACATATGGAGATGCTCTAAAACGGTGCAGATTAATAGTGAGCACCTGTCCTTGAGTCCCTGATAATGGTCTGGTATAGATTCGCAAGCTGAAAGGAGAGTAATAAGAGATTTAGACATGTGATAATCTCTCAATCCTTTATCAAAACTGCATGGAGCTCTGCTGCACAGTATACAATGTGGCGATAGACTAATGTCTCAACAGGTTAATATTCATGTTGTATCATAGAGATCTAAGCAGTAACAGTAGCAGTTCGATAGTTCACCTAATATGTGGTGTCTGTGCGCTACTGCAAATAGATTCATACAGGATTTATGCGTAACACACTATAGAATAATCATATATAACAGCCTTTCAGGAGTATTGTGCTCTGCATAAGAATCTTATTTAAATGTATCTGATCTCAGAGCGCACACTCAGTGGGTTGTAATATACCCCCTGCTAGTAAGATGCGCTGGGTTCATATGCATGAGATCTCTCTTAATTATTATTTTACATGAATGAGTTAAAACCTGTATTAGAGATATAGATACAGCGTTGCTATCATGAAAACGGTAATATCAGAAGCAGGGAAAGCTAGGAAACCCAAAACGGACTATATGTCCGTGGTGGTGGTTACTTCCGGGTGTGACATCAGAGATGATGTCACCTTCCCGACGTACGTTTCGCCTGTAAGCTTTTACATTTATTCATGTCTTGCTTTGCTTCCTGTTTTGTTTTGTTTTTTTTCTACTTACGCAATGTACTAATTTGTTGACTCGTATCTGTATATCATTGCGATTTCTCAAAATAAATAGTTAAAAAAAAATAAAATTAAGGCACGCTTTAATTATGTATTGAAATGGTTTGTATGTGGATGTGGTAGAATTTTGCGAAGGTGGTAATGCCGACAGCAGTTACAGCTAATGTTAAATTCTGATCGCTGTAATTGCGAGAAGCTGTCAATTCTGACTGATTGAAAAGCAGACTGCGAAGATTATAACTTCCCGTCAGTGATGTGAATGTCACTGACGGGAAAAACTTTCACGTTTTTCTGCTATTAAGGGGGAAATGCAAGGACCCGGCGGATATCTACTGCAAAGGCATTCCTTAAATACATTACACTACCACTGGGTTCTTATTTTGCAAGGGTTGCAAATTAGTTTATTATTTTGCATATAAGGAAAATACTGTCTGCTTCTGCATGTACCACACAAGTAGTTGATACCTTTATTTTTACAGTGAAATTTAAATTTAAAGTTGACCTAGGACATGCACTATCCCATCTATAAATCTGTCCCCACATTTTAAATTTACTTCCCCCTCCAATGCAACATGGTTTTGCCAAGGTGCAAAGTTACTACTTTTTTTTTTTGCTTTGCTCACCATAATGAATCAGGCTTGAAATGTTTAAGTCATAACCAGAGGCCGCAGAGGACTGAAAAGCTAATATACACAATTCAAGTTTTAGATCTACCAGGAAGTTGGAAACCATAAAATTAAACTGCTGTATCATAAAAGAAAAATATTTTAAATCACAGCCCTGCATTTTGCCATCCTCAACCTGCTGCCTGAGACAACTGTCTCTAGTTGTCTAACAACAGGAACACACCTGGCTGCACGAAACAGCCGCAATTTCCAGTTCCTTTTTTTCATTTCAGAGTGAGTTATTTTCAAACAATAGCTAAGTGTCAGTTAAAACCTACTCTTATAGGAAGCCATAATATTTATTTCTACTACTGATGCTATTGTAGTGTTAAAATGATCATTGCCTCCCTTGTGACTTTCACTATTTGACACTGAATAAATATGACAGTCGTTTTTAAAACAATATGTTTTTTTTTGCAACTGAACAGTATTTAAATATTTTCTTCTCTTGACTGAATATCGCTTTAACTCTTTATAATTCCCCTCTCCCCTCTTTCAGAATATATAATGACTTTAACAGTTTTACAAGCACTGGTTTTACAAGCACCTGTTTTACCAGCGCCATACTTAGAGTACATTTTGAAATTTGCATGTCTGTACAGCAGGAATACATATATTACTCCTATACAGACCGTGAGTGCCGCCTCAATAAATATATAAGGTAAGTGTTACGAGCCGCGGCGGTGCCCAGCCGTCGCGACTCCCCTACCTCCGTCCCGGCCGTCGCTATGGCGACCGGGACATCACTTCCGGGGGCGCGTCAGATGTTGCCGTGGCAATGGCAAGATGCTTTCCTCCCCAGCGCCGCGTCCCGGCATCACAGGGCAGCCGGGCGCGTGCGCAAACAGCAGGGCAAGCCTGCGGGCTAATTGAAACAGCTGGTGTGTAATCAGAGAGCTGGGCTCTCATTGGTCTGCCTGAGTATTTAGGGCAATGAGGTCTGCTGCCTCATTGCCGGTTATAGCTTCTGCTCTCCAGTCTGCTGACCTGCTTGTTCCCGTTCCTGTCTTCCTGAACCTCTACTGATTTCCCGTGTATGACCCTTGGCTTTGAATTGGACTTCGCTTGTGTATCCTGTGACCCTGATCTCTGGCCTGTTTACCGTTTCTGCTATCTGCTGGTGACCCCTGACCTCGGCTTGTTTACTGGTACTGTTGTCTGCTGCCGGCCCTTGAACTCTGCGTGGACCTCACCCCGCTTGCCTGGGTTCTCGCCAGCCGGTACACACTTCACGACCCTCTGTCAGTCTGCAGCCCAGTCTGTCCCCACCATCAGGGGCTCCAGTGAACACCTGATTGGCAGAGTAGATTCCGGGTTGTGTTGTGCCGGCTGGAGGGGTTACTTACAGTAAGAAGCAGCAGGGTTGGGTGCATAACATCTGAGTGGAGGAGGTCCCACCTCTGAATCAGGGGAAGGTGTGGATGCCCAGAGTGTACGCAGGACTCATGTTGGCAGGTCCAGATTAAGAGGCACAGGGCACGCGCACCCTGTGCCCCCTGTCTCAGGGGGCCCCCCTGGCCAGGTGTGGCCTTTTTTTGCTGACCCAAAATGTCGGTATAAAGGGGGCAGCACAGGATTGCGTGTTTAAGTGCTTTGTCGGCACTATAAGCGTAAGTATGCTTTTGCTTTTCTTTATTTGAGTCTTCTGGGCTTCTGTATCTGCCACTTAGATGACAGTGTGAAGAGGAGCAGAGAAGAGCTGCCCTTTCGAGCATAGGGTAAGTTAAGATCTGCTGTTTGTGTGTCTTTCTGTCTGTGTGTGTGTGTGTCTTTCTGTGTGTGGGGGTGTCTGTCTGTGTGTGTGTGTGTGTGTGTGTGTGTGTGTGTTTGCGTGTTTCAGGAAGAGGAAGGGGTGATTATGGAAATAGAGGGGGTGTTTATGGACATGGGGGATGGTTATGGACATGAAGGGGGTGATTATGAACATGGGGGTGATTATGGACATGGTGGGATGATTATGAACATGGGAGGATTATGGACATGGAAGGGAGGATTATGGACATGGGGATGATTATGGACATGGAGAGGGTGATTATGGACAAGGAGAGGGTGATTATACACATGTAAGGGGTTGCAGAGTGACAACCCAGGAAGGGAAACCACGCTGATGAGAAGGGGGTTGAGGATGAATGTGCATTCAATGTAGACCACCTCACAGGTCACAATTTTATTTTCATACACTTTCGACAAATACTGCAGCGACCTAGCTGGATGCTAAGCGACAGAGCAATGACACAAACACACAGCAGTTCCTAGCACATCTAGGACACATTGGCACACAGAAGTAGCAGAAAAGAAAAATGGGGGTCCGTCCTTCCGCGCTATGTTGGATCTTAAAAAGGAATTCAAAACTCGCCAGATCCGACGATGTCACAAGGATCCCCTAAGTTCGGGTGTGTTCAGTTCTCGAGGAACCAAGCCCGATGAATCAATAAATATGTTAAAAATGTGTCCTTGGCATCCTGTCTGAAAGATGGATCAAAAACTAACGCAGAGTTAGAAAATCTAAACAAGTAGCTGAACGATGAGACTTAGTAAACACTAAGGATGAAACCAACCAATTGTGTCAACCCCAAGTCCAAGCCCTTAAAGAGAACCCTGCAGCGAGTCATTGTCCAGATGCAAGGGTGTTTGACCAGGAGTGTTGCAATTGCGGAGAACTTGGTCACTTTAAAACCAAGTACCCTAAACTCAAGCCTATAGACTCTTCAGCTGCCCAAGCTGTGCCTGTCTTTCTAAGTTATTGTTCAGGTAGCTCAGCAACGAGTGCTCCTTCTTTAATTAAAGTTACTTTGCAATATACTCCAGGCAGTCGTGGACTCTGGGAGTGAGCTTAAAATGGTTTACAGCTCTATCTTGGCTAGAGTCAAGGTCTTGCGGTTGCCCAGTGAAAAAGTGCACTGTGCACATGGGGCAACCAAGAGGCCAAACTGTGAAGGTGGTGGCTGCCATAGCTTCAAAACTAACTTATCCATTGATACTTAGCAGAGCCTTTTTGCTTTTCAAACAGATTCTCCACAAGCAAGTCCAGCTGGATACTTGGCAATTGAATCACCAGCCGAAGGTACAGCCTTGATGGGCAGGCTTGAGGACAAGGGAGAAGAGAAGCGTCATGCTTGGATACAAAATCTGGACCTGAGTGCAGTTCAGGGGAATAAAGCTCTGCCATCATAAAGATGGGAAAAGGGTCAAACCATCATGGAGGTGTCATGACTTGCCCAGACTAGAGCAGCCAATAGTCACAATAGCTGGTGGCCGTACAGAGGAACCTACCTTGCCTTCATGTGAAGGTATAGACGGCTCTGACTTTCCAAAATTGTTACAGTTGCAGAACTTTGCAATTGTACAGTTAAGTGATGTGACTTTACAAGATGTCATTAAATTGGCTAATAATTTTGTCAATATTGCAAAACCTGCCATCTCGACAGCCTGTATGTCATTGTATGTTGTCAAAAATTATATGTTATTTCGTTATACTACTGTAAAGGGGAGAAAGGTAGAATAATTAGTAGTTCCACAGGTTCATATACCCTTAGTGTTAAAAACTGTGCACACTCAGATGTGTGACAGACACTTAGGGGAAGCTAGAACTTGAGAACAATTTCCACTCAGGTTTTACTGACCTGGAGTCCACCTAGCCATATAAAGATTCTGTGGGGCTTGTTATTTATGCCAGAAAACCTGTGCTTTTGTTACAGTACAACCACAGTTGAAAAGACTCGTAAAACGACCTTTTTAAAAAATAAAAGTCCATGAATTGAGAGAGAAAGAAGACAAGGTGCTTCAAAATAGGGTTCTCAAGTGTCAACAATATAAGGTTCCCGTTCGTGCGCTGCTAAGCGTGGATGGGAGGACAGGAACAAAAAAGGAAATCTTCTCTTGGCGCCCAAGTTTTTATAAATAATAATAATTATAGCAGCTGCATAGGAGGCTGCAACCCACCTCACATGCAAAAGCACAACACATAAGAAAAATGCAGCTCTAAAAATGTCTATAAATGATAAAATCCTGGAGAATGAAGCAAAGGATGGTCTCACACAGTCAGAAAATAAACTTAATCGTGTCTATTATATCAAATACAAATAAAATTATATATATATTCGAATATATTGAGAATCAAGACTATAAAAAAAACCCTATAAAAATACCATATATCAACAAATATAAACAGTCTGGGTGTTAAATAGATAAATAGGATAAAACGCTACCAATATATGATTACCTAGAAAATCTTTATTAGCATATCACTGTGGGCCCACAGAAAAAGGCATTCAGTTTGAACAAAGTAGCAACAGTCTTTATCTTAAACAAAAAATGGGTAGATATATCTAACCAGACACCGAAAGATCAAAATGAATGCATTCAATTGATAGAAACATATACCGCAGGCAGTGGATATATTAAATACAAACTTCTCTGGAAATTGATAGTATTTTGAGGAATGTGTCCAAGGCTCACCGATAACTTGTCCAAAATAGGCAGTCTGATGGTAATTATGTGTGGCAGGGGCCGCACACAATCAGGGCCGGATTAAGGGAATGGAGGCCCCTGGGCTAAGGGCGCCTCCATTCCCCCGTGAGGCCCCCATTGTGAGCCGCCCGCCGCCCCCGTCCCCCGTGAGGGCCCCCCCCCCAAAGCGCTTACCTGTCAGTTCAGTCCTCCGTCCCCGGCGCGCTGTAAGCTCCTTACTGAGGAGATCTCGCGAGAGTTCACTCGCGAGATCTCCTCAGTAAGCAGAGTACTAAGCGCCGGGGACGGAGGACTGGACTGACAGTGCTCAGCAGCATTGATCGGGCTGGGGTGCCCCCGCCCCCGGACCGATCAATAATGCTGCTGCGGACTTTGAAGGGCCCCCTGGATGCCCGAGGCCCCTGGGCTATAGCCCAGTTAGACCTCGGGTTAATCCGGCCCTGCACACAATGCTCCCAGCGTTGATATAATCCATGTGCATATATGGTGGTGAGACTAACTGGCCAGTAGCAGCGGAAAGTATGCTCTATTTGAAACTCCAATGAAGTAGCGTGGTCACGATGAGGAATTGCCCGAACAACACAGCTCAATCCAGATTAGAAGTAGATATTCAAAAAGTTGAATTGCCTCATAGAATCACTTGCAGATATCAATCCAAATAGGGTTCAATGGAATAGCCAAATTAGGCAATAATCATTTATAGACATTTTTAGCGCTGCATTTTTCTTTTGTGTTGTGGATGAGAGGACAATTAAAATGGTGATAGAACTTTCCTTGTATCAGGCCTTAAAACGTCAGCTGAACAAAATAATCAAAGTTGCTCTCTTTCGCAGGGATGCGCTATCTGCAGTGTCTGTGTCACCAAAGTTGGTGATGCTCAGGAAAGGAGTATGTGGCAAAGAGGGTTATTTGCCACACCTCTCCTGCATAGGGACAGGCAGCATCGGACTGGCCCACCAATATACCGAGAGAATCCCGGGTGGGCCCCGATGCTTTACGACCACGCCCCCTTTTCCATGTTTGTGGGGCCCACCCGAGTTCCACATTTCCAAAGTACAAGAAGCACGGCTCCCACGGTTAATGTGGCATCTGCATCTTTATCTAGAACCTCCTCTCTAAGAGTCGCATACGTCATGACTTTGCGACACTGGCAGCATGTAGGATGTAGGAGCCGTGATCAGCCTTCCCAGCTGACCACAGAGAGGAGATGAAGCAGAAGTAAGTCACGTTTATTTTATATTTTTGTAATTTTTTTTGCCTTTTTTTAACTTGACAATGAAAAGCTGGGGCAAACACATAAGAGGCTTCTCTTTGTTTATTTATTTTTTGCTCTATGTTCTCTACATTATGGGAGATGTAAATGATCTTCAATCTTTTTATAAGAAAACTGTTATATGCATGTCCTATAAATAAATGACTGTATTCCTACAACACACTGTCGCAAACCAAATCATAAACAAGACAACAGCAGCCATAGCTGGTTTCTTATAAAAGTATAGTTTATGCATCATTGCCCAAGCAATGTGTTATGCCCATTAAGGGTGTTGACACATTCACTTTACTATGCAAAACACTTGTCAACCAATGGTATGTTGTCTTCTTCTGTTCACACTGTTGGTTCTAATACAAAGACTGGAGGTTTCTTAACAGGTGAAGATAAAGGTACATCCAGTAGATTAAGTGGATTTTACTTTTATGGCTGTTCTCCACTATAAAAGCAGCCAATTACAGTTAACCATAAAAAAAACAAAAAACAAGTGAGCCTTGCGCTGCGTATTTCACAGGCTTTATGATCACAAGTATGGTGAACAGCCACAAGTGTTTATACTTGCTATTGTCACTTCAGCTATAACTTTATGGTGCTCATGATCATGACATTTCCTGTGTAAAAATGTTAGTTAGCAATGTTTAAAATATACAAGATTGGAATTTTGTTTCTGAATCTGTCATGGAAATTCAATGTATTGGATTCAGCATGCACAGAAAATTAGAATTGTGAATTTCCCACTGTGTTAAAAGTAATATGTATTAAATGTTATAATGCAAGCTAAATATTCATCTTCATTTCCCACTGTGGTGCATACATGTATATATGGACTATAATGCATAACAGGAATCAAGCAGTTTTACCAAGGCCAATGGTTTTAATGTTGTTGCAGATTGTCATTCAGGACTCCAGGTATGGTCCTAGAGTATGTTTTTAGATATCCCCAATGCAATACATCTAATAGAATCTAATAGAAACATTGCTATAAATAAATAAATACATAAATAAATAAGGGGTTGAGAACCACTTTCTCAAAATGTTTGCTATTTGTGGGCTAGTCCTTAAACAAACAGTTGTAATGTGTTTCAACAGTGAAACAGAAGTTAAAATGAACAAATAATATTAGTTGTGAGTTGCACACGTCATGAATTTGTGACGCCAGCAGTGTATAGGAGTCACAAGAAGCCTGCCCAGCTGCCCAATGTCAATTTTTTTTTCAAATTTTACATTGTTCCTTTTTTTACCTTGAGGGGGAGGGAATAACATGTTCTTGGCATAATATGAATTGCGGACATTACTCTGTAGCATAATATGAATTGTGTCATAAATTGAACAATGTGGCATGATATGGTTTCGGGGCACTGCTGTGTGGCATGATATCGTTTGGGGGCGCTACTGTGTGGCATGATATGAAAGTTTACTTGTTGGTTTCATTACTATTAATAATATATATATTCTCTCTATCTCTATCTAAATACAGAAATGGCACACCTGGGCATGACTAGATCTTAGCCAATCCCTGATCTGCAGCAAAGATAATTCCCATGGAGCCAAGGTCAGGGGTGGCACTGAATGTTCTCACTAACGGTTAGTATTAGCATGTGTATGGACAGGTCAATTGTAACTATCTGAGACAAGGTGTCCCTCTTTCTTCCTCTGCGTACCTCATAACAGACGGGGCATGTATCACATGATGTGAGCTGTCCCACATGTGCAGGCAGCAAGAAAAAGACAGAAGACTCTGCAGTGCTGAAATGGAAGAAGGTAAGTGTAAAGAGAGGGGGGCATTATTCCAATGTAATTTAGGTGAGGACATGGGCTATTTCATTAATAGTGTACAAGACATAATAATTTATTGGTGGGATGATTGTGGTGCCTATGAGATAATTTTATGATGGGGTAATTTTGGGTCTAATAAGTTAATGTGTGGCTGAGTCTGGGGAGAAGTGTGGTATTCTGTGAGAATACTAATTATTTAGTGTTGGGGCTTTTTAGGAAGGGTTATAAGTTTATTACATGCAAATTATAACTATTTAATGTATAGGCTGCTTGGGGGGTATGTGTATTTATTAAATGTAAATACCCTTAATGTCTTTGGGTAATATGTTTATTTAATAAATATAAATATAATAAACTAATTATTTAATGTCAGGGCTGTTTGCTTATTTATTAAATGAGAGCTATTGATTAAACAGTGACTGGTTGGGGGAAGTGAAAAAGAATGTGTCTTTATTGCTAGGCTTTCCATATTTAATGCACTTATCCCTTTTTTCAAACAGGACCCCAACATTCCAGGGTGCAGACAGCAACTGAGCTTAAGACATCAGCAGCAGTAGGTAGTGAACGCTGCAAGAACAGGTAGGAGAGAGCAGGACAATCTACTAACTGTTCTGATTCTAGTGTGGCAAGACATTGTCCCGATCTAAGGGTGGCCTAGACTATGTACTCTTTATATACAGTGCATTTCTGTATACACTATTCTATGCCACTAGCCATGTCCTTCTTGAGCTGACTACTCCCCCTCCAATGATTGGCCTCACCTCTATGGTGGCTGGTCACACCCCCTCTGCTGGGCCCCTTCCGTTGCAGTCCCCTGGTGGGCCCTTAATGCCGCAGTCTGACACTGGGGACAAGTGAGGTCATGGGGAACCTGCGGGTACAGGATGCAGATAGGATTAAGTTCCCATGGACTAGGACTCCTGGGTGGAGCATACACAGATGGAGGACAGGGTCTAGTGAGGTGGTTAGACCAAAGAAAGGTGTATTTTATATCTAAACATTTATTGTTCGGTGTATAGTTGCTAAGTCATTAGCATTTCTGCCTCACAGCACTGGGGTCATGAATTCAATTCCCTACCATAGCTTTATCTGTGTGGCGTTTGTATGCTGCCCCCATGTTTGCATGGGTTTCCTCTAGAAGCTCCGGTTTCCTCCCACATCCCAAAAACATACAAGTAGGTTAATTGGCTGCTATAAAATGTACCTTAGTCTCTCTCGTTTTGTGTGTGTGTGTGTGTATGTGTGTGTGTGTGTGTGTGTGTGTTAGGGAATTTAGACTGTAAGTTCCAATGAGGCAGGGTCTCATGTGAGTGACTACTCTGTACAGCGCTGAGGAATTAGTGGCGCTATATAAATAGCTGATGATGATGATGATGATGATGACTGTTCCAAATGTGCAGTGTGACCATTGTCAGCTGGTTGACTGGTGACTAGGTAGGAGGAGTTCTGTCTAGCCAGAGTTATGGTCTCTTGGTGTCATCCTGACAAAAGTGTGCTGTAATATTTGTGATGTAAACAATCAAAGTACTGTTTATTCAGCAAGAAATTGTTTGTGTTTGTCAACTGCCGGGATTCAGTGTCACACACACACACACATATATATATATATATATATATATATATATATATATATATATACACATATATATATATATATATATATATATATATATATTCCTGAACCTCCTCTGTGGGGTTTCCTGGAGGTGAGGTAATAAAAATAAGCAGAAATGTATAGTTTTTATAGCTAACATGTCTTTTCTGTTGTGGGGGATTCATGCTAGGGAGAAATATTATTATAATGGAGCTATGCTGACAGCTGTTTAATGCTATGATATAATAGAGGGAGGGTGGGGGTCTCCACCACAAAATTAATTTTTAACACTGAGGTTGTTGAAGCTGGTTGTGTTTAATAAAATAAGGGCATTCAGTTTTTTCGTCACCTCTAATAAAAGCAACCAGCCCCTGCTACAAAGCGCAGGGTCTTGTTACCATGACTAAAGTTCATCCTATCCTAAAAGTCTGCCCAAAAGCATAATACTCAACCCATGGTTGACAGCTCTCTGTTAATGTAGTATAATAAGATTCTTTTATCATATTTTTTCCTGTCAGTATACAAACATAACATTTAATTTAAAAAAAATTAAAACCTGTGTCAGGCTTGATTGCCCCATAACATTCACTTCACTGATCATTTTGGAACTAAACAGGATTATAAGGCTGTGATTTTTAGGACCACTTTTTCTCTTGATACTATTTTTCTTAGTTTTTGATACATTTAAATGAATAATGTGCTACTAAATGTTTGAGTTAGTGAGTACATTTTTCTAAAATGATCAATAATGAATAATTTAAGGGGTTGGAAACTCTGCTACAACCTAGATTGGGTAGAGCAGAAGCTAGTTGTAATAGGAAGTGTTGAAGTTAAATAATTGGATGAAGGTGATAATCAATAATTTCTGTACACAAGTATTGTTTGCGATGCAATCAATACTGAATCATTATCTTAGTTTAATCCATTTCTTTCAGTTAATGTAAAATATAATGTGGTGAAAAAGATAATTAATATTTCCAACATGTTAATTACCTTGAGTTTAGTCTCAGTTAGTTTGCAACCACATGAAAACGTTTCCAGTGGTATTTATAAAGCGTTTTCATATTACGACCGTTAGGTATAATTAATATTAATTTTCATACACCAAACAGCAACAGGTACAGGGGCAGGAGACTGAGGAAGAATACCTGGCCACACATGGAAAGATGACCCTCACCTCAAGGAACAATGACCAGAGGAATCAGCCAATGGGGCGTCGAGTTCTTGAGTTCTTGGGAGGTAATGACCCATCGACCTATGGATGTGGACCTTAATACTATATATATATGTGTATCTTAGTGATGCAACTGCTTCTTATGACTGTACAGTGTATACATTTTTAATCTCTGGCTTTGGAAACCAGAGCTTTCTTATTGAAGCTTTTTGTCGGTACCAACAGCGTAGGCATGTGCATTCGATAGTTTGCTCTGTAATCTAATTTGTGACTAAAACTCTTGTGCTTTGGAACCACAGCTATCGTATCGCAAAATCTTTATCTCATATGATACAATGGACGTAGCAGCAGTAACTCTGATTCTCCTGAGCCTGGGCGGGGCTCTTTCTGCGAGACTCTTTTCTATTGTACATGGATATGATGGTGATGACACTTCTTTAATAAAGGTGACCACCCCTGCCCTGACCAAACATAAAATTTTGTGATTCAACTACTATGTGTAAAGAAAAAATAAATACAATCTACAATTCATTAAAACAACAATTGCTTTTGTTTATGTCAGCAAAGAAACATCAGAAAACAAAATGTGATAACATGATGAACAATAACAAATGTGCCTCCCCTACTATGCCTATTTAGATTCAAGCCTAGAAGCCTTTCTCAAATCCGATAGTTACCATGATTATTAGGATGTCTTTCCTCAGATCATGCCAACCAGCACTGCTTGAATTTACATGACAGCTTGTGTTTACAGGAGCTCCATTTGGGCTTTCAGCTGCACTATGATAATTATCCAAGTGGAACTGAAGGCACAAATAGGGCTCCACTGCAGGTTCACTGGTCCGCACACATGCTGGGAAGCAGGGACCTTTCCATATTTTGCTGTGTAATACGTGATTTCGAGTTACAATCTTCTTCAGTCCAGCCAGATCAAAAAGAACATTAGAAAGTGACGATGTAGGAGCAAAGGAAATAATAATTACAAATGTCAACACTAGTCACAACAAGAAATATAAGATTTCTAAACTAAAACAATAGGTATTTGTAACATTTGTATTTAAACATTTATTATTCGGTGTATAGTTGCTAAGTCATTAGCATTTCTGCCTCACATTCTTATTAAACATGAATGATTTCTGCTTAGGCTAGGTACACACTACAGAAATTTTCTCCAGATGTGACATCTTTAACGATTTTACCAATAACACACAAAAAAAGTCCTGATCAGCATGCTGATTCATGTATACACACTATAGACTGCCATGAATCAAGGTCTTAGCGGTGTTTACGCCACTCGGCGTTATCACATCACTGTGCATCTCCCTCCTGTCAGAATGCAGCATTCTAAATCCTAGGACTGCTGTCTGCTGCATTGAAGGCTGCCATCTTGGGTGATATATTTTGCTACATCCTGCCTATTCTGAGCACCTGACTTCATCCACCAATTAGCTCCCTCTGCAGACTCTAAGGGCTAGATTTACTAAACTGAGGGTTTGAATAAGTGGAGATGTTGCCTATAGCAACCAATCAGATTCTAGCTTTCATTTTGTAGAATGCACTAAATAAATGATAACTAGAATATGATTGGTTGCTATAGGCAACATCTCCACTTTTTCAAACCCGCCGGTTAGTAAATATACCTCTAAAAGTCATCTCCTACACTTAGCTAATTGCCAGTGGAACACTTTCCTAGTTCCTGGTTCCAGCTTACCACTGTTGCTGTTTGTTTGCTGCTTCATTGTGCCTGTTGCTGTACAGACTTCAACCTTTAACCCTTCGTGTGGATTCAGCTTCATTCTGCCTGCTGCTGTACAGACTTTAGCCATTAACCCTTTGTGTGGATTCAGCTTCATTCTGCCTGCTGCTGTGCAGAGTTCAGCCACTAACTATTCATGTGGATTCAGACTCATTCTGCCTGTTGCTGTACAGACTTCAACCATTAATCCTTCATGTGGATTCAGCTTCATTCTATCTCCTGCCGTACAGATTCCAGCTTTCACCGCTCGTGCGGATCCAGCTCTCTTCAGCCTATTCCTCTGACTCACCTGCTGGCTATTTGGGATAGTAGGTTACTGCTCTGAGTCTTCCAACTTCTGAAACCATCTCTGTGTCTCTGGGTACCAGCTTCTAGTTCCAGGCTTGATGCAGGTTCTGAGTTCTGAGTTGCTCGGGTCCAGTTACAGGCTTATCCAGTTCTGAGGTAGTCACCCCTGATTATCTGCTGCCTGAGTTCTGAGCTTTCCAGTCCAAGTTTTGGTACAATAATCTTCTGAGTTTCTTGATCCTTGGGGGGTACTAAGTCTCTGCCATGGGTTCAGTCCCTCTGCTCCTGCGTCCAGGTTTCAGTCCACCAGGTCCAGATTCCAGTCGCTTTTTCCAGTACGGAGTCCAGTCCATCATTCTTCCTCTTGTCATCTGGTAAACACGAATAGAGCACATCCTCCCTCTATAAGCAAGACCTTCATCTACTAGTTTCCACTTCATCTCTGCCACAGCTAGTCCCAAGGGTCCCGAGACCCTTCTGGTCGTGAGTGCACACACACTGCAGCATTGTAATGACATCACTGAACAACATTTTAAGTCCAGTTTAAATATCAAATCAAAGGATAAAATGTGCTTTGGAATGATAATCGTTCATTGTTGCAGCATACACACTAATGTGATATGAGGCCAAACGGTCGTTTATCGTTTGATTGGCCCAATAACCAGCTGAAAACACTGTAGTTTGTACCCAGCCTTAGGCATGCCAATAAAAAGTTAAAATGTAAACCTTCAGCAATTTCACTAGCTTTCAATGATCCAATCACTAGAACTGATGGAGACATTTTAACTCCTCACAACTTACTTGATACCTGTCATGAGTCGCGGCGGTGCCTCAGGCCACCGCGACTCTCTGTGCCCGCAGGAAGCAGCCCGGGCGTCTTCATGATGACAGGGACGTCACTTCCTGTTTTGCCCCGGCTGTTGCCTAGACAACGGTCAGGACGCTCTGTGTCAGAAGCGCTGCGTCCCAGCAATAGGGGCAGTCGGACGCGTGCGTAGAGCATAAGAATTAATTATTACTATTCAGTTCCTGGGTCTGGTTACCTCAGTTGCCATTGGTCAGTGGTTGTATTTAAGGCAGGGAGGGCTTAGCTTCCCTGACGGTTATAGTTCTAGTTTTCTGTGTACCTAGCCTGCTGCTGTGTGTCTGTACCTGTATTTCTATTGGACTTCCCGTGTATGACCTCTTGCCTGTTCGCTTGGATTTGATTCTTGCCTGTTGCCCTGACCTTTTCCATTGTGACCCGGACCTCCTTTGAACGCTGCCAGCCCTGACATCTTGCCTGTCCCTCACCACGTTGTCTGCTTCTGACCTACGACCTCGGCCTGTTTCATGACTATGCTTGATTTTACTCCCCGCTACCCTGTGCTACGGTACATACATACACCTGTACTACCTTGAGTATAAGACCTGGGGGCATCTGAGTTCCTGTGAGCATAACAAGCTCTACGGGAAAGGCAGCTGCTATAGTGGAAGGTCTCTCCATCTGGTTCTACGGGTTTATGTTAAGACCGTGAGCCGTAACAAAACCAAAATCTTACTTCAACCCTACCCAGTACAGAGGTCATTTTGTGGAGACCTTCCAGTACTTAGTAATGGTCGATTTCAAATTGCTGTCTGGTAAGTACCAGATAAAATATAATGTGAGCAGGAATGAATGTGCTGCATGATGGGACCTCAGAAAAAGACAACAATGTTATTCAGAATGCCAGAAAAGATCAGACCTTCTGAATTACCGTATTTTTCGCTCCATAAGACGCACCTGACTATAAGACGCACCTAGTTTTAGAGAAGGAAAACATACACTGCCCCTTCACTCACACAAAATACACTGGCCCCTTCACTCACACTCACCAACACACACACACTATATTAACACACTGATCCCCACTCTTAGACACACATGCTATGTTAGCACACTGGCACACACACAGTATAGCCTCCAGCACGCACACACACAGTATAGCCTCCAGCACACACACACACACACACAGTATAGCCTCCAGCACGCACACACACAGTATAGCCTCCAGCACGCACACACACAGTATAGCCTCCAGCACGCACACACACAGTATAGCCTCCAGCACGCACATACACAGTACAGCCTCCAGCACGCACACACAAACACTATAGCCTTATCTTATTCCCTCCGGTGTCTTCAGCGCTGCGGATCCTCCTGAAGGAAGGAAGAAAATAAAACTTACATGTGATAGCTAGGTCCTCACAGATAGGCAGGGGGACGGACGATCAGGAGGATCTGCACCCTGGCCGGGACCCGCTTCTCCACGCTGGACATGTAAGTTTTATTTTCTTCCTTCCTTTCTGGCATGCAGTATTCGCTCCATAAGATGCACACACTTTTTCCCCCACTTTTTTGGGGGGAAAAAGTGCGTCTTATGGAGCAAAAAATACGGTAGTATCCTAAGTGGTAAAATCTACAACATTAAGTTACAAGAAAACCCTGTCTTCCCTATACAGATATCTTATCATGATTAAAGATGCCTTTAAAAATAAAAGTTTGACAAAAAAGGAGAAGAAATTTATACTTAAGAACTAGTCTTATTTTCTTTTATCACTTTCTGAAAGTCCAAAAATCTCTTTTTAATCCCCTAGACTGAACTATTATTTCTGGTATAAATGCTCTAAGTTCCAATTTCTCACATTTTCTACATCATCACTTACAAAAAATTGTGATCAACCTACCCTAATATTTTGACATCACAGTTTCGACATATTCATAATAGGGAAAATAGCCTGAAAAAATCACTTTATTTGGTTAACAGTTGATGTAGTTTTGCTCTATTCAAATATCCTTCACAAATTAGGTTTCATAGCAATCAAATATTATTTGGATCCTTTGATGTCTATCATGCTAAAATAATTTATTTTTGCAGATTATGAAATTTATATTGTCTCATAGTTATTTCTAAAAAATATATTGCAGGTAGCTGGTCGATCATGGAAAATACATTTCCTGGGCGTAATTCTAGGACATGAAAATGCAAGCAAAATAATAACAAAGCTAACACTCCTACAGTTTTCTGGCTGAATGAAATAGCAAAAAAAAACCAGCGCTAATCCTTCTTATTTATGTATTGTTTCTAGATATCAAGAATACACATAGGGGGTATTCAATTGACGGCGTGATCGCCGAAAATCGAGTGCTCAAAAAATATTACCGTTAATACGGTAATTACTTGCGAAATCCAGCGAGTAAATTACCGTATTAACGGTTTTTACACCCAGATTACCATATTAACGGTAATATTTTTCGAGCGCTCAATTTTCGGCAATCACGCCGTCAATTAAATACCCCCCATAGACTTACTTACGTAAGTAAACAATAGGGAGTCCACAGTCTAACATCAGTCTAACACATACTTGCCTACTCTCCCGGAATTCCCGGGAGGCTACCGAAGAGTAGGCAAACCTCCTGGATTTGCCGAAATTCACGGCACTGAATGGCGGGGGCGGGGCTTAATCAAGTCATTAATCCCCGCCTCCGCTATGCAATGCCGTGAATTTCGCCATTTTGTAGTGGGAGCGGGGCTACCATGCCCCTCCTACCCCCTGTCACGTGAGTTCTCCCATGAATAACATGGTGCTATTGCTCTTGGCCATTGACACATGCCTCTTCTGGGGGGAAATTTATCTAACCTTCTGAACAGGTAAATCAGATTCTAGATATTTTTTTTATAATATACTAGCTAACTGATAGCTAGTATCCGAATGATTGTTATGGGCAAAACCTCTACCTTTTCTTTTTAGAAGGTTTGATAAATCTACCCAGGGCCGGTGCTAGCCTCCATGGCGCCCTAGGCATTTTTACAAAATCGGCGCCCCAGCCCCCCCCCCCGCGCAACCATTGGCGCCCCCCCCCCCCCAACAATCGGCGCCCTCCACCCTCCTCCCTCCTCCCTCCTCCTTCCTCCCCCCTCACCCCGTCTTTCCTTACCTCACCACTGCCGCCTCTCTGCTCCGTCTCCTCCCCTCCACTCACTGACACTAGTGAGTGGAGGGGAGGAGACGAAGCAGAGAGGTGGCGGTGGTGAGCAATAGCCTCTTCCCCCCTCCCCCGTGCATCTGAATGCTGTGCGGCAGCCGTGACAGGTATGGTCAGCGGTCGCCGCACAGTTTTAAAGTAATTTTCATTCTGGAGGGCGCCCTCCAGAGCCCGGCGCCCTAGGCAACTGCCTAACCTTGCCTAATGGGAGCGCCGGGCCTGAATCTACCCCAAGTCTTTCTTGTACTGGTGTCTGAAACTTTGAAATTAATAGAGATAAATAAAGGTTTATTTTTGATGTATGTTGACAAGTCACATAATAATCAGACATGAATGTATAAACAGTAAGATGCAGAATAGCTGAATAGAAATGTTTTCAGAGACTAATAAGCCAGATGCTAGACTGACAAAACAAATCTTCAGCTATTGTTTTTCAAAATCCAATAGTATACAGTGAAATAGTGTTTAATTTGCTATGGATACATATCCTGTCTATTTTATTAGAAACATTACAAAAACATACGTATAAAATAATCACAGCTGAGAAATAACTGTAAACTAGTAAAAGCCTTTAAAAAAATCCAGATTATTTAACAGTATCATATTACCCAAAATGTACCCTATGCCTTTGCACATCAAAACATTTCTTTTAGTTGTTTAACCCTTTTCATTGGCCTCATTTTCCATAATGTGATTAATATTTTCATATATATATATATATATATATATATATATATATATATAAAATCATCATCACCAGCTATATATATATATTTATATATATATATATATATATATATATATATAAAATCTATTATTCATATCACAAAGCAAAGGTATTGTAAACACAATACAGTATATTTTACACAGAAGCTACAGAGAACTGCATACTTCATCCAATCCAAGAGATGGTACTGTGAAGTTTTTAAAACCAGGAGCATTGCAGATTATTTACAAATCTAAAACAATGTGGATCACAACACATTTAATTGTGCGCATGTATCCACCTTGCACATAGATACGTCTATGATCCTATTACGCCTCCTCACATACCCCCCTTCCCCCTCCCATAAAGAGATTACGATTTTCTGCAAGTTTGCAGGATAAATGCAAGTGCATATGGTAGAAAGAGTGAAAGTCATTTCAGAGTCCTGCTTAATATTCACTTTAGGACCACACCCTTCATCTATTTTAACCTTTCCTTTTTTTCTCTAAAAAAGAATGCTTGGCCAAGCCTCATAATACCTTAAATAATCCATGAAAGTAACGGTAAATTAGGCTGTATTTGATACATATGTCCAGGGCCGGATTAACCCGAGGTCTAACTGGGCTACAGCCCAGGGGCCTCGGGCATCCGTGGGGCCCTTTCTTGGAAGTATTACTTTTTTTTTTTCTGTTCAGCTGTAGCGCGAGCCGCCGGCCGCGCTACAGACTGTACAGCGGTCAGCGGTCGGCGACTCCTATTGAATGAAGGTGACGTCACACACCTCCATTGACAGGCTGCTGGCAATGGTCCGTCCGCGGCGCTCATTAATCTCCTTGCTAAGGAGATCTCATGAGAGTGAGACAGTCTCACTCTCACAAGATCTCCTCAGTAAGGAGATAGGTGTGCGCCGCGGAACGGACACTACAAGCAGGCAGGCAGCAGGGAGTGAGCTGACTGAAGAACACAGAGGTAAGCTGGTTGGCTCAGACATTGTCTTTTTGGTGCAGAGAATTACAAGGGGGGGTCTGGCTGGCACCATAGTGTGCACTTTTGGGGGTGATATTTGCAGGGGGGGTTGGGGGCTGGTTGGTGCAGAGAATTACAAGGGGGGGGCTGCCTGGCTGGCACGCATAGTGTGCACTTTTGGTGGCGATATTTGCAGGGGAGGTTGGGGGCTGGTTGGTGCAGAGAATTACAAGGGGGGGCTGGCTGGCTGGCACGCATAGTGTGCACTTGTGGGGGCGATATTTGCAGGGGGGGTTGGGGGCTAGCTGGCACAGTGTGCACTTTTGGGGGTGATAATTGCAGGGGGGGTGGGGGCTGGCTGGCACAGTGTGCACTTTTGGGGGAGATATTTGCAAGGGGGGGTTGGGGGGCTGGCTGGCACAGTGTGCACTTTTGGAGGAGATATTTGCAGGGGGGGGGTTTGGGGGCTGGCTGGCAAAGTGTGCACTTTTGGCGGAGATATTTGCAGGGGGGGGGGTTGGGGGCTGGCTGGCACAGTGTGCAGTGTTGGGGGAGATATTTGCAGGGCGGGGTTTGGGGGCTGGCCTGCAAAGTGTGCACTTTTGGGGTGATATTTATTTGTTTATAAGTAACCTTGTAAGAAAAAATAAAATGTTGTATTTTACTTCTTTTGGGCATTTTGAGAATACTGATTTGGTATATTAAAAGGAACACAGCTCAAACTACTTATGCCCAATCCGATATTACTGGGGAGCCCCCAATAATATCAGATTAGGCATAAGTCGCTTGAAAAATGGGGGCCTCACAGTACCCCTAGCCCAGGGGCCTACAGTGTCTTAATCCGGCCCTGCATATGTCACTAATGATCTGAATGTATTTAATTGTTTCGGTAGTGTAATACCCTGCAAATTAAGGAAGAGTGGACTCGGATTCCTGGAATCCGAGCCCCCCCGAACAGTACGGATCCGAGTCAGATCCGAGCACTGTCCGGGTATTCCCGCCGATTCCGAAACTTAAAACGAGGCTCTGAGTCATAATCCCGCTGTCGGATCTCGCGATACTCGGAACCTTTAAATTCCCCGCTTGCCGCCGCCATCTTCACTCGGGCATTGATCAGGGAAGAGGGAGGGTGTGTTAGGTGGTCCTCTGTCCTGCTATTTCTCGTGCTGTGCTATGCTGTGCTGTGCTCTGTCCTGCTGAGTCCAGTGGTGCTTTTGCCAGTGCTCTGTCCTGCTGAGTCCAGTGGTGCTTTTGTCCTGTGCTCTGTCCTGCTGAGTCCAGTGGTGCTTTGGCCAGCGCGCTGTCCTGCTGAGTCCAGTGGTGCATCAGTCCAGTGCTCTGTCCTTGCTGAGTCCAGCGGTGCTTTTGTCCTGTGCTTTGTTCTGCTAAGTGCATATTTATTTTAAAAGTATTAAAAATTCTTCCATAAAAAGAAAAAAAAAAGAAAAATTCTACAAAAATCCTTTTAAAAAAATATAAAAAAAAAAAATCAAAAAAGTCATTGCTGAGTCCAGTGGTGCATCAGTCCAGTGCTCTGTCCTTGCTGAGTCCAGTGGTGCATCAGTCCAGTGCTCTGTCCTTGCTGAGTACAGTGGTGCATCAGTCCAGTGCTCTGTCCTTGCTGAGTCCAGCGGTGCTTTTGTCCTGTGCTTTGTTCTGCTAAGTGCATATTTATTTTAAAAGTATTAAAAAATCTTCCACAAAAAGAAAAAAAAAAGAAAAATTCTACAAAAATCCTTTTAAAAAAATATTTAAAAAAAACAACAAAAAAGTCTTTGCTGAGTCCAGTGGTGCATCAGTCCAGTGCTCTGTCCTTGCTGAGTCCAGTGGTGCATCAGTCCAGTGCTCTGTTCTTGCTGAGTCCAGTGGTGCATCAGTCCAGTGCTCTGTTCTTGCTGAGTCCAGTGGTGCATCAGTCCAGAAACTGAGGGAAATAATCTCTCAGTGGCTTAACCCACTTAGACTCTCCTGGGGATTTGTGGTGTCAGACAACGCCAGTAACATTGTGCAGGCATTACATATGTGCAATTTCCTTTGTGGCTCCATTATCCCAATTAAAAGGATTTTTACCTGTTGGTGTAATGATGTTATAAACACTACACTTGAAAGCTTGAGCCTTTAAATGAAAAAGTCACTCTTCATTGCAGGAAGATTTGCAACAGGGACAGTTTCTTTGTTCACAAAGTCAACAAATAACACTTCAACGCTGTCTGTCTTTGACATACTTGATGGGATCTCAATGATGAATGCTCTGTACCATGGTCGTCAAAAACAAGAGGTAGTGACGCGCTCAGCCTCGGACTGGCCTGCAGGGCAGCAGGACTATCCACCGGTAGGCCCAGACACCTGATAGCCCCGCCCACTTCCTTGGTGGGGCGGAGCAAAGTAAAGATGGTCCTGATCGATTTTCATTAAAACAGAGAGCTCAGACTACTATAATAGCTGTCCACCGCTGCTCTCTGCTCCCCCAGCCTCCCAGCTGCTGCTGTGAGCCTCTAAGTGACAGGCAGCAGCTGTGAGATGAGATCGAGGTGAACTGCAGGGGAATGACTTGTGATCATGTGATCGTGACTCTGCTTCCTAGTTCATCATCTTCCTGCTGCTGCTGTTGTAAGAAGGAGGCTCTACTGTTAGAGGCTGTGTAAGTATTTATATTTCTCTCATCTTCCAATTATTTGTCCTGTTTACATGCATACCTCATATTCATGCTGCTATTACTATTTATTTACATCTTGTGATACCATTTAGCACAGGCACTTGTTACCCGCTTGTTATCCTTTTTCCATCTCCCTTTTTGTGCCTGTCCCTATTTCTCTTTTTCATAATTATTTGTCCTACTTTATGGAAGTGGAAGTAGAGGATATCTTATGAAAATACTGGCACCTGAATATTATTCAGTGTGTGTGCAGTTCTCACCTACATATTGATGACATACTTGTTTTAGAGAATGCCAGTTATTCCAGTAGGGGAAAATGGATAAAACACTATCAGATATATATGAGTATATGTTAACAAGTGATTCTTTAAGAACAAATCTAATACTAACATGTCACCAAGGACAGGTTGTTTTGTTGCATTGCTGAGAGAATAATTGAGGTGTGGAGAGCAGTTACACCATATTGTTGTTTCTCACAAGTGCAGATATTTATATATATATATATATATATATATATATATATATATACACACACACACACACACACACAGATATATATATATTCTCAAAGTTTTCTGGTATACAGTGGTACATAGATAGCTAGGTGTGTGTGTATATATATATATATATATATATATATATATATATATATATATATATATATAGCTCAGTGGTTCCCAAGGCATGTGCCGTGGCTCCCTGGGGTGCCTCGGCAATCTCACAGGGGTGCCTCGTGGCCAGTGGTAAGCAAGGCTGGGGACTACTTGGTAATTATTTTGGCTTAGGAGTGCCTTGAAAAAATTATGGAGGCCCTAAGGGTGCCTTGAACTGAAAAAGTTTGGAATCCACTGATATAGCTAGCTATCTATATACCACTGTATACCAGAACACTTAAATTATATATAATTTAAATTGAATTATTTCTTATTTTATAATGCTAATATTATGTTACTATTAAAAATAATGGGACCAACAAATAAACGTTCATGTTATTTCACACAATAGTGCCCCCAGTTCATATTATGCCACACAGTTGTGTCCCAGATCATATTACATCTCAAAACTGTGCCCCCCAGTTTTATCCATCATAGTTGTGCCCCCAACTCTCATTAACCCTCATAGTTGTGCCCCCATTTCATATTATCCCTCATAGTTGTGCCCCCAGTTCATGTTACACCTCTTAGTTGTGAACTCAGTTCATGTTATGTCTCATAGTTGTGCCCCCATTTATGTAAGCTACGTTTACATTTGAAGATTTTACTGCATTGTCAGCAAGAAGATAGTTTTGCAAGAGATAACACATAAAATAATATAGTAAATGCTTTCAGGTATGTGTGAGCAACTACTCATTTTGTCCTTTGTTCTGATGCAGCTTAAACTCCTTTACTTGATATTAACGGTGCTTTGGTAGACTTGTGTTTAACTAAACAGAACTCGTTTGGGTGGGGGGGTCATTTTTACTGTGGGGGTCTCATTTACACTGGGGGGGTTTCATTTATACTGGGCCCCACGATTTGGCTGATGGCAGAAGAGTTGATTGAAGATTGAGCCATTGTTAATGGTCACAGGTTAGAACAGCAGCGGCAGCGCTCAGACTCTCATTGTAACAGGGAGAGGAGAGGGTAGGAGGGTTAGTTTCTGACAATATAAAAGCACTACTTGTAAACATAAAATTATACTGTTAATGGGGAGGCTGTTAAGCTAGATAAAAAAATGTCCATAACTGTATGTTACAATCATTGATGGTTAATTTATATGCTTTCATTTAAAAGCTGCTGTTTCATTTTCTATTTCTAATGTATAGTTTTGTATTTAATCATACATTTGTTTATCAGTATAAATAAAGGTTATTTATTTATTGATACACATTTCATCTCTATTTTCTTTACATGATACATGTGAAATTGACCTTATTTGCAAGGTCCGCTCTTTCTTTATAATATTGGTGCTATACGTTGTCCTCAGTGGGCAGACCACACCCCTTTAATGACTGGCCACACCACCTCTTGCAGTTGGCCACACCCCAATGTAATGGGCCCCTATCACTGCATTCCCCCGGTGGGCCCTTTATGTCCCAGTCCGACACTGGACGCGCTCGAACTACACCCTCTATATGCTGCAGAGGATGTAGGAGCAGCCATATGTGCAGTGGAATTCAGACCAGTTGAGGGTGATATATTGTGGCCCCGGTACCAAATTGGGTACCGGGGCCACTCCACTATGCAGTCCACATAGATGCGTATCAGATATTAAACTACATTCACTGTTGCTGCTGTACCCAAAAATAGGTACTGCAATTCCAAACTACGTTCACTGTTGCTGCTGTACCAAAAAATATGTACTGCTTTTTCAAAATACGTTCACTGTTGCTGCTGTACCAAAAAATCAAATATTGTACCTAAAATCAATATTGTGAGGTGTGAGGTGTTCCGAATAGACTGGAAATTAGTGGAAATGATTGTTATTGAATGTTATTGAGGTTAATAATAGCATAGGAGTGATAAATAAACAAAAAACTTGATTTTAACCCTTTTTATGCTTTTTTAAAAATAAATCAGAACCCAAAACCCTAAATCAGAACCAAAACCTTTCGTCAGGTGTTTTGGCAAAACAAATCAGAACCCAAAACCTCAAGCTAATCAGAACCCAAAACCCAAAACACAAAACACTAAAAGTGGCCGGTGCACACCCTTACTGCAAATCACAGGTATATTATTACATGCAATCATTCCGACTGCCTCTGGGAAGTTCAATGCAAATTGTGTTGGCCATTTTGGGGTGGACAAATTGCAAACTACAACCCCATGCTGCTCACTAGAGCTCCACAAGAGACTAGAAGCATGCAGAGACAGTTATAAACTGCAAAGAGCTGCATAGAAATAGTTATAAGTTGAGATGTATGCTAACCCCTGTGTTTTGGTTTTGGATGTGGTTTTCGTTCTAAAACATCTTTGTGTTTTTGTTTTGTTACAGGTTTTGCTCAAAAATCCTGAAAGGTTTTGGTCTTGGATCTGGATTTAATAAAAAAAATTGAAAAATAGCTAAAATTATGTGATTTTGAGCTGATTGTGCACCTATATTTCTATTTACAGCATTAGCATTCATTTACAATCATTGACAGTCTATTTTCTAACAATCTTTTCACAACTGTCCAAAATTGGCTGGCTAGAATTAGTGACAGAGTAGTGGCAAAAATATATGGCAGTTAACTAAAAGATACAATTACCATTTCTGCTTTCATTTTCTTTTAATTCAATTCCATATTTCACATTATAGACCTTTGTCAAGACAACCACATAAAGCACCAGAAAAAGCAGATTTTAAAAAAACATGTAGTTACCTGACTTCTTATGCAATCCCAGATTGTCTTCATTTGCAGCTCATGATTCATCAAAACGTAATAGTGTGCATATCATTGCAAAATATATGAGGCAATGGCTCCCTTGTATTCTCTATGAGGTACTCCAAACAATATGATTTCATCCCTGGAATGTATAAACTAGAAATGCCAAAACCAGAAATACACAAATGGGTTTTCATTATAACAATAAAACACAGCGATTCCTAGGTGAGTCACTCTGACACCTGCTTAACAGATGTGTATTCCCCATGAGTGTCCAAGATATGCTCCAGCTTGGAATGCATTAACCAAAATGGCAATAATGCACATCCTGTATAACAAGTATTTTGGTTCCATATTTTCATGAAAATTATGTTTTGTCTTGTTTTCAAATGTGATTTTGGCGCGAAAAATTGAGTCAAGTTTTGTATCTACTCGGAAACTCAACTCTCGGATCTGTTGGATTTCTCTAAATCTGAAGTGTCATCTCTAACATAAAGCCCTCGAAAAATGGGCATTTTGGCGCCAGGATGAACTAGAAGGCTCCAAGAGGTTCATGGGGGAAAGGGGAGGAGCCAAAAATGGGCTGCTAGGAGCTAATGGATGTTTTGCTGGGAAGTGTGCTGTGAAGACTGCCACAAAGAGCCACCGAATGCTATTGCTGAACTGTTGTCCTCGTGGATTTTTGCAGCTAAAGTTCTAGACTTAAAAGCCAGTCCATAAGGAAACATCTTTGGCGAAACAGGAAAAGAGCCAGCTTGCCACTGCCTCTCAGATGTCAGCAGGATTTACAAGACAGATACATTTATGGTTTATTTTGCTTTACTATGTTCAAGTTAATTAAACAAGTGAGACAACACACTTAGTTATTAAAACTTGTGACCGGGACTGTAATACTGCTATTGAGAGGTTATGCTGCTGTTTGATGGAAGTGTTTATTCCAGCCAAATCTGCTGTATTTAAAGTTATCTGCAAGCTGATGCAGTGTGCAAGGGACATAGAGAGTAATCATTTGTCTCAAGCGTTTGTCTATATGGCATCAGAAGTTTGATTCAGTTGTAAAACTGCCTAAAATAGTTGCTCAGAAGAGAATTGCAAGTTATTTAACTCTACAGTTGCTGGGGCAGATCAATTACTGATTGCATCTTGCACAAGTAAACATGCTTCATGTGTCTAGCTGAAACTTTCCTCTTATGAATTGCAATGTACCCCCGTGGGTTCTATTTATTGTACAGCAATCCTAATCTAAAGTCATTTCTGATAAAGGCACTAACCTGAACAAACTGGGTTTATCCTGGTTGCATCTCTACTGATTTTGTGTGATAAGTGGTGTATAATTGCACTAAAAATTTATTGTAATTAATTTTTCTAGATAATCTTCTGCAGCAGTATTTAGTGTAATAGTCTAATTAACTCGTTAGCAACTGGTGGTCTTCCAAAGTATTTATCCAATGAAATCACTGAAGCACAGTGCCTAAATTTAAAGTGAGATATATTTATTCAGTGACCTATGTGTTGTAGTGATTTATGTTTACATAATGCGGATATTGTTGAACCAAGATCCTTAAATTGTTATTTTTTTGTGACATGTTGAATAACATTGCATATTTATGGTATCGTTGTATTAGCCCACGGATTTTTGCAGTTTTAGCCTTGTGTTCCTTGTTTTATTCTAACACTACTAAGGGAACTTTGCCTCTCTACCATACCACCAAGTCTGTAGAATCCTTCCCAACACTACTTCTAGGGTGCCAACCACCCACCTCGTTACAGTAGAACCATGGAGCTCATTTAGAGTTGGACGTGTTTTATGTAAAAAATGCAGATGTAAAAGGCATCCAAAAAAATGTACATATGTATGCAGAGCTTTGTGATTCAGCATATAATGTTAAATGCTAAATCTATTGCATGAAGATGCGTTTAAAGCGTATGATACACTTTAAACATCATGTGATAGAGATGCCAGTCATCAAAATAAAATTAAAGTGTTACCAGCACTAGTACTCCTAGCTGGTAGAGACAAATTTCGGAGCAGGAGCAGTGTTAGGTCCCCTTGATAAAGCCACCACCAACACTAGGCTATGACAGACTGAGTTGATGACACTATAACTGAGAAACCTGACATGGGGTCCCCTTGTCATAATTTCAGCCAGCACTAATGGAATTGGGCCTGTTAAACAATGTGTGACCCCCCATCAACTCCCAGGAAACACCAATACTGTGCTGACACCCTGATGTGGTGGGTGTGAGGTAATAAAGTTAAAATATTTAAATATATATACTCCACCTTACTAACTCTGCCTACCACTCCCCAGATAACAGTAAAACCTTTAGATAGAGGCAATTTTACAGTGAAGTCCATAGACAAATTAAACCAGGTTTACAAGGTATCGAAAATTGAGAAATTTGCCCCAAAGGAGCAATTCTTGGACTTTTACTCTGAGCACAGACCTGACAACAGAAAACAAACTCCCTAAAGTCTTTTTTCAAGTTGAGCTACCGTACAAATTTGTATAATAATGTAGTAGCCTTATGGAGTCTCAGGAAAAAAATGAAGATTAGAATGATTATCCTGAAGAGCCTGTCCTTGGGCCAATAAGATTTGACAGGAAGAATTTTGAGATTAAGTTACTAGTATCTGATTTTGCAGGATGATTGAGACATCAGAACTTCAAAATGCCCATGATGGAAACTATGAGATTTAATCTGTCTGCAATGTTCTGATAGACAAGAGGAAAATATAAGATTCAAATGAAGGTAAAATATCATTAATCTATTTAAATAATCCCAGAGAGCCATGTTCATGAAGTCTTGGAACTGGGGCATTGCAGATCCCAAAATGCATATTCATTATGGCAAATATTGATATTAAAAGTGCTTTTCCCTTGTCCCCCTTCTTGATCTGAATTAGACTGTAATTTTACTGTAGGTCAATCTTGGAAAGTAGCTACATTAATTTGATCATCAAAACAAACCTGTTCCTATGAGAAATGCAGAGGCTCTAGTAAAACCTTTTTCATGGCTTTCTTTAGTTTATTCCTCCATAGATTTGGATTCAGGTACAGAGGATAAAGCTTACACTTAGGGGGCCTGATTCATCAAGGCATGTATCATCATCATCATCATCAACATTTATTTATATAGCGCCAGCAAATTCCGTAGCGCTTTACAATTGGGAACAAACATTAATAAGACAATACTGGGTAATACATACAGACAGAGAGGTAAGAGAACCCTGCTCGAAAGCTTACAATCTATAGGACAATGGGAGTTAGAAACACAAGGGCATGTGCTACATCATATTGCACAATGGACCAGCCAGACTGCAAAGGTAAAAGTACTGAGTGGGCTGTGTGTGTTGCAATGTTGGTCAGAAAGTTGTTGTCTTGCGTTAGCAGTGTAGAGGATGGCAATAGGGTAATCTAGGGAAATTAAGATGATGGTTGAGGAATCTCATAACCTTGTCTGAAGAGGTGGGTTTTCAGTGAACGCTTGAAGGTTTGAGGACTAGAGGAAAGTCTTACTGTGCGAGGGAGGGAATTCCACAAAGTAGGTGCAGCCCGGAAAAAATCCTGTAACCGAGAATGGGAGGATGTGATGAGAGTGGAGGGAGAGAGACGTAGATCTTGTGCAGAACGGAGGTGTCGAGTAGGGAGATATTTCGAGACAAGTGAGGAAATGTATGTCGGTGCAATTTTGTTGATGGCCTTGTATGTTAGTAGAAGAATTTTATATTGGATTCGTTGAAATACAGGCAGCCAATGTAGAGACTGACAGAGTGGCTCAGCAGAGGAATAACGGTTTATAAGGAAAATCAGTCTAGCCGCTGCGTGCAAAATAGATTGTAGGGGTTCAAGTCTGACTTTGGGAAGACCAGTAAGGAGGGAATTGCAATAGTCGATGCGGGAGATGATGAGTGCATGAATTAATGTTTTTTCGGTGTCTTGTGTCAGATATGTGCGTATTCTGGAAATGTTCTTTAGGTGTATGTAACATGATTTAGATATGGAGTTGATGTGGGGAATAAACGACAGTTGTGAATCAAGGATTACACCTAGGCAACGAGCTTGCGGGGTGGGATTTATGGTCATGTTATCAACAGAAATAGAAATGTCAGGCAGGAAGCTTCTGTTCTTGGGTGGGAATATTATTAATTCAGTTTTTGAAAGATTGAGTTTGAGTTGGCGAGAAGACATCCAAGATGAAATAGCAGAAAGACAGTCAGTAACGCGAGACAACACAGATGGTGAAAGATCAGGAGAGGATAGATAAATTTGTGTATCATCCGCATAGAGATGATACTGAAATCCAAAGGAGCTTATTAGTTTTCCAAGAGAAGTGGTGTAGATAGAGAATAGCAGAGGACCTAGGACTGAGCCTTGTGGAATTCCAACTGATAAAGGAAGCGGAGCAGAGGTGGATCCAGAGAAATTAACACTGAAAGAGCGATTAGATAGGTAGGATGAGAACCAGGATAGGACAGTGCCTTCAAGACCTAGGGATTGCAGCGTTTGTATGAGGAGAGAGTGGTCAACAGTGTCTGCCGATTCTGAACGTATCTTCCACAAAATCATTCTGTACATGCCCAGAACTGGGAGATACATCTGTGAATGCAGCCCTGTCCACTGCGTTGTCGAATGCAAGGGTCACTTACTACAGCCTAGGATTTCTGGTAGTAAACAGGGTGAGAAAGGATGGTTTTGCCATAGTCAATTTACAGTAGGGGCATGCCAAACTCAAGTGCATGCAGTCACGTCTGAGTCCAGCTCTGGCCATCTCAAAGTTATTTGTTTTTCTGCCGTATCTCTTGCTCCAGCTAAAGGGCTAGTCTAAGTCCTGATCAGTAGTGAGCACATTCCCGTATGCATGCTACAAAATGTGTTTGCAATCACGAGCCACTGTAAAAATGTATCTTATGCTCAGTAGACATTAACAACATCCTAAAAATTTACTTCATGGAAGAATTTTTTTTCTTTACTGTTTTATCATTAATGCCTTTATAATTAACAGGTGACATTAATTCAATATTTTTTTTCCTGTGCGGTTTTTTTGCAAATTTATAATCCACACAGTTATTGGACGTATCCTGTAGCATCTTGTGTAGTAGAGCACAGCAGGACTGCACCCACTTTCAACAGCATATGTATCTTGAGATCCGTTTCTTGATGAATTTGTGATCATGCAAAGCCGAAACACACCGTTGACCACCCCCTCCTGCTACAAACTCTTCTCTCTCTTGGCCTATCTGGTTCTGTCCTTGCCTGGTTCACCTCATACCTCGCAAACCGCTCCTTCTCTGTATCCACGTCTGGCTCTTCCTCCACCCCCTCCCCTCTCCCTGTTGGAGTCCCTCAGGGCTCTTTTCTCGCCCCTCTTCTATTTTCGCTCTATACCTCCTCGGTGCTTTCATCTCCTCCTTTGGTCTTCAGTATCACCTTTATGCTGATGACATCCAACTCTACATCTCCTCTCCTGATCTCTCCCCCTCCCTTCTCTCTCGTGTACTCTACTGCCTCTCAGCCATCTCTTCCTGGAAGTCCTCTCACTTTCTCAACATTAACATCTCTAAAACTGAAATAATTGTCTTTCCTCCCCCCAGGCTCCCCTTCCACCATGACCTCTCTATCACTGTCAACACCTCCATCTCCTCTGTCACCCAACTTCGCTGCCTGGGCGTTACCTTCGACTCCTCTCTCTCCTTTACCCCCCACATTCAATCCCTTGCCCAAGCCTGTCGCTTTCAACTTCGCAACATTGCCCGCATCCGTCCTTTTCTCTCTCAGGATGCCACCAAAACTATCATCCACGCTCTCATTATCTCACGCCTCGACTACTGCAACCTCCTCCTCACCGGCCTCCCCCTCTCCCACCACACCCCCCTCTGCTCTATTCTGAACGCGGCTGCCAGACTCATCTTCCTCTCTCGCGGCTCTTCCTCCGCTTCCCCTCTCTGCCTTGCCCTACACTGGCTCCCCATCCCCTACAGAATCATCTTCAAACTCCTGACCACCACATACAAGGCACTCTCCCAGTCTACTGCCCCCTACATCTCCAACCTCCTCTCCATTCACACTCCTGCCCGCTCCCTGCGCTCAGCCAATGACCATCGCCTCTCCTCCCCTCTGATTACCTCTTCCCACTCCAGAATCCAAGACTTCTTCCGGGCAGCCCCCCTTCACTGGAATGACCTCCCTCGCTCCGTCCGTCTCTCTCCCACTCTAAGCTCCTTCAAACGGGCACTAAAAACCCACCTGTTTCTCAAAGCCTACCATCCTTCCACCTAATGCGCTCTCCACTCCCTCCTCCCGTCCCCTCTTCTCTCCTTTACATCAACTGGCCCCTTTTGTACCTGAGTTTTGTTCACCCTCCCTTAGGATGTAAGCTCATTTGAGCAGGGCCCTCTTCCCTCCTGTGTCCTTACCTACTCTTATGCTCCGTCTTTTGTGCATTAGCCTGCTTGGAGCTTCTGAACTGTTAGTATTTTTGTTTACTGCTCAGTAATGTTTTACCCTGTACTGTCTATTGTTTGTGCATTGTACGGAGCTGCGGAACTCTTGTGGCGCCTAACAAATAAAGGATAATAATAATAATAATACTAAACGTGGGTTAAGCTCAGATTGTGTGCCTTGATTTATTAGGCCCAGAAATTATAGCACCAGTGACAAGGTTAATTTTGCAAACAAAACATCTGTGAGGAGGAAGCATATTAGCTGATTTTTTCCAAAAAAAATCAGAGAACTCAGTGATTCTAACTCAGTAACAGAGAGACAAATTAGGGAGCAAATACAATGTTCCAAACAATAACTACTCCAAGAAGTTACGTCTCCAGATGCCCAACCAATGACTGGAATGAGATCCTTTCAGAATGCCAGCCTTCCACAGAAAATACAAATTCAAGAGTAGTAAAATCTATGATGGTAGAACCATCTAAGCTACAAATGCTTACCATATATCATGTTTAATATTAAAGTTTAATATTAAATTTAATATTAAACAAGTTAAAACATTGAGCTAAAACCTAGTACAAAAATTTCCCTGCTTCACGACTGTCCATGAGAACCCTGAGTCATTTAGACAATGATAAATAAAATGCCCCTTGTCACCACAATAGAGGTATAGCCTGGCAGAATGTCACCTGGTGTTTTCCCCTGCTGGCAGTCGAGACATGCGTTGGTTCAACTATTTCTACCTTAGAACAACAAAAAGTAGTAGTAGACTTAGAAGTTCTATGCACTGTATATTCTCTCTTGTTTCCTTTCCTTGACACGACAGTCATCCCTGTACCAAATACAACATTTTCTAAGGACTCAGGAGATGGATACAGCATTAAATTGTGTAGGATTTTGCAGTTCAAGTCCAACAGCGCGGGTCTGTGGACCAACTTGTATTAGGGATATAGCTGGAAGATTTAGGTTTCTGTCTTTGTTTTTTTCCTCAGGATGAATGGGAATTAAACGATGGACATGGGTAACCTTTTTCTGTATATATAATCTGGTAGATGACTCTTAGACAAACTGGCTCTCATTTTGACCAACTGTCTTCAACCAATTTGAAATAATTTCCAAGTAGACTCAGAAACTTTTAGTGACATTAACAGTCAAAGAGTCTACTTGTAAGGGTTAAATCCAGTCTGGCTTTTATTGGCATCAAAACAAAAGCTTCCTTCCTTGTGGGCAATCGGGGCAATGCCCCAACCCCACCAGAACCCCCCACCAGCCGGCGCACATTGTATAAATATCCCATCGGCTGCAAATCAGTGAATCCTACTAAGCTGCTTTGATTGGGTTTTAAACACAATCAGAGCGGTCAGGCAGCATCCTCTGCCATGAATATATTGTGTTGCCACAGGCAGCCCTCAAATGCTAGAAAATAAAAAGGGTCAGGACACTAAATCGCTCCACCTAAGAAAAAATCTAGGACCTCCCCTGGCTTCTAGTCTGTGCATAATTAAACAGTTACACAGTTCATTTCACAATTCCTCACCACCACAGTTCTAGAGACACGCCCTCCTTATAAGAGATAAAACTCCAGGTGATCATTGACCTCCCTTCCCAAACTTTACCAGTCACCATCACACATAATCTAACAATGTGATAGGATGGCATGTATCATGAGGGTGTGAGTCATTACGTAATTGTGCGGCATATTTATATGAAGAAAACATGAAGCAGTCAGATGCAATGCACAAATTTGTGAAAGTGGGAAAAGAGGAGTTTCTTTCATGTGAGCGAAAATTTCCATTTATTGCACCAGATTGAATTAACGCTTTAGAGCACTGAAGAGCAATAGTTGGCTAGAGGGCCACATGTGGGCCACCATGCCTACAATCTGCGGCCCTCAATCCTTCCTGCATTTTTTGCCATTGGTCCTTTTTTCTGCTTTATGTACCACTGAGGTTCACAGGTTAAATGAGAAAATGTTCATAGATTATAGTTACACAGATCAAGGAGAGCTAAGGCAAAAAGAAGAAGAGAGCAGAAGAATACATCTCATGGCCCTGCAGAAGGAGGTTTTTGGGCATGAGACACATAGGGGGTAAATGTATTAATGTCCGGATTCTTCAACTCCGGCGTGTTCAGCGTCTTCGGCGATTTAATTTAAAGCGGCGCTGCATTGTAAAGGGAAACTTCCATTTACAATGCAGCGCCGCTTCAAATTTAATCGCCGAAGACGCTGAACACGCCGAAGTTGAAGAATCCGGACATTAATACATTTACCCCATAGTGTCAGGAATGTCAGGAATTATGTTACAAGTGGAATCAGAGAATTTGTGAAAGGGCAGAAATCTTTATTACACTTGAAACCAGATGATAATGGACAATGGTTTGGGAGTCATTTGGGCTCAAGAGAGATATCAGAATTACATACTGGTAACTGGATGTAAGAAACTCAGGATAGCAAACAGGTAGCATTGTTTTAGGAATATCAGGGTTGCACACAGACAGCAGAGTGTCAGGAGCTAAGGGTTGCACTTGGCTAGTAGAGTGTCAGGAGCACATGGATAACAGAGAGCCAGGAGCTTAGACTTACACTTAGGTTGCAGGATGTCAGGAACTCATGATTGCACACGGGTAGCAGAATGACAGGATTTCAGAATAGCATATGGTTAGCGTGTTAGGAGCTCAGTAGTAAACATGAGTAGTAGAGTAAGGAACTCATTATTACACTCAGTGTGTCAGGAATTATAGACTACACTCGGATAACAGAATGTCAGGAACTCAGGATATCAGGAAAAGGAACAAATCACTGGAACTCCAAAAATGAAAAAGCTCAACAATGATTTGGCTCTGATTGATGGGAGTGCCAGATATTTAAATACCAGGCAACAGGTACTATTTGTTAACTACTGAAGAATGCAGCAGGATGGGTTAACTGCTTTCTGGAACAGCAAAAATACAAGATACAGTATCACATCTGGTTCAGGTAGGATTTTGCAACTGCAAAATCCACAGTCAGCAGGAACCAGAGCTTCAAGCCCTGACACAAACATGGAAAGGACTTTGGGTCACCTGGCTTCTTTTTTCACTTTTATTTTGAAATTTTATTTAACTTTATGTTAGGATATTGGGACTGCCTTTCTAACTCTGGTGAGCATGAGTAACTGACAATGTATGTTGACATTACCTCTTCAGATGTGGGGAGCACACCTGTATCATTAAATTAGGCTGTGATTCTCTCCTGACCTGATTGGTCTGTTTGAGTTTAAAAATCCCTCCGGTTCTATGCTTCTTTGTCAATGATAGAGTTTACTCTGGACTCCTGCACAGCCTGATCATTAAGATTGTTCACTTTACTGGTTTCTGCTTAAACTCTGGCTCTAATTCCTTGACAAACAACATAAAAAGACTTCAGACTCTGCAACTTTGGTGTTACGGTTTGATATTCTGGACTCTTAGACCTGCCCAACTCGATGTTACTCCTAGCAGGGCGCGGAGTCTAACGGGCGAATGGTCTTCACCAGAGGTCACCGGTGACTTGGGTTTAGCGGCATTCTCTCGCAGGTCGCGGTCCCTACCAGGAGTGTTAGGCAAAGGTCCTAGGGGAGTGGCTTGTAAGTAAATGCACTGATGATGTTGAAATGTAGGTTTAACAACCAAACAGCGGATAAAAAAACAAATGCAGGATGAACAATACAATCAGCGGTTTAATGATAACTGGATGATGAACAGAACAGCCTTTAGTATATAGACACGAGGAGAGCAATAACAAGGTGAACAATTCCACTAGCAATGTAACATGAATGAATACAGCTTCTAGCAATATAGCGGTATATTCAATAATAGTAGTAGCATTAACAGTCCAGCAGCAGAGTAGAAATGGCAATGCAATTTAGGTATATGGGACCAAGGTATGGCAGCACGATAAGAGAGGTACAGAAACAGTCCAGGCAGCCATGTAATCACGATAAGTGCAGCCAGAGTGGAATACCCCATAGTACCACTATATACATAGATTCAAATGTAGAAGGAACAGCTCAGCCAACAGGAGTAGATGAAATCAAGCAGCTTCAATGATACAACCTGTGATGCCAATGAGCCACAGTGAGCAATGTAGAGTAGATGAACCAGGCAGCATGACAGCAGGAGTTGGTACGATTTGAGCGGAGAAGCCTGGGGAGCTGTAACCCAGCGGATGCTGGAGTAGTTTGAGTGGTGCAGCCCGTGGAGCGGTAACACAGCAGGGTAAGATGTAACTTGAGCAGCACGGCCCGTGTAGTAGCAGCACAGTGGAGAGAAGTGTAGCTTGAGCAGTCCAGCCCGTGGAACAGCAATAGAGTGGAGACAAGTGCAGCTTGAGAAGTAAAGTCCGTGGAACAGCAACACAGCAGAGACCGGTGCAGCTTGAGCAGTATATCCCGTGGAACAGCAACACAGCGGAGACAGGTGCAGCTTGAGCAGTATAGCCAGTGGAACAGCAACACAGCGGAGACAGGTGCAGCTTGAGCAGCATAGCCCATGGAACAGCAACACAGCGGAGACAGGTACAGCTTGAGCAGTATAGCCCGTGGAACAGCAACACACAGCAGAGGCACTGACGATCCAGGTGGAGGCACAAGGAATAAGCAAGGTCCTAATCAGAAAGGAAACTTTCAACAGGCCCAGAGGAAATGGAGGAAGTGCCTTTTCAAGTTTAGAGCCAGAACCAGGAACCAATAGGAATCTTGCCACAGACAGAAAGGTACTAAGTCTGAACATGTGCAGATCCAACACTAAGGGCTGAAGTCTGTTTAATGAGGGACAGGTGAATGTCTTAGTCTTCGGTTATGGAAGCCGAATGAGCGCCGTGTGATATTTGGCAAGCAGCATACAAAGACTTCAGATTCAACAAGAGTGGCAAACAGCATACAAAAACTTCAGAATTTACAACTTTGGCAAACATCATACAAAGACTTCAGGCTCTGTAACTTGGCAAAACAGCATTACTACTTCAACTCACCATTCTAGCATCCAGCTTACTTTAAATTCTCTTGGTGAGTACTGTAGTTTGAACATAGAACAGCAAATATAGTACAATTGTTTGCATGTTAGGAAGAATATCTGTCTATATCATCCTACCTGCTGATACCGTACTGAAGAGTTCTGGGTCTCAGTTGCACTTGGGGTTTTGCTACCTTCATGTACTCAGGAATACTGGATACTGTCACGAATCACAAAGGTTATGATGGTGATCATCATCAGTTGGCACTACTGAGCAAGAGCGCGCAGAGACTTACACTCCCTGGTTTTCACCAGGGCCCCCGCAAGGGAGTATGGATGCAGTCGTGTAGGCAGTGTTGGTTGTGACTCTCTATGTCAGTTGCTGTTGAGGTGGATGGTGAAGAGAGTACTGAAACAAACTGAGTCGATAACAGGTAACAGTTTGGGTCCAAATCAAACTCCAAGGAATAGTCTGGGAAGCTGGGTAAGTGGCAGGTATCAATCTGGGTCCAAATCAGTATCCAAATAATAGTCTAGTAAGCTGGGTCAAAATCAGAATACAGACCCAATACAGAATCCAGAGCAATAGTCAAGCCAAGCAGAACCAGGAGACAGGCAAGTAGCAATGCAGATGCTGGAGCAGGACGTGACCTAATACTCTGGCAGCCACATGCTGCCAGATTCCTACTTTTATAGGGGCTGGATAGGGTGGTCAATGATGTCACTGACTGTTGACATGCTGATCCTGATCCTGTTTGGCCACTGGTGGAAGGCGCCGGTTCCTGCATCTCATTGCTAGAAAACAAGATGTGACAATCGGGAGAGAGGAGAGAAGGCGTCCATCCCTGTGAGGAGGCAGGTTAGTGGGGATAGTATCTGATAATACCCTCTCCCTTCCTTCTAGTCAGGGTTTGTACATGGAACACTTCTCTTCTTTTTGAATTTGGTCAAAAAGCAAGGAGCATGAATCTCTTGGGCATTGACCCAAGACCTCTCTTTGGGGACTTTGCCTTTCCAATCAATCAGATAGTGGTGAAGGCCTTTGAAGATTTGGAAATCCATTTGATTTCATATTCCTCCCAACAATCTGTTTTAATAGTAGCTAGATTAGAAGGCTCTTTAAAAAATTTGTTTAAAACCAAAGGTTTTAGTGATGAAATATGAAAAACTTTATGAATCTTGAGCGATGGAGGAAGACAAAGTCTAAATGTGACTACATTGATCTTTTGGATGATTCAAAAGGGTCCAATGAACCAAGGGGCCAGCTTCATCGTCGTAACCCAAAGCTTTAAGTTCCAAGTAGATAGCTACACTCTGCTGCCAACTTAAAGGAGGGGAACCAGTCTGCGGTGATGATCCCCGTTCCTTTTATAATGCTGGTAGGATTAAATCATCTTCCATCTAAGTTAAGTTAAGTTTTTAGCAGAGTAACTTATAAAAAAACACTCCAGGTCCTGGCTAACCCTGTTGGTTTGACTGTTTGTCTGAGGGTGATAACTTGAATAAATGTTGAGGGTGATGCCTAACTCCTTGCAAAATGCTCTCCAAAATTTGGAAATATATTGTACTCCTCATTCAGAAATAATTTTGCGAGGACAACTATGTAGACTTAAAATTTCCTTAATGAAGAGATTGGTTAAAGCAGGAGCAGACCGGAACCCTTTAAGGGGAATAAAATATGCCAGTTTAGAAAACCTGTAAACCACTACCCAAATGGTCTTGAATCCATGGCTGGATGGTAATTCAGATATAAAATCCATCGAAATACTGGTCCATGGTTTCTCTGGAACTATAAGTGGGAGCAAAGGACCCAAGGGTAGATGTCTTGGGACATTGTATTGGGTGCAGGTCTCACAAACTGAGACATATTGTTGTACATCCGTATAGATGGATTGTCACCAATAGTGAGTGGAGATGACGGAGTAAGTCTTCTTGGTACCAACATGGCCTGCAAATTTAGAATCATGGGTTCATCTGAGAGCCTTAAGACGAAACTTAGGAGCCAGAAAAGAACATCCAGTGGGAGGAGTTTTGGGAGTGGTTTTGGTGAGTGCTATAATTCTGGCGGGATCCAGAATGGTTCTGGGCGGAGGAGGGGATTGGAGGTCAGTATTGTCAAATGACTGAGAAAGTACATCATCTCTGGTGTTTTTAGTCCCAGGTCGGGAAGGTGAGTATGAGATTGAAGTTGGCAAAAAACAAGCACCATTTTGGGCTTGACAGGGGTTTAGTCATTGAGTGGACTGGAGATATGTGAGATTTTTATGCTCAGTGAAAATCGTTACAGCGTATTAAGCCCCTTCCAGAAGATGCCTCCATTCTTCCAAAGCAGTCTTAATAGCCAACAGTTCCTTTTCTCTGATGCCATAATTGCATTAGCTAGAAGAAAATCTTTTGGAGCAGAAGCCACATGGATGAAACCTTCTGGAAGAATTCATGGAATTCTTTGGAAATTTTTGGAAACAATATCTGTCCCAAGAGTTAAAAGTGGTTTTTCATTCATCACCCTGATGGATGCTAATTAAGTTATAGACCCCTCAAAGTCTAATTTCAAAATGATTTGAGCCCCATGGATGTGATTAAAAAGTTCTGAAATAAGGGGAAAAGAATAATGGTTTTTAATGGTAATGGCATTGAGTTACCAGTAATCAATGCATGGTCTTAAAGATCCAACTTTCTTCTTAACAAAGAAAAATCCAGTCCCAGCGGGAGAGGAGGACTTCTGGATTAGACCATGTTTGAGGGACTCTGAGATATACTCAGACATTACCCAAGACTCTGGTAGGGAGAGAGCGTAAGTTCTTACTCTAGGCATCTTTTTCCCTGGGATGAACACTATGGGGCAGTCCCATTGGCAATGAGGTGGAAGAACGTCTGTGGTTGCCTTGCTGAAGACATCACTGAAGGAAGCATACACTGGAGGTAAGGTAGGTGTAGATTTTAAGGTATGATATCTGGCAGGAAGATGGAGAGCTTGCAGACATTTTCCATTATAGTGTGGTTCCCAGGAAGTAACCAGGCCGTGGTTCCTATCAAACTAAGGCGAGTATTCTTTTTACCAAGGTAATCCCAGGATGATGGGAGCAGGACGTGACCTAATTTTCTGGCAGCAACATACTGCCCGAGTCCTCCTTTTATAAGGGCTGGAAAGGTGGTCAGTAATGTCACTGACCGCCAACATGCTAGGCAGAAGCTCGTTCTCAGCTGCCGGAGGAAGAGCCCTGCTCTTGCGTCTAGTTGCCAGGCAATGAGACGTGACTATCGGGAGAGAGGAGCAAAGGTGTCCATTCCTGCAAGGAGGTAGGTAAGTGAGGACGGCGGCTGACATATTCTCTCCCTTACCAAGATTGCATTATGTGAGTACTGTGTCTGTTTCTACTATCTGAACTTGTATTATTTTGTGTGAATTATTACAGACTGTCAGTGTCTCTGGAGATCTTTAATTCATTACAGCTGTCAGAGACTGTCATTATTTGAGACTTTGTCCTGTTGCTATTTATTTGTAGTGAGATTTGTGTTTTGTATGTTGTGACTATCAGTTACTCTGGGTATTTTCAGCATATTGAAATAAACTCACATCTTACTCATTGTTGTTTTTATTATTTTGTTAGTTGTTGTTATTAATGGTATATTTTTCTACTAATTAAAGTGGGTTTGTATTTTAAATATGAATTTTACATAATCCCATCCATCATTGCACTTTATTGGAATTATGGGTGGTTCTTTAATTGATTCTCTCACCATTTTATGCATAAGTACATTTTGGAACAAATGTGACAAATTTGCTTTAAAATTTGAGTAGAATTATCCGAAAGCTGTGGCAAAAGTTGTGGTGGAAAAAGCCATTTTGCAAAGGTGAAGTTGAAGTTCTAGCAACAGAATCTTTGAGTTCCACTTCGGCTTAACCCTTCCGTGGATCCCATTCCACGGAATGGGATTCTGTGAAAATGCTGAATTTTTATATTTTGCATTTTGAAAATGTATAGTCTACAAAAAGAGCTGGGATGGCGAAGGTGTCAGTTAATAGGATTGTAATAAGGGCAAGTCTTGACAGAGCAAAAATGATAGGAGGAAACTCCGGGTGGGGCAAAAATTCATAGGGGGAAATCCACATAGAACACAATGCCAAATTCTACCAGAGAAGTCTGCACAATTATGCAGCAAAATGTAGAATAATCTGAATATTCCGGGGAATAGTTTTGACCATTTTGCTCATCTCTACAGAGGAGGTAAAGAAAATTCATATTTATAGTGGAAGACCCCTGTAAATGAGAAAATGGTATGTAACTAGGCAAACATCAAACCATGCTACCTTTATTAACAGGCCTGCAAAACGTTTGCAGCATTTAAGCAGCTGGATTTTAATGCCTGGTCCAAGGTAGCATAAATTCAGGTTAGTTGCTCACAATCAGATTGGCACAGTTCTGAACACTGGAAAACCCTGTTATAAAGTAAAATTGAGGAACTTGAAAGATTCAGGAGAAACAGCTCTTCTGTCAACTTTGTTCCCTGAGTTATTACTTATTTTATATTAAAATGTGGGTGAAATGAGCAGTTAAAAGATAATTTCACATTTTGTTCACTTTAAATACATAAAGGTTTAGAATTAAATCCTCAGTCTGCTTGCCCTAGATCATTAGTTAGACTGTCTTTTCCTGTTTGTTATATATTTGTGCACAGCACAATCGAACTGGAAGCCTGGACTTGGGCTTCCAGTTCCAGATTAACGAAAAATATCTAATAATGTTAAAAAACAAAACAAAAACAAAACTTTATTTACAAAAAAATGAGATAAGAAATTGTTTTATTTTCTTCTGAACCCTGTCCTTCACCATCCTGAGGTAGTGATAGCAATTGGAGAACAACAATTTATCAGTGTTATACAGACTTCGTTGTTTAGACATGGAGATAGCTGTTAAAGGCTTTTGATAAATAAATCCCATAGTCTAAAATAGGCAAGTTGATCCTTTAAATGTGTAATTGTTAAAGCATTAAATTCTAGCCTTGACATATACTAAGAATGGTATACAGTATTTAAACCAGGAAAGTACAAAACTTAAACTTTTTTGCAGATATAAATTATAGCCTGGACATCCTGTTCTCTGAAAATGTAATAAACCTCTGTATTTTAAAATTATAATTTAAAGATTTATGCAAAAGAATCACCTGATTTTTATTTTTTGCAAAAAACTAGAGATCTGGGCACTGTGCAAGTACAGCTATTTATCTACTTCATCAGCATGGACACACTACTAGTGCCTCTTGCTTGGAATCAGTCTAAAAGATAAGGATGGGATGGATACACCGTCAAGCACATCTGCTAGCCCAGAGTTATATGTGGAAATTTCCTCATCCCCTCTGGGCAGAAGCTATCTCTGCTCTAATAACTCAGTTACAAAGAAAATTTCTGTAACTTAAAAATAGAAATTCTGCCAATCTTAGAGACAAAAATAAGAGTTTTATAACTCCACACAACCAAAATGTTGTAGCAATTCTAATACTGGCACAGATATTTGAAGGTCTATGTTGATCAGGATAATAGTTTGCTTTAATCCCATCTAATTATTGGCCTACTAAAACTTGCAGATTCTAATTATATTAACCAATTACTATTTCTGCACACACTGACCAGGAACATTAACTGTGTCCCTGTTTAAGAGCACAGGAATATAGTGAAAAATTCTAGGTCAGATTACTCCTACAGCTGTAACATAACACAGTGTATTATTTTACTATGGTATACAAACCTCAAATGTAAATAATATGTAATGTGTATTGTGCATTGCTGCTCTCCTCTGTGCAGTTTGCCGCAAATGTATACTGAACATGTACGACCCTATGCTGGACATGCACAGTAAAGACTCTGGTCCGAACATGCAGTAGAAAAAGTAATCGCTGGGATAGCCTCCTATCGGATATGATGTCCCGACATGACTTTAATAGTAAATTGTCCCGAAGGGTCATCTATCATCATTGTGATGCAAAAATACAGTACTTATTAAGACCCTAATTCTGCAGATCCAAGAAAGACTGAATTCTGAGACAGTGTAAAAATAGAGTGCACTTTAGTACATGTGTCGTACAGATCGGTTGAAGAATAAGTTGTTGTTTAAAAACATTGCATTCATTTGTAGCAATCATGTTCTGCTTTCAAATGCACCAAATAGAAGATCAGTGTTGCATATTATAATATATTCTTTCATTCAAAAGAACTGACATTTTACGCAACACTGTATATTGAGGGGATCAGGACACAAACATATTACATACAATGACATGAAACAGAAGGTAAAGATGGTCCTGTCCAAATGAACTTACAACCTAAGAGGTGTAGGGAACACTTAATACAAAAGGTGGAGGAATAACAATTTTAGCTGGTGGGGAAAGGACATGTGGATATTGTAAAGCAACAGCATTATCAGCCACCAATCAGTGGTCGAAGTGCGAATTTAGACGTGTTGGTATGGAAATAATAAATGAATGGCCTGGGGGGCCAATTAGGCCCCCGAAGCTTTTAGTGGAAATAGATTTAGACACATTTTAACACAATATAATATAATGTAAAACATTTTAATGATGTAAGGCAATCCACCCTGGGTCCAGCACCTCTCCTGTCTCCATCCACCTCTCTCGTGTTTCCTTTATGTACCCACATTTCCGCTCATATCTTCGTAATATTATAATATAACTTTCCATAATTTCTCCCCTGTGTTTCTTCACATCTCCAATACACCTTCCATGTGTTCCCTGAGCTTTGTCTTATCTGTTTCCTTTCTCTGTCCACTCTCCCCATGTGCCCTTATCTTTATTGTACATACCCCACTCACTCTCGTCTGTGGCTCAAGCCCTGCTCCTCTGACTCCCTTACTTACCCCCTGCTCCCTTCTTTCTATCACTCTTCCTGCTCTTATTATTCCCTCTCACTAGTGAGCTCTGACTCAACACTATATTATACATGTTTCAGGTATTCCCATTTTTAGTAACCAGTGGGGTGAATGAATATTTATATATGTGTGTGTTTGGGGAAAGGTGTTGTTTTTCTTCATTTTAATCCACAATTACATAAGACATAATAGGGTCCTGTCTCCAGCTGAGACAAAGTCAAATGTTAGACAACTTAAAAAGAAAAATAGCTATGACTGCAGAGATAGTGGACCTGAGTCATGAAGATAAACAAGGCAAAAAAAAGAATAAATGTTCTCTGGCACAAACCATGTTACAATGCAAGGGGTGCAAATTATTTTATTATTTTGCACATATGTTAAATACTGGATATTTTTTAATCTAGCACACAAATATTTGCTAGCTTTAATTTTACACTGAAATTTAATTTTGATCTAGGACATGCCCTACCTGATCTATAAATCTGTTTCCACATTTTAAATTTACCTCCTCCTCCAATGCAACCTTGCTTTTTCCAGGTGCAAAGTTACTCCTTTTTATGCTTTGCTATCCTTAATGACTCAGGCCTAGTGAATCTAGTAAAGGGACAGATAAGATATGAACAGTTAAGAAGCAATTCAAACAATGGAAATGTTAATAGGAGAGAGACAAGGTAAAACAGTGGCAATCAGGTAAGTGAAAGGGAAAGAGGAAGGACCCAGGCAGTAAGAACAGTGAAAAGGCAGATGAAGTAACGCAGTGGCAGTTTAAACAGTGGCAATATTGAAAAACCAGTTCAAACAATCAGATTAGGATGCTGTGGTGCAGAGGAAGGCTGTGGCTGTGGAGTGGAGATGCTGCAGTAATACTGCACAAGGAGATGGTTCCTAATTCGGCCCAGATGGTGTATAGGCCAAAATGCAGCTGAAGCACTAGGCAAAACAGAGGCCCAATTAGATTGTGGCCAGCAAAGTAGCATGCACTGCCAGACATCAGGACACAGACAGCTGGACAGCAGGGCTCGCACTTGCATCAGGTAGTGGGAGAAGCAGACCTAGGGGAAGTGATACCCAGCCCAAAGTTGGGTAGGATCATGGTGCACCAGGGCAGGGGTGACCAGGATCGAACTAGAGCTTGGGGCTCGGTACAGCATTGGCATGGGAAACATTCATGTGTTCAGGAGACTGCAGTTGGGCGCAGCATGGGCTTGGAAATATGTCATTATGGAAGCAGATCGAACACATACTGTCCGTCTGTTAATGTCTGCATCAGCAAGAGTCCAGTAGGTCCACCAGGGAGGAAGTTGTGTACAAGCCTGTTGGTTACAAGCGTAGACTTCGGCCAAGGTGGAAGGGTAAGGATGTGACTCTTCTGGCCAGGTTACACCACTGACTAAGTTCATGTGGCTAGGAGTGCAGTGTGATCGGAGGCAACAGGCGAGCTAGTGAGGTAATCTGAAGGGACTTGGTGATGGCTAGAGCAGCAGCAGACAGGCGGAGCTGTTAAAGACCACAGATAAGCCTGGAATTTGACTCAGTAAGGAAGGGGGATAAAGAAGTGCCGGTATATCATATCAGTACATGCCGCCCCACTTTGAGCAATGCCACCAACTTAAAGCATTCATTGGCGACTCTGCAGCTACTTGTGGTGTGGCATGGCTGGAACAAGCAATGACAGTGCAAGGAGCAGGTATGAAACTATTCATTGTAGTCTTAGAACAGTCATCTGTCAAGTGTAAATGTCTTTTATTATGTATTTTAACTGAACTAGTTTCCTCTTCTAGATATAATCCAGTGAAGGCTGCAGATTTTGTGCTACATACATACTCTTGTTATCTGCTAGCTTGGAGTAGTTGTGTGCCTGGTGTTTGTCTTTAGAATCATGCTTCATTCTACAAACAGAGTCAGAACAGTTGTTTCCCATGTTCAGCAGCTGTTACTAAGGAAGCAGTGGAGATCACCGAAATAAGAACAGAGATGGCAACAGCAATGATATTTTACCAAAGTCACTGCTGAACTTACTTGGTCCAGCAGCTGAACTGGGTAGATTTTCTAAACAATCTTGTTGCTGGTGTGATGAAACTTCTCTTGATTACAGTGTAATTTCCAACTATCTTGGAAATCTAACTAATCAACTATCAAAAATCTAATTTTTAATGGTGCTATATTTCTGGAAAGATGACGTAGTAAGGCACAGAGCTGGTGTAAAGTGTAGCGATCACTAAAATAACTTTAAACTAAAAGGGGTTGTGACCATCAGGGCTGCCATCAGAAATCATGGGGCCCAGTACAAATGAAATAGGCAGAGCCTCACCTCCACCCTGCACAACTACCCCCGACCACCGACATCACATGCTAATTAGAGGGAGGAGCACAGGCTCCTCAAGCATTCTGAAAATTATTCTGTCTACAGTGGTGATGGTGAGAGGACAGTTTCTGATTGCATCAGTGTTTTTGAAGGGAACCATATGTGGATCTCTAGTGGTTGAGAAACAAGTGACAGCACGCACGTCCGTGCATCTTCGGACTTGTAGTAAACAATGCACAATGAGCCACTGGTAATCCTCCTCTACACACCCTCATTTCAAGGACAGATATGAATGGAAGTTAACTTTGTAACCAGGATTGAACATTTGTTGCGAAACAGTAATGAAGCTGATAACACAAGAGCTTACACTCACTGCTGCTTTACAAGGATAATTCCACCAACATGTGAAGTAATCCCTTGTTTTCCATTTATCCTGGCACAATAATGACGGCCTTTGTGACTTTGCATGCCAGCAGCCCGAATTGCCATGCCAAACCGTATGCTACAATCAGAGTACAACAGACTACATCAGTTTAGTAGAGAGCCACATCATTAACAATTATGTAACTTAGCACAGTCCAAAAAGGAAGACTTGGGGGGATGGGAAAAAAAGCCTTTGAAGGCCACAAGCTGTCATATAATGGGAGATTTGAGAAACCCAAACAGAATGAGATTCCAAGTTCCATGCATGTTATAAGCTGATTTAAAAGACACCTAGATGATTACATAGTAAATTAAAGCACAACCATAAATCATAATCCAGTTTCAAACGGGCTTTAAAAACCCACCTTTTTCTAAAAGCCTTCCAGTCTCCCACTTAACTACCTACCTTATCTTCTGCCTCTCCCCCTTCTTCCCACTTCCCTGATTCTGCCTCAGTTCCCCCCTTCTCTCCCTCTCACACCTGTGCCTCTCTGTCTACCCCTCCCCTTACTTTGTATGCTCCCTTGAGCAGGGCCATCTCTCCTCCTGTTTCCACCACTTCTAACTCTGCTCTCCAGGTACCTAGCTCTCCTCCTCAAGGACCTTCTGCCCTCCGATCCCTCCCACTCTTCTCCTCACTCCTCTGGGGATTTTCCTGTCATCCGCGCCCTCCCTCTTGGGTTGCGGCGTATGCGGATCTTCCCCTTCTCCCTCCCCCCCCTCTCTCTAGCTGTGCTTTGAGCTTCCTGAGTTACTGTGTTTATTGTTAATTGTACTGTGATGTCTCACCTCGTACTGTAATTGTTTGTCCCTGTACGGTGCTACGGACACCTAGTGGTGCCCTATAAATAAAAATTAATAATAATAATAATAATCACAGTATTTTATAAAACACTGTTCAGCCAAGCTTAAAGTATACCTGTTGCTTGCACAGATTGAAGCAACTTTGTGGAATCAAAAGTAAATTGATAAGCTGAATTGTCATGTCCATAAATGAACATCTCTACTGTGTATAGGTGACTTTTACACTTTAATGGTTTATAGGTCAACCTCAGTGTGGTGTGGACAGCAACAACCCAAATACAGCAGGTAGAAGAAAGCATATACGACATTCAGCGTCCACCACAAATCAGTGTACAGTGATTTATTGCTAAATGATTTGATGCAGGTACATTAATCCTCTTCACCTCAAGTTCCAGGCAATGCCTACAAAATATTTTATCCATTTCTTTGTTAACACAAATTCACATTAATTTCAATCATGCTTATCGCCATAGATGTATTTACAAAATTAGGCACATGCTTAACACTACCTTAAGTTGATCTTAGGTCAACAACTTGGGTGTAGCTCAGTCTCTCCCACCTATGGATCCTATGAGTTAATGTTACCAAACAGGTGTCCTTGCACATGCAGGTTTTATAATAGTACAACAGGTGTATTGCAGATGCAACATCTCTGGAAATGCAGTTTCCTTTGATGAAATAAACGCATCAGGTCATCTTATCGATGTTAAATACTGACTGTTTTGTCATGTAGCACTCAAATATCAACTTTAAATTTCAGTGTACAAATAAGCTATCAAGTATTTGTGTGCTACATGAGTATCAGTATTTAACTTATGTGCAAAACAGAATACTATTTGCACCCCTTGCATTGTAACATGGTTTTGTCCAGGAGACTGAAATAAGAAGTTTCTTAAGTTAATGAATCAGGCCAGATGTAATTTTTCCACGACGGCATGTTGATTGGCCACAATTGTTTCCAGGATGTATTAGAAGCAGTCGATGTACAGCAATGTAGGAAACATGCCAATCGGCGTTATACTATCGGATAAATTGGTGTCAAAGTTTGGGTAGTCGCTGAAGTGACTACCACCGAAACTGCTTGGCTGCAATAATTTATTTTGCAGTTTAAATTCACAGTGCCACACAACGCAATAATAACGCAGTAATAACACCTCATCACTTCAGTACTATGTAGAATCCAACACTTGGCTGAAGAGTTGACACTCATGAGTAGTGGAGCTGTCACTCTTATTCCTTCTTCTTCCCTTACACTGCAGCCTTTACTTTAGTGTGCTCACCATCTCTCAGTTTCTGACTCTATTAACTCGATCTCAACTACATTTAAGGTATATATAAATGCAGTATCAAAGCATATCAGAGCAATCACTCATACTCATATCACTAGACTCACATTCAAGTCAGGCTAAGGGCATCATGCTCTGACCCCTTACTCCATCACTCTCGGCATCTCCATCATAACCACTTAAACTACATCAGTTTCTAGTTCTCTGTATTGGAGCATCTTTCGTTGGCATGGGCGATACTTCCAAAGTCCACTACATTCAGTTTTGTACAGTCAAACATCACAGAGCATGACACAAGTATTTACTGTACAAACTTAAAGAATATTAATCTAAAAAATGCAACATGCCCCTTTATTCAAAACTGGCTAACAGACCCTGTCCATGTACAGTACATGTTATCAGGTCATAACCAGAGTACACTTATAAGTGGTGCAGCTCTCAGTTCTGTTCTCGGGACCAGTATTGTTTTATATGTTTTATAAATTATATTAGGGTTGCTATTAAAATGCAGGAGGAGCTGCACTAAATATACTACCTGGAGTCGTTTTCATTTCCTGTCTCTACCTAAGGCTAGAAGGGTCCAGTCCATGGTTCAGGCTGCCATGGAGTAAAGGAATTAATGGTAAATATAATTCACTTCTTTCTTTGGTTATAATAGGACAGAAAATATTTCTTGGGCATTTTTTTGATTTATGACAGATACTTTTTAAAAATGAAAGATCATTTACTCATAACAAATTACTTTTATTGCTTTCATGTTAAGCTTTGTCTAGGCTACTCAAACATAACTATATATTTAACCAGCTTTAGCTATTTTGAGTTATTGTTAAGCTGAATCCAGTGCACATGTGTTACCATGCAGCATGATAATATCCTTCAATTCACAATAGTGTTTGATTGCATTACCAGTACTCTCTTCTAGGGAGATTCTTACCAATCATCAAGAAAGTCATTGATAAGATTCAGTGCCTGATTCATCAAGGAATGCAAAGTGAATGTAATTTGGGTTTGTCTAAATTGGACAAAAATGATACGCAGGTACGCCCATATTGAAGAACAAGAAGATCTCGAAAAACTCTAGTTGAATACGTGTATATAACCTAGTACTAGTAACTATGATCTGTGTTGGGTTCCCGGTGAGCCCCACCAGCAGGGCAGTAAGTTTTCAGTGACAGGGAGCCGGCACAATGAGAAATACGCTGGCTTCCTGCACCATGCTCCCTGCAGTGTAGCTGATGTGCATATGTGACATCAGAACGCTGCATAGAGGAGCCTGCATGGAGAAAAAAGAAGGAAGAAGACAGATACACTGAAGAAGAAGACAACAGAGCAAAGAGCAGACAGAGCAAGAAGAAGCAGGACGCAGAGACAAGAGAAACTGAGGAGCCCTAATGTAAGTATATTTCTATAAGGGGCTGCAGAAATCGTGGGTGGGGGAGAGGGGGTGCTCTAAAAAAGTAGGGGTGAGAGGAGGCTGTAAAAAAACAAGCGGAGAGAGGGGGCTGTTAAGAACAAGGGGGAAAGAGGGGACTGAAAAAAAGGAGGGGAGAGAGGGGACTGTTAAGAACAGGGGGGGGGAGGGGGCTGTAAAAAAAGAACAGGAGGGGAGAGAGGGAGCTGTAAAGAACAGGAAGTGAAAGATGGGCCATAATAAGAAATTAATTGTAAATAATAAATAAGTACTATGCTCAAAAAGATGGTGATGTGTTTATCAGTAATAATAATCTCTATTAAATGTGGTGGAAATTTGTATGCCATCAATTTGACTGTGGGGCTGGTTGGAGAAATAGGCCTTTGTATTAAACGGGAATGCTATTAATGACGGGGCAGGTGAGAGGTGAAATTGGTCGGTTTATTAAATGTGAATGCTTTTAATTTAATGGGGCAAGGAGGCTTATTTATTAAACATAAACACTAATGTAGAGCTGGTTAGGGGAATGAGACCTAATTATTAAATGCAGGTGCCATTTAATGTTGGGGCTATATGGGGGGAGAATAAGCAATATTCATAATTTGTGAATGTTATTAACTAAATTCAGGGGCTGACTGAATAAAAGGAGGCCTGCTTATTGAACAAAAAAAAGCTAATGATTTAATATCAAGCTGGTTGGGGGCCTAGTGTTTAGGCCTTAGGCACACAGTAACTATCTATTTTCAAAACAGGGAACCAAACTTTCCAGGAATCTGCATTTAAGACATCAGCAGCAACACCTGTTAGGAAGGTCCCCTCTGGCTTTGGGTTCCCACGAGTGTGCGGGAAATAGCGATGCACCAGAGCTCTATCTTGCACAGGGCACTAAAATGTTTAGTTACGGCACTGAGCCCCACTGCCTGAAGGCTCTACCCCCATACGAGGTCCTTAGGGCATCCTGGCAATGAAACTTAAAGCACTGTCAGGGTTGTCAACTCTGAAATGAAAAACAAGCAACCGCTAAGTGAAAAACATGCCCAAACCGATCCTAAAAAGCCCAACTTTCTAACTACTATGCAATCTCCCAGTCAGGGGCAGGCTAGGTTGGGGGGCAAGGGGGCATCTGAGCTGGTCCTATAGTGGGCTCCCTTGGGCTGGGTCACTGGGCCACCTGTATTTTTTCCCTTTAAAATAGGCTGCAGAGTCGAGTCTTGCCCCCATGGCTAAGATTTGCCAGCCCTCCCCTGCTCCCAGTGATAATAACAGTGCACTCTAGTGACCAGATCATTTGCACAAGGATTCTAGTTAGCAGCTAACAACCGCAATGCATCTTATACTCCCCTGTAATAATGGCAATGCACTTGGTGACCAGGTAATACCCCACTGCTCCAACTTACCTTGGTAGTAACTGCACCTGGGCCATGTCACAACCCCCCCCCCACCAGTGCACCCCTCATATTCAGCTGGCCGTGCCCCCGCTCACACCGCTCACGAAGGTCCACTGATGACTGTGCACCTGAGCATCCAGGTTCCCTACCGTAGCCATGGCCAGGACAACCTGTGGTCAGTGGGGTTTAGAGAAGAACTACATTTTTCACAGGCAATACTAGAGCCCAGAACCTAAAGCAGCGAGGAGAGCCGAACTGCAAGGCATATCAGGAGTTGCAGGTCCATGTGCCTGCTATTGCTCATGCACGGCCTTCTAGAGTATGTGACTTGTTAGGAAGCGACAGCTTGGGACATGTGGGAGTTGTAAGATAAGTTACTAGGTGGAGAGATAAGGAACTATGACAGACCATAGTTGTCAATTCCGGTTATAACAAATTTTGCTTATTTACAAGACACACGTGTCTTGTAAAGCTCAAAAACCTGCAACCAGCGACCAACAAAGAAAACCAGCAACTTGAAAAAAACAATTCCTCTTGTTATAAGCGGAATTGACTATGACTATGATACCTGTGGATTACATCAGCATTGCAAGAGCCCGAAAGTTATGTGCTGATGTAATCCATATAATACCTATTCAGCTCTGGCTTGTGTGTTAGCAATAAACTGATAGTAGATTTTGGTTGCACTATGACCTGGTTAAGGAAGTTGTTGCAGAGCTTCTATTCCCTATACTATATTACTCTATTCCCTATTCCTCTATTCTGTTATCAGCAACATGCTTCCAACAAGGCGAAGAACAAAGGGAAAGCTGTCACGCTGACTGCCTCTCACAGCCCGGCCACCACCACTGTCAGGAGCAGTCCTCACTGCTTACAGTTACCAATTTAGAAAAAAGTAGTGATGTCTGCATTGCACTGAACTATATGTACCTGCACTGTATATAAAAGGTAATTATTCAGCCTGTTGGCACATGTAACTTAGAATACATATAAAATGAATGACATTGGCAGTTTGTGAGGATGAAACTAAATATCTAATTTTTCAGCATGACTGAATCCCAAGACTGTAATTAGTTAGTTAATTAGTTTCCTTTTTGCTGTACATTTTTAGTGATAAGGAAAGATGAAGATGAGAGAAGAGGGTGAAAGGGTTAAGGGACAGGACACAGTTATATTTTTTTGATTCTTAAGATATTTTCCATGCACTTGAAGAACTTCAAGATTCACCAGTAGGTTACTTTGTTAAGTGAAACTTTAAGCTGTTTGGAAAGAAAACTAAAGTTAATTTGCATATGTAAAATACCATTATTTTATGGCTAAATGAATTTGACAACATGCTCTTTTATATTAAAACAAATTGCTTGTGAAATGATTAGACTGTGATTGAGACCTGGTTGCACCACATATTAATCCCACCATTCACCTCTAAGTGTATCACAACTTCATAATGTTACTATGGTGGAGTTAATATGATGCAATATGATTTATACACAGCAGTAGAGAAAGACAGCCAATGTGGCGCAACAGGTTTCCTCTGCCTATGAAGCTGTGAAATTCTCCCTAAGATGTCTATTTATGACCAAACGCGTAATGCTCACGCTAATTTTCGTTTCTTATCGCAATGATAAGATATGAATTGACATGTCAATTTATTAAAATTGATTAGCTGGGACAGCAACTCTGTTAAGAGCCTATCCCAGCGAATAAGCTAAAGTAAAGTGATCGCAATTGCAGGTTTCTATGGCATGGCTGAATTTGCGATGTGAGAGAGCATGAAGCCTGCAGGGGAGGGATCCAAGCTACCAAGATTATGCTCCTAAAGGTCAATAAACTCTGTACACTTGCTTTGTAAAATCTATAGCGCATTGATAAATTACCATATTCTACAATAATATACTATATATGTGAATATAATTTCACTTTGCAATTCACTATTATTATTAACATTTATTTATTTAGCACCCCAAGCCTCTAGTGGCTAATCACTCCTATCTAGCAGCTGGCCACACCTGCTGTGATGGTCGGCCGTATTATTATATGGGCCCTGTATCATTGCATTCCCCCGGTAGGGACTTTATGCCCCAGTCCGACATGTGTCTGTACGCAGACAGATACAACACACTGCAGAATATGTACAATGTATATATAAAGTCCCACCAGAACACACAGAAAAATAACAATTAAATGCATTAACACCCAGTGGAGGGCTGGCAAACTTCATCCCGGGAGGCAAGACTCGACTCAGCATCCTATTTTAAAGGGAAAAAAAATGCAGGTGGCCCAGTGACCCAGCCCAAGATACCCCACTATGGGACTGGCCCAGGTGGCAGATGCCCCCCTGACCCCCAGATCAGCCTGCCCCTGTTAACACCTATTAATATTATAAACATTAATGAAAATACATTAAAAACATTTTTTCTAATTTTTCTTACATGAAATACGTATATTAGGATGTTATGTCTACTGTACATAAAATTAATATTTACAGTTGGTCTTGATTGCAAACACTGTCACTAAGCACATATATTTGCCCTGTAGCTGGTGCAAATGATACGGCTTAAAATCACAGGAAAGAGAGATGACCACAGCATGAATTGGACAGATGTGCATGCACACCCTTACTGTACATTACCTACGTGCATACGCCCATATCCTACCCCATTTTCCCCTTGCAATCGTAGGCTGTTGTAAGTGTTCTTTGCATTCGAAGATTACTTGGATGCACTTGTGGTCACTGGCGTATAGTGCATTTCTGAACCATTTTAGTCAACAGAAAGCACATATCGGCATTTACGTGCCTTCAAGAATCAGGCCCACAATTTCTTGCTGCTTTTTGACATCAATAATTTATTCACTGCACAGAGAGATGTGCCAGGAATCTGGTACAATGGAATTATCACACAGAGCAATTAGAAATGCATGAATAGGGAGAAGGGCACAAGGCCATGTACTGTATAGTAAGAAAAATAAATTACGTGAATATTAAGTGACTATTATTTTTATTTATTTTATTTGTAGACTTATTTTGTTCCATGTCATATAGCAATGTGTTCCAGTACCTGCCCATTCAATGACACTATCACATCCCATTGACACCCGTATAATTTGGCTTGGGTATATTCCATTGTGTGTCAGTGGATAAATTAGCTCTCCTCAGTTGAATGAAGCAGAAATAAATTGAAGCAAATGAGAAATATACAAGAGAAAATAAAATACAGTAATTGAAATGAAATTAAACATTGGTAATAAGATAAGAATCCTGAAAATGAGTCAGAATAAATTGAATTACAGGTATGGCAAATAAAATCTGACAACACATAATAAAGAAGTTGGTTAGATGCAGTAATAGTGTCAGTCTTTCAATCACTGCATGCAATATTTCAAGAAATGTTCAAAGCTAAAATATATCTAATATATATATGCCTAGTGGCGTGTGTGGAAAAAAAAAACTAAGCTGCAGCACCACCTGCTGGGCAGAGTTATACACTGACCTATATATTTCTTGAAGGAGAAGTGACAATTGGGAGTGGTTTGTGGTTGCCGGGGGCGACAGTGGGGAGTTTTTAACACCTTAAGTAGCTTGATGAAGGATGTGGCGATGAAGATGAAGGATGAGGTGATGGAGAAAAATGATGAGGTGGTGACATGTGGACAAAACCACGTTAAAAAGGGGCGCTTGCGTCGGGGAGTAACGCTCTTCCCCTGAGGAGGCCTGGGCTATGGCCCAAATGCATGACAAGAACCTTTTTAACACCTTAAGTAGCTTGATTTGACTAGAATGCATGAGTATCATGCACGGGTTAACTTGTATATATATACAAGAGCATACCTGACATTTCTATCTCTGTTGATAACATGACCTTAAACCCTACCTCTCAAGCTGGCTGCCTAGGTGTGATCTTTGACTCAGAACTATCCTTTGTTTCTCACATCGACTCTATATCTAAATAATTTTATGAACATCTAAAAAACATTTGCAGAATTTGCACATATCTTACACAAGACACTGCAAAAACCTTAATTCATGCACTTATCATCTCTCGCATTGACTATTGCAATTCCCTCCTTACTGGTCTTCCCCAAACCAGACTAAAACCTTTACAATCTATTTTGCACGCAGCTGCAAGATTGATTTTCCATGCAAATTGTTATTGCTCTGCTGAGTCACTCTATATGTATCTACAATGGTTAAGTGTTTTCTACCGAATCCAATATAAAATACTTTTACTAAATTACAAGGCCATCAACAAAGCTGCCCCAATATAATCTCCTCTCTTGTCTCAAAATATCTCCCAACTCGGCAACTCTGTTCTGCACAAGATCTGCATCTTCCATCCACCCTCATTACATCCTCCCATTTTGATGAAGAGTACATAAATAATCTATTATTTATGTTTCATTTTATAATATATAAAGAGATTCAGTCACAATTAAATTAGCACACTGATTGGGAACAAAATCAGCCATCCTTCCCCCACTGGGAAACATGATACTTGATAATCAGGTTTTTATTTCATTTGGTCAGTAATTAAAATACGAAAGACTGTAGCCAGGTTCTAGACTCCGCCCACAAGAAAGGTTTTTACTGTACACAGAGAAATAAGCCTTCTCTTCATGCTTGGTGCTCAGACTGAGGGGACATGCTGCCTTTTGCTGCTAGGTGAGCATGCAGGGAAGTAAAAAACCTCATGGCCTACATAGGCCCTGACTAGTATGGAGTTTGAATGGAGTGTGTAAAGGTGAGTGAGTGAGGATGGATACATGAGAATGAATGATTATTTGTTGTAAGTGATATAAAAGTTTAAGTGAGAATGAAAGTTTGAAAACAAATGGTAAATGTTGGTTTGGTATAGACAGTGTTACATAAATGCATGTATTGTTGGGATAGATTGTTGGTTTAAATGAAAGCATTTATGCTATACATAGTTTGAATTCCTGTTGTGTTTGGGATAGATTGTTGATATAAATGGAGACGTTTGTGTTATACATGGTTCTGTATTGGTTAAGCTTTGGTCATGGAAACATTGGTATTATACATAGTCCTGTGTGGTTTTGTGTTGGTTGCAGGAAGTGATCAGATTGTTAAATATAACGTTTTGTTGGCCATGTTGGTTTATGCATAGAAAGTGCAGGAAGTGATCAGATTGTTAAATATAACATTTTGTTGGCTGTGTTGGTATAAAAGGGAAAGTAGTGCAGATTGATCTGGTTGTAACCATGTGTTTAAAATGGCCGTTGGACTTGAGTGAAGTGTGCATGCTTGTCTGTATGGATTCTTCCCCTCCCCCTTCACTACACAATACATATACATAGCTTAAACATGCACACACACACACTACACCTTTAGACAAGAGTTAGTTAACACAAACACAATTACATATATATGTATATTTCGGGCAATAAGAATGAAGTATGGCACAAAATCTATATTTTGTGAAAAATATTGTTACGCTGTTTATTGTTTTATAATATAATACAACACACTTTAAATGAAGTCATATCTTGTTGTGGTCATTCTTGAAGTCTGTTGATATAAGGGAATATAAGATTGATGTTTCTTGGGTTAATTTAGAAATATCTTTTGCGAGGAGTTGGTTGACGGTAATAGTCATATATATAACGGTATTAAATGGTCATACATACATTTGCCAGAATATTAAGAAGATTGAAACCCAAAAGGAGGTAAAAATCCTTTAACACATTTCCGTTTACAGGACTTTTTTCAGGCTGCACTCACTCTATGGAATTGACTCCCTCACACAATAAAACTCTCCTCTGGTCTACAAACTTTCAAGTGTTCTCTGAAAACCCACCTCTTCAGACAAGCTTATAATATTCCTCAACTCCCTCTTAATCTCACAATATTACCCTATTACCACCCATTACACAATTTCACACAAGACAACTACCCCCTGACCAACATTGTTGTGTGACGGGATCATTTAGCTTACGAATCACTTTTACCTTTGCAGTCTGGCTGGACCGAAATGCAAAATGTAGATTTCATCATCATCATCATAATAATTTATTTATATAGCGCCACTAATTCCGCAGCGCTGTACAGAGAACTCACTCACATCATTCCCTGGCCCATTGGAGATTACAGTCTAAATTTCCTA